>NC_083289.1:3575353-3882661 GCF_963506605.1 Zootoca vivipara | reverse complement strand
ACCGATGTCATTGCTCACCTCTAGTCCTTGCCTATGATCAAGCGCATTTCTCCGCTCTTGTGTCTATGGAGCAAAAAGATCAACAAAGGGAACAAGGTATGTCAAGTAGGAAAGAAAATGGTTTTCTTTTAGTGGAAAGGAATGCAGAGCTATTGTCTATGGGCATGTCATCTGTATGTGCCTATCATAAACACCGTGCTGAGTTAAAAATTATATCAGCCAGCGGCCCATGTTTTGTTAGCCCCAAAATGGAAAGCGAGCAAGGCCCCAACCAAAGAAGAATGGCTACTTAAACTGATGGAATACACACAACTTGCATATTTAACATCTAGAATAAGAGAAGAAGAATACTGTATACATTTATAGAAGACTGAAAAATGTTTACTGAATATGAAAATTGGATGAAAATTGTGTTCATTTACAAATTCTGGTAGCATTAAGATAAATTTAACAGTGTAAATAAGTTTTGATGGACGTAACAATGGTTTACTGGCTGGATGTTTGGTATGCAAAATGAACCACAGAAAGAGAAGGGAAGTCATTGGTTTAAGGTTGTTTAAATGAATATTTTGAAATGTATATCTGTTCATATGAATCTCCGGAAGGTGTATTTTATGGGTCATACTGTAGTATTTTGAATCATTGCCAACATAGCTTATATAAGTGGCAATTCCAAGTTAACATTGTACTAATCCATTGTTGGTGGTGTGATTGGGCAGCGTTTGGTTCTTCCATCTCCCTTGCTTTTTTCTCTGATCTGTTTTCTGCGTTCTGCCTTTCTAAAAAGTGAAAGGTATACCAGGTAAGTCATTGGTGTTTTGAGGCACAGCACCCAGACTCCAATTCCAAAGCATGGTTTAAGACCTTGACTTGTTCTGAAGCTGGCACACATGGTTTCCTTCTTCAGATGAAATATTGAGCCAATATATGATTGTCTAAATGTGGCTACTTCCTTCCTTTCCCTCAACTTTTATATTTCTTTATTTAATGGAACCAGAAATCTTCATTAACCCAGCATCCATGCCAGATAATTCCAGAGAGTTATTGGATATGCCACAAGTTCTCCTCCGCTATGGTTAGGGAAGATTGGTTTAGTCTTTGGACCATATTATGCAAAGCACTGTGTTAAAATACTAGCACCTTCGGGAAAGACAACTAGGTTATTTTGCACATGCTTTCTGGGCCTAGGCTTGCTGCTAATGTGGGGTCCTTCCAGTGAGCACTCAGGGCTGATTTCCTTAAGAATGGATAGGTTTGATCTTCTTGCAGTCCATGGGACTCTCAAGAGTCTCCTCCAGCACCATAATTCAAAAGCATCAATTATTCGGCAAGGGATACCCACATGACCTGAAAGTGTTGCTGTGTAATGCCAGGTCAATGATGAACAAAACGACTGCCATCCACGATCTGATTGTGGATGGAGGATTTGACCTGGCATGTGTGACAGAGACTTGGTTGGACGACGCAGATGGGCCTGTCCTTGCCTCTGCTTGTCCACCGGGTTTCTCTTATGCACAGCAACCCAGGGCATGTGGGCGGGGAGGGGGGGTTGCAGTGATTTTTAGGAAGTCATTAGTTTGCACCAGGCGTCCTATTAGAAAGACCCAGTTTTCTGAGTGCATGTTCTGGAAGTTGGGCAATAGGGGCAGTACAGGATTCCTTTTGGTGTACCGACCTCCCCACTGCACCAAGGATTCTCTGCCCAAGCTGCTTCAGGTTGTGGTGGATGTTCTCCTGGAGACACCTAGTTTGGTCGTCCTAGGGGGTTTTAACATCCATGCCGACACGAACCTAGAAGGGGCCGCTTGGGACTTCATGGAAAGCATGGCCGCCATGGGGCTGTCCTTGAATAAGTTTGGCCCAACGCATAGCCGTGGACATGCCTTAGACCTGGTGTTTACCTCTATGGATGTTGGCTTTTGACACCATCGACCATAACATCCTTCTGGACCGTCTAGAGCAGTGGTCCTCAACCTTGGGCCTCCAGATGTTTTTGGCCTACAACTCCCATGATCCCTAGCTAGCAGGACCAGTGGTCAGGGATGATGGGAATTGTAGTCTCAAAACATCTGGAGGCCCAAGGTTGAGGACCACTGGTCTAGAGGGCTTGGGAGCTGGGGGCACTGTCATACAGTGGTTCCGCTCCTTCCTCCTGGGCCGTGTTCAGAAAGTGGTGGTGGGGGATGAGTGCTCAGACCCCTGGGGTGCCACCACTTGTGGGGTGCCTCAGGGTTCTGTCCTCTCCCCCATGCTTTTTAACATCTTTATGCAGCCGCTGGGAGAGATCATCAGGGGGTTTGGGCTGGGTGTTCATCAGTATGCGGATGATACCCAGCTCTACCTCTCTTTCAAATCAGAACCAGTGAAGGTGGTGAAGGTCCTGTGTGAGTGTCTGGAGGCGGTTGGAGGTTTGATGGCGGCTAACAGATTGAGGTTGAATCCTGACAAGACAGAAGTACGGTTTTGGGGGGACAGGAGGCGGGCAGGTGTGGAGGACTCCCTGGTCCTGAATGGGGTAAATGTGCCCCTGAAGGACCAGGTGCGCAGCCTGGGAGTCATTTTGGACTCACAGCTGTCCAGGCAGGAACAGGTTAATTCTGTGTCCAGAGCAGCTGTTTACCCGCTCCATCTGGTACGCAGGCTGAGACCCTACCTGCCCACAGACTGTCTCGCCAGAGTGGTGCATGCTCTGGTTATCTCCCGCTTGGACTACTGCAATGCGCTCTACGTGGGGCTACCTTTGAAGGTGACCCGGAAACTGCAATTAATCCAGAATGCGGCAGCTAGACTAGTGACTTGGAGTGGCCGCCGGGACCACATAACACCGGTCCTGAGAGATCTACACTGGCTCCTTGTACGTTTCCGAGCACAATTCAAAGTGTTGGTACCGACCTTTAAAGCCCTAAATGGCCTCAGTCCACAATACCTGAAGGAGCGTCTCCACCCCCACCATTCAGCCTGGACACTGAGATCCAGCACCGAGGGCCTTCTGGCGGTTCCCTCATTGCGAGAAGTGAGGTCACAGGGAACCAGACAGAGGGCCTTCTCGGTAGTGGCACCCGTCCTGTGGAACGCCCTCCCAGCAGATGTCAAGGCAATAAAAAACTACTTTACATTTAGAAGACAACTGAAGGCGGCCCTCTTTAGGGAAGTTTTTAATGTTTGATGCTGTACTGTTTTTAATATTCAGTTGGAAGCCGCCCAGAGTGGCTAGAGAAACCCAGCCAGATGGGCGGGGTATAAATAAATTATTATTATTATTATTATTATTATTATTATTACTATTATTATTATTATTATTCGGCGATCAGCCTTCTTTATGGTCCAGCTCTCACTTCCATACATCACTACTGGGAAAACCATAGCTTTAACTATACGGACCTTTGTCAGCAAGGTGATGTCTCTGCTTTTTAAGATGCTGTCTAGGTTTGTCATTGCTTTTCTCCCAATAAGCAGGCGTCTTTTAATTTCGTGACTGCTGTCACCATCTGCAGTGATCATGGAACCCAAGAAAGTAAAATCTCTCACTGCCTCCATTTCTTCCCCTTCTATTTGCCAGGAGGTGATGGGACCAGTGGCCATGATCTTGGTTTTTTTTATGTTGAGCTTCAGACCATATTTTGCGCTCTCCTCTTTCACCCTCATTAAAAGGTTCTTTAATTCTTCCTCACTTTCTGCCATCAAGGTTGTGTCATCTGCATATCTGAGGCTGTTGATATTTCTTCTGGCTTGGGATTCATCCAGTCCAGCCTTTCGCATGAATTCTGCATATAAGTTAAATAAGCAGGGAAACAATGTACAAAAACAGTGTACCACCACTATAAAAACAAATTTAAAACACACTAGTGAAAGATTCAAACTATGGAAGTTCCTCAAAGAATAACAGCACCTTAGGATTAGTTAGTTTTTTTATTTTTTTATTTTTATTTTTTATTTAGCACCTTAGGATGTGTAAAATAAACAAAAACCTTGGCAAAAGTATTTTCCAAAGATTAGTCAATACCTGGTTCTGTATCCAGAATGGCAGCACTACCGGCAAAGAGACATGCCTCATAACTGCACCAGCAAAGCCTCGTGAGGGAGCAGCACCTGTAGCAGGGACTCCTTCCCATAACTAAACAATTCAAGTTCATATGGGGACTGTCACTTCCCAATTTATTCCGGGCCTTCCACTTTAAATGAATCCAGAAGCATAAGACAAAAAAAACATGAGCAAAGTTGGTTAAAGATTAAAATTACCGTATTTCCCCCAAACACTAATGTGATAGAAATATAGTGGGCAAAGATATGGGACAAACAATATCTTTCAGGGTTTTAAGAAGTCTGATTAGCAGCCAGCAGGGGAGGTGACTGAGAGCAGGAGCGCAATACTTTTAGCCAGCACACAAATAAATGTGTGTTGTTTCTCTGGTCTGAATCCCCATCATCACCAACATGGCTGCTACTTAACTTTTAAAAAATGCATGCAGCCAGGACCCCTTGCCGCAGATCTAGTTTGGCCTTTGTTCTTTTAGCCACAGATGTACTGGAGATCATGGAAAAAGCCTAGCACAGACTTTGGATAAGCGCCTCCCAATAGTGTCAGGCAAAATTGTTAAGCAAGCAAAGAGAAGAAAGTGGGAGGAGTTTGACATTGCTAACTAAGAGAGGATACAGTATTCTCCCTGGGGCTTCATGCAGTCATATGATGGAACACGGGGATATTGCAACAATTTGTTTGTTTTGTATACTCCAGACTTCTGCTTTTACATATCGGAAGGTGCTACATTCCCACATGAAGACATTGTATGCCTTCTAACAGATCTTTTTCGTTGAAGATGCTTTTTCTGTACAGAGCAGAACAGCTAGAAGCAGGCCTCTTGATTTCTAGATCTTGCTGTATAAAGTAAGCAGCTGCTATGCTGATATTTTTAAATCCTTAGCTGCCTTTATTCATGAATTTGTTGGTTCAAAGGCACAAGTAACTCTTTCCGTCAAAGGACTGCTTTCCCATAAATGGATAAGTGTGATGGCTTTATTCCAGTGTTGCTCAAAGCATGCTTTGATTTCAACAGTACAAGGAGACACTATGAATGAAAGAGATGCTGTGATTGTGGGTGCCTACTCAGTAGACATTTCCTAATACATTTTAAAAGATTAGATGATATTAGATGATATTCCCTGGCAGGTTGTGGGAGAAAGATGGAAGAAAAAATCATTCTATATTTTCATTGGATCTGGGACCATTTACAACCCCCTTTCCATATAGGAATGTGGGCCTTTATCTTTGTGAGAGTCCACTAGTGATTGCAAAGGTGCATCTCTCATTGTTAAAAGGATGTCAGTCCTTTCCATGTTTGAATGCAGCTTTCAAGTAAAAATTCCAAGCTATAATCTTCCTTCAAGTGCTGTAGATTAAGCTGACAATTTTTTTGCTGCTGCTTTTTTGTTAGAAGATGTGTAGCCCTTCCAAAATTTATCTCCTACCTAATATCATTTAGTTCTGCAGCATTGCTCTCTATAGCTTTGAAGCTATTCTGACTTTTGGCTAATTCTCAGAGATGAGAAACCCTCTAGCCAGCTGCATCTTACTGATTAGTGTAATTACCTCTGTGGAGGCTCTACTGAATATGTATAAGATACAAGGGTTGTTGCCATTGAATTTCCACTGCTTCTCAACGGTTCTCACCAATTTTCAATCAGACTCCCAGATGTGAAGTTGCTACTTCTTTTACTGGCTGTTCTCCTGCACATTTTAGCAGCTGCCTCATGCACAGAAATTTACTGGTGAAGCTTTTTTTTTTACTACTTCATATCACAGCACACGGAATGTACAGTGTGGTTCATTGAGAACAACTCAATAAGAGCTCAGATTTTCATTCCTGCCCTTTCATTCTCTCTGGTTTTTAATCTCCCAACAGAAACTCAGTATTCTTTTCTCATTGCACATGCTTGGTCCTCACTGCACTGCTTTTTTGGGTGGGGGTTACCGCCTTAGGGGTTCCCCTCTAGTTCTGCACATCTTGCGATTTCTTCAAACATTCTGATACTTCCCTTTTGTTTCTCGGCAGCTCCACCTTAGCTCCATTGGCATTGCCTTCATAACTAGGTAAACTGAGTTAACTACTGAAGAGTCTTCAGAACAGCAATAAAACTAGATACACAGGGGAAAGGAAAAGCACAAAGAGACAAGTAAGAACAGTGGAGCAGGAAAGAAAAAAGCAAATTAAAACATCTCAGTTAATTAGGGAAGGAGTAGAAAATTATATATTTCATGAAGTGCTTCTGAAAGAGTGGGAGGGATCAAATCCTATGAATATCTAGAGGCAATGAGCTTCGAACTCTGCACTAAAGACTATTTTTTAAAATTCATATTTTGTCACTAAATCTTGTTACAGAGCAGATTGAACTAAATGAATCTTAATGCCTTTCCCATTTCAGAACTGCCTCATGGGATGCCATTTACTTGCTGATGTCAAGAGCAAGTAAGGCAATGTGATTTTGGAGGCTTTTTAAGGTAACAGAGAAGGAGACAAGCATAAATTTTACAATTATGGCATGCCAAGCACTTTCCCATGGTTTCATTCCTTTAAAGGTCTGCAAACATCCATGTGGCACCTGGTCTTTTAAATGTTATGAATGTGGAGATCACCTCCCACAGTGTTCCAGTAATGTCTGGGGTGCGGTTATGATTGGGGTGGGGGGGGAGAAACAGAAGGCTTTCACCTAGCAACTGGGGCTGGGGTCAGGCACCCCTCAATGGAAAAGTGTGACAGAGCCGCAATCCGGCTCCTGCTTGCAGGGTATTTGGGTCTTACTGTGCTGGGGGGTAGGAGCCTTCCTGACCTCTGGCTGAGCATCACAAGGGAGCCCGATGTCCCCACTGTTTGCCAGGACATTGGGGCTTCCACAGTGCCCTTTCTCAGCATTATATAAGACTCCTAAAACTCTCCTAGGTTTAAAAAACAACAACTTGCAGGCTGGGGTGGGGTTAGTAGAGAGCTGCTGTTTGGGAAAGCCAGCATAAAAACCACACATTATATCTGGCAACCCATGCACCCACTTACGAATTGTTAACAGCAGCTTAACAAGGCTGTTGGAGCAATGTCTGCCATATTACATTTTAGATATTTAGGATTTTATTTATAGGGATCTTTCCAGTGGAGTAATTAAAACATAAATGTGAAGACACACAGCCCACACAATTATTTTCAAGTGCATGCAAATTAATATGAAACAAACGTTCTATTTAAAATAAGCCGTTGAAAAATGCTAGCTCTCTGCAGCAGTGGCTGTTAATATTTTCATAACTCTTCTCATATTACTATGAAGCAAACAGTAATGTGAATATCTTGAGAGAGAGTTACACAGCAAACCATCCCTTTAATGAGAGGAGAGGCTGGATACATTTCTGTGTTTTATTCCTGAACAGTTTGAAAGCAGCTGTCCCATTGCATGTTCTCATAGGCAAAGCCCAGTTTATACTTCTTTTAGCGTGAGACACATGAGAGGTTTGTAGAATAATCCGTACATCACCCCTTCAAGAGCTGCTGTGTGCAAACACAGGAGAGCTTCTGCAAACTTCTGGCTTTTGACGCAGTTAACTTTATAACTGGATCTAACTGCCCAAGCTCAATAAATAGTGAATGCCATTTTTGACAAGGTTGGCCTTTCCAAAGCATATTCCCTACTATGCTCCTGAGCTTTTTATGCAAATAAAAACATGTTGAGTTCTTTGCATCTTTGACTTCTAGCTATTGACTCTAATGAAGAATGTAATCACTTATGTTTTCCTTGGGAGAGAGAAATAACCTGAAAATACATTAGCTGTAGCCACTAAAAGAAAATAGGTTTGTTATGTACTGAGCTGAATCCTAGAACAATAGGATTCAGAATTAGCGGGAGCTACCCAATCCAACTCCAGGTGGAAGTGAATCCTCAACCTGATTGGCCTGCTGGAGCAGCCAATCAGGCGGCTGGCAGAAGTGAATCTGCTACCTGATTGGCCTGTAGGAGCAGCCAATCAGGCTGCAGGCAGAAGTCAATCCACAATATAATTGGCCCACAGGTGTAGCCCTGAAGTAGCCAATCACGCAAGGCCCATTGTGTAAATAATGTATATAAGCAGACGGTTTGGGGAAAAGAGCCATTCGTCTTCTCTTCTCCTCCTTGATGACTATGAGCTGAATAAAGAGCATGAAATTCACTCTTGACTCCGAGTATATTTCACTGGCGACGAGGATGGGATCCTGCTGAGCTGACCGCCACCACGCACTGCACCGCAGCACCGCCACCTGCTGCACCGCTGCATCGCACCGTGCATCCAGGCTTCAGCTCCAGGACCCTAGGAACCCAGAATGGCAACCGACAGCAGCTTCTCGCCATTCAAACCAGCATCAGGAGACTGGGAAGGGTACGCCGCCCGTTTCAACTTCCTCCTGCAAGCGAAAGAAGTCACCAACGATGCCATGAAGAGGGCAACATTCTTCAGCGTCTGTGGAGAGGAGACGTTTGAAATCGCCCGGGCTCTCCTTGCACCTAGAGATGTCGCTACCGTCTCTTACAAAACAATAATGGAACGGCTGAAGGAGCACTTCTCACCACAGCCCTCGGTGGTAGCTTGCCGAAATGCCTTCTACGCAAAGCGGCAAGCCCCGGGGGAAACCATAACTGGGTTTGTGACCTCCCTCCGCCAAGCCGCCCGGTTATGCAACTTCTCAGAATTGGAGAACATGCTTCGTGACCGCCTCGTCGGTGGCCTGAGGGACGAGATGTTGCAACGACGCCTCTACGCCAAAAAAGACCTCACGTTCCAGATTGCTCTGGAGGAAGCCCTGGCAACCGAAGCCGCCGAGAGGTCAACGCAAGAGGCACGACCGGCCCCGCCATCCCAACCGAGGGTCTACCACGAAGACCTCACCGACGAATCCGAATCTGACAGGGAGGAAGTACACCGAGTACAGCGGCACACTCAAGCAGCACACACACCACAGCAGCCTCGACGAGAAGGAGGGAACTGTGCAAGCTGCGGGGAGAACCACGAGAGGAGGACCTGTCGTTTCCGCAACGCAGAGTGCAGGCAGTGCAGAAAATTGGGACACATCGCCCGGGTGTGTCGGGCTCGACTCACCCGTCGACAAGCATCAGATGACCGACCCAGGAGCCCCAGGTCACACGGCACCATGCACCAAGGCAACTCGACGGAGATCACGGACTACCAGGTATTCCAGTTGCCCCATCCCAGCACAGAGAAAATTTATATAGAGGTACAGATAGAGGGAGCCCCATGCCGCATGGAGCTGGACACGGGTTCAACTCTATCCATAATCTCGGCCCGAACATTAAGGGAACTGTGCCCTAATGGGGGTCCCAAACTAAGGCCGGCCCCATTCACCCTCCGGGACTTCCAGAAACGTAAGGTCCCTACTATGGGGGTGGGGACCTTCAGGGTGCAATATCGAGGGCGAAAGCAACAATTGGACTTGCTGGTAGTTAAGGGCCCCTACGTTAGCTTACTGGGACTAGCATGGTTTGGACCTCTGGGGCTAGCCGTTACCGGGGTGAACCGCACTAGCTTACAAGTGGACGTGGACGCCATATGCAAAGAGTTTCCAGGGGTTTTCGATGGGGCATTGGGACGATATACAGGACCCCCCATTGCCCTACAGCTAGACCCCGCTGTACGACCCATCAGGCACAAGGCCCGCCGGGTCCCGTTCGCCCTGAAACCCCGCATAGACGAGGAATTGGACCGGCTCGTGGAGCAAGGAGTGCTGGAGCCGGTGCCCAACGCCCCCTGGGAAACTCCAATTGTCACACCCGTCAAGCCTAACGGTTCGGTCCGCATCTGTGCAGACTACAAATGCACCATAAACAAGGCTCTCACGGCCCATGCATACCCAGTGCCAGTGGTCAGCCATGTCCTCGCCACCCTGGCTGGGTCAAAAATCTTTGGCAAACTGGACTTGGCCCAAGCGTATCAACAGTTGCCTGTGGACGAAGCCACAGCAGAGGCTCAGACGATTGTGACGCACAGAGGGGCATTCAGAGTTAAGCGGCTGCAATTTGGCGTTAGCGTGGCACCAGGCATATTCCAGAATCTAATGGACTCCCTCCTTAAAGGGATTCCTGGCGTCACCCCCTTCTTCGATGATGTACTGATCGCCGGGCCCACACCAGAGGAATTTGAGGACCGCCTCCGCTCCGTCCTGCACCGTTTCCAGACGGCGGGCCTCAAGGTGAAGCGGGAAAAGTGTTTACTGGGAGTGCCGCAGGTGGACTTTCTGGGATTTAAGGTGGACGCAGAAGGGGTCCATCCAACCGGTGACAAGGTACGGGCCATTTGTGAGGCCCCAGCGCCCAAGAGCAAGCCCGAACTTCAGTCATTCTTGGGACTATTGAACTTTTACCATGCCTTCCTTCCCCATAAGGCAGCGGTAGCGGAGCCCCTACACAGACTCCTAGATAAAAGGGCCCCTTGGGTGTGGGGCCAGCGACAAAGGGCCGCATTCCAGGCAGTCAAGGACTTGCTCGTCTCGAACTCGGTCTTAGCACACTTCGACGAGAGGCTGCCAGTGGTGCTGGCATGCGACGCCTCTCCCTATGGCATCGGCGCTGTCCTGGGACACCAACTCCCGGATGGAAGAGAGGTGCCGGTGGCATACTTCTCCCAGACGCTTGCTGCAGCCGAACGAAACTACTCACAGATTGACAAGGAGGGTCTGGCAATCGTGAAGGGCGTAAAAAAATTCCATGATTTCTTGTACGGGCGGCCCTTTACCATAGTGACTGACCACAAGCCGTTGCTTGGCCTGTTTGCTCCTGAGAAGCAGACCCCCCAAGTGTTGTCTCCACGTGTCCTCAGGTGGTCAATTTTCCTTGCCGGCTACCAGTATGCACTAATCCACCGCCCTGGGAAGGCGATGGGCCACGCAGACGCCCTCAGCAGGCTACCACTACCAGAAACAGGCCCCGACCCAGCGCCTGCGCAAGAGGTTATGACTCTGGAGCTGCTTCCCGACCGACCCATTCAGGCACAAGAAGTTGCGCACCATTCCACAAAAGATAGGGTCATCTCCCGGGTCCTGGACTGGGTGTGGCGAGGATGGCCCAGCAGCAGCCCCGGGCCAGAATTCGCTGGCTACACAAACCGCAAACATGAACTGTCGGCCCACAAGGGGTGCCTGTTATGGGGAAGCAGGGTCGTTGTTCCCCAGCCCCTCCGCAAAAGGGTCCTCACAGCCCTACACGAGACACACCCAGGGGTAGTGAGGATGAAGGCCCTTGCCAGGAGTTATGTGTGGTGGCCGGGGATTGACAGAGAGATAGAGGCCTGGGTCCAACACTGCCAGACCTGCCAAGAATCCCGCCCGGATCCCCCAAGGGCCCCAGTCCAGCCCTGGGAGTCCGCCCGACATCCATGGTCACGCTTGCACGTGGACTTCGCTGGCCCCTTCCAGGGAAAAACATTCTTCATAGTGGTGGATTCCTACACCAAATGGCTGGAGGTCGCACTGGTACCATCCACTTCTACAGCGGCGGCCGTCCGGGTACTACGTAAGCTGTTTGCGACCCACGGGCTCCCTGACACCCTCGTCTCGGACAATGGAACCGCATTCACGTCAGAGGAGTTCCAGACCTTCACAGCGCAGAACGCCATCCGCCACATCCGCTCAGCACCATTCCACCCTGCCACCAATGGCC
The DNA here is from genome assembly GCF_963506605.1 of Zootoca vivipara. NCBI lineage: Eukaryota > Metazoa > Chordata > Lepidosauria > Squamata > Lacertidae > Zootoca > Zootoca vivipara. Next base: position 3,870,979 of record NC_083289.1, on the reverse strand, counting down.
AAGCGGAGCGCATGGTGCGGACCACCAAGGACAGCCTCCGCTGCATGACACAAGGGGACTGGGAATACCGCCTTGCCGCATTTCTTCTAGCACAGCACAGCACCCCAAGCACAACGACGGGCCGGAGCCCAGCTGAATTACTAATGGGCCGGCGCCTTGCAACTAGACTGGACCGACTTCACCCCGACAGAGCTCAGGATGAGGTAGTGGTGGGGAAAGGCAGGAACCCCCGGACATTTGTGGCCCAGGACCCAGTGTATGCAAAGAATTTTGGGGCAGGCCCAGCATGGGTACCCGCCACAGTCACCAAGGTGACCGGTCCCGTGTCGTACGAGGTACTAACGGAAGGGGGGCAATGTTGGCGCCGCCACTGCGACCAGCTACGGCGACGATTCCCAGGAGGAACCCGGGAGGAGAGCGGGACAGAGGGGTCCCAAGGGGACAGCAGGGCAGTGAGGCCTGTAGAGCGAGAGGGGTGGGCAGGGGAAGCAGAAGCAGTAGGCACAGAGGGGCGCCCCGAGGCTGGAAGGACACCGGAACCAGAGCTACAACCTAGTGGTTCAGTGGCGCCAGACCAGACAGCCCTGGCACAGCCAGCAGCCTCGGAACACGAGCCAGAACCAGAACCCCTGACCAAGGAACACCCCAGGCCACAACGCACACGGAGGCGGCCAGCAGACCTTGGGGACTACGAATGCAACTTCCCGGGCAGGACTGGAACTTAGAGGGGAGGGGTGTTATGTACTGAGCTGAATCCTAGAACAATAGGATTCAGAATTAGCGGGAGCTACCCAATCCAACTCCAGGTGGAAGTGAATCCTCAACCTGATTGGCCTGCTGGAGCAGCCAATCAGGCGGCTGGCAGAAGTGAATCTGCTACCTGATTGGCCTGTAGGAGCAGCCAATCAGGCTGCAGGCAGAAGTCAATCCACAATATAATTGGCCCACAGGTGTAGCCCTGAAGTAGCCAATCACGCAAGGCCCATTGTGTAAATAATGTATATAAGCAGACGGTTTGGGGAAAAGAGCCATTCGTCTTCTCTTCTCCTCCTTGATGACTATGAGCTGAATAAAGAGCATGAAATTCACTCTTGACTCCGAGTATATTTCAAGGTTGTTTCTGTTTCTTTTGTTTTGGTTGTCTTGAGATAGAGAAATCTGTTTTTTTGTTTAAAAACATTTATCATCTGTTCTAGGAACTAGGAAAGGTCCTAGAACAGATAATTCAACAGTCGGCCTGTGAGCACTTAGAAAAAGTGTGCTATGATTACTAACACCCAGCATGCGTTTCTCAAAAATAGGTCATGCCAGACCACTCTCATTTCTTTTGTTAACAGTGTAACAAGCTTGGTGGATCAGGGAAATCCTGTGGACATAGTGTATTTTTATTGCAATAAGGCTTTTCACAGTTCCCCATGATATTCTTTGAGGAAGCTGGTAAAACGTGGGTTTAATGCCACCTGGTGAAACTTTACTAATGTTACAATCTGCTACATCTTTACCCGTGACTGCTATCTTCACCAATCCTGGAAAAATACTTTCTGTTGCAAGAGGATTTTCAGTAAACTCTTATAGTATTCTATTTTTTAAGATTCTTGTAACCAATTTCTATATAAATGTAGCCCTGACATTCAAATATGTACATCCAAAAATGTGTAACCTTTTGAAATAGCTTATTTTGCATAGTGACTAACAGGTAAAGGTAAAGTGACCCCTGACCATTAGGTCCAGTTGTGACCGACTCTGGGGTTGTGGCGCTCATCTCACGTTATTGGCCGAGGGAGCCGGCATACAGCTTCCAGGTCATGTGGCCAGCATGACAAAGCCGCTTCTGGCGAACCAGAGCAGCACACAGAATCGCTGTTTACCTTCCCGCTGTAGTGGTACCTATTTATCTACTTGCACTTTGACGTGCTTTCGAACTGCTAGGTTGGCAGGAGCTGGGACCGAACAACGGGAGCTCACTCAGTCGCAGGGATTTGAACCACTGACCTTCTGATCAGCTAGCCCTAGGCTTTGTGGTTTAACCCACAGCGCCACCCGCGTCCCTTTAGTGACTAACAGACTGAGCTACAAATCAGGAAGTTCCTAGGTCAAATCTCAACTCTCCTGGGAACTTCTTGAGGGCCCTAGGGAAGCCACTGTTTCTCAGCCTGTTTCCGCATCTGTAATATGGGAGATAATACTACAGGGGTGTCAAACTCAAATTCATCGGGGGCCGCATCAGCAGTTTGGTCACCCTCAAAGGGCCGGTTGTATCTGTAGGACTATGTGTCCACTCTTTATTATCATAAATTATTGTCACTGCATTCAATTATTACTGTTTTTTTGTAATAATGTAAGTAATAACTAGCTCTGAAAGCAGAAACATAGTCAGAATAATGGCAAGTAGATATTCAAATGTACAATTATTGTACAATTTATTAAAAAATGATTTTTGGTAACTGCACTGGGTGGTGGAGGCTTGCTAGGGTTTCATGCAGGACCTTTGCAGAGCTACTAGTACCTGGAGATGCTGGGGTCCTTCTGCATGCAGGACAGATGTTCTGCCAGTGAGCCACCACCCTTCACCAAAGGGACTGGCTGAGGTTGACTCACTGGAGCTGCTCTCCTGGTTCCAGGGTTTAAGGGCCAGAAGTATAAAGCAGCATCCTATGTTTCTGAGGAGAGGGAGGGGAGGGGAGGGAGGAAGGAAGGAAGGAAAGAGGGGAGAGAAAGAAGTGTAGGGAATAAAGAAGGGAATAAAGAAGGAAAGAAAGAGGGAGAGAAGACGGAAAGGGAGAAAGAAGGAAGTAGAGGGAAAGAAAGAATAAGAATGAGGGGGAGGAAGAAAGATGGGAAGGACGGAAGGAAGGAAGGAAGGAAGGAAGGAAGGAAGGAAGGAAGGAAGAAAGAAAGAAAAGAGGGAGCAGGAGGGAGAGAGGAAGGAAAGAGGTGAGAGAAAGAAGAGTAGGAAAGAAGGAATAAAGAAGGAAAGAAAAAGAAAGAGGGAGAGAAGACAGAGATAAAGAAGGAAGGAAGGAGAGGGAAAGAAAGAATAAGAACGAAAGAGAGGAAGGAAGAAAGGGAAGGGGGGGTCGCCGCCTTGATTCAGCGCCAGAAAAGAGCGCGAAGGGACCCAGGGGCAAAAAGCATTTCCCGTGCAGCGTGAGGCAGCGGGTGTCCGTTTTAGGAGAAGTGCGTAAAGCCTCAGAGTTGCACGTTCGTGAGGCTGAGCCGCTGCTGAGCTCACATTCATGAGGCTGAGCCGCGGCAGGAGGAGGAGGTGAGGCAAGAGGAGGAGGAGGAGGAGGCTTGCCGGGTCGGTGCCCAGCAGCGCCGTGCGGAGAGTCCCGAGCCTCTGCGACGTAGCAGTGCTCTGTAGCACTTTGAATCCTCCTCCTCCTGCCACGGCTCGGCGCCTGGAAACGGCTGCTGCTGCTGCTGCTGAAGCACAAAGCACCCAGCAGCCCCGTGTGGAGGAGGAGGAGGATTCAAAGTGCTACAGAGCACTGCTGCGTCCCAGAGGCTCGGGACTCTCCGCACGGCGCTGCTGGGCACCGCACGGCGCTGCACTCTAGCCACCTCAGTGATTGTTTCATCGCCCTCAGCACTGGGGGAAACCATGAGGCTGTCTGGGCTCCATGCAATTGGAGAGGGCACTTCAGAGCCAGACAGTCAATAGCCCTGGTTAACTCCACATTCCAGCAGGCCACCAGGGATCAGCTGAAAGGCCATCAACATGGGATAATGTTGCTAGATTTGTGGTTGCAGCCTAAAAACTGAGAAGAACATTCATCGAAGACAATGCAGTAGACTGTAAAGTCTGATCAGCAATGTAATATTAGAAAAATATTTGTGTGGGGGGTGCATTTCAAGGTATAGGTGTATAACTTGCTTATCGCTGTATTTTAACGGTGTCCCTATGCATATTCTGCACAGGTTGCATAGAACACTTTTATTTCCTTTTTAGTTGAAATGACCAGGATGGTCACAGCAACTAAGATTTAGTGTTCAGAGGACTTAGTAAATTAGGACTTAGTAAAATCTGGAGTGAATAGCCTACTAATTATTTGGGGTTATAGTCCACTTTCCTTGGAGGTTGCAGGTGAATGACAGTATATTGTAAATGAAAGTGAAAGCAGAAGTGTATAATTTCAGCTTTCAAAACATTTGCTTTAACCCTGCCCACCAAACCAAAAGAAAAGGTTTGTGCTGCTTTTGTCAAATGCTTTGGCTAGAGATGTGGTCAGTCTGAGATCTACGAAAGAGGCTATGGTTATCTCATATTATTAAACTGATGTTTAATATTATTAAACTGAAGAACACACACCCAGAGAAATATCCTAATTGCCATCTCTGAAAGCTGATGACTATTTTTCTTCATCATGAAAAAAAAATCACATGATATACAAAGGTGTCACTGTTTGCAAAATAAGCAATTTCTTATGAAAAAATGGCAACATGGTATATATTAGGCACAGTGTCTTGAACAAATGCTTCTAAAATGCTTTTCCCTTTTCTTCAGCCAATTCTTGTTTCTCATCCTTTTCCCACCTAAATATATTTCTTCACTTCTGATCTTTTCCTCTTTCCTTCAGCGGTGATCCCTCTGACTGATTCTGAACACAAGTTACTACCTTTGCACTTTGCGGTTGATCCTGGGAAAGATTGGGAGTGGGGGAAGGATGACAATGATAACTCCAAGCTGGCCAAGTAAGAACTCTTTTAAATAACTAAAACTTCAACACCATGTGGACATCTGTGTGCCTAAAATGCCTGGCGACCTTTGATTAGCCTGCCCTTTTAAAATCAGTTTTTAGAACAAATAATTATATAGTTTTTGAGCCACATACATCTCTCGCATAGTTCACTAGCTGGGTGTGGAGTTTTGCCATCTACAAAATGCCAGTTGGTTGCCCCAGTCTGGCAAGACAAATGTGAGGCTGCAAATTTCCCATAGCAAGCCCAGTGTAGTACTGTTTCTTTCCCCCCTATCTTATTTCCTTAAGAGAGCATGGGGACCTGTAACTGAAAGTACTCTTGTTAAACCTGATGGGTTTTTTTCTGTTTCTCTCGATTAAGTGTGAGTACAGTGGTACCTCGGTTTATGAACACAATTGGTTCTGGAAGTCTGTTCATAAACTGAAGCGTTCATAAACAGAAGTGAACTTTACCATTGAAAGTAATTGAAAGTGGATTAATCTGTTCCAGACGGTCCGCGGAGTACTTAAACTGAAACGTACTTTCCCATTGAAAGTAATGGAAAGTGGATTAATCCGTTCCGGACGGGTCCGTGGAGTACTCAACCTGAAGCGTACTTAACCCGAAGCATGGGTGTAATTGGTTCCGGAAGTCTGTTCATAAACTGAAGCGTTCATAAACTGAAGCGAAGTTTCCCATTGAAAGTAATGGAAAGTGAATTAATCCATTCCAGATGGGTCCGCGGCGTTCGTAAACCGAAAATTCGTAAACCGAGGTGTTCATAAACCAAGGTTCCACTGTACTCTGTGGCTGTAAATTTTCAGTGATTATATGGTATGTGGTCTTTCCTCTTTTTCCTTTCTCAGTTTGATTCTGTCTCTGGAGGCAAAGCTTAATCTTCTGCACAGTTACATGAATGTAACCTGGATACGCATACCATCGGAAACACGGGTAACCCTTTTACTCTCCATAAGTAGCTTGAGAGAAATAGGCCCCAACTGTGTGATCTCATGAAAGCAGATGATCCTGGGTTAGGCTCCCATCACTAGTGCAACAGAATCCATTGCATCCTTGCTGTGTTGCTATTGGGCTAGCGGTTCAGGGAAGCTCCTTTGGGAAGCTGGGGCAGGGAGAGGCAAGGTCCAGGTCCCTGCCTCCCTAGAATTAATGCAGCACTTTCTGACACACAAAAATGACCATGCACTACTGTAACTGTAGCAGCAATGGATTAGACTGTTGTTATGTTTTTATCACTGATGTTTTGTAATGTATTTCTAGTGTTGTACACCACCCTAAGATCTTTTGATAAAGGGTGGTATATAAATTGTAGTAGTAGTAGTAGTAGTAGTAGTAGTAGCAATGCTGCTTTTGGTTGGAAATTCTGCCCTCTGTCAAGGCATATGAGATGGTCAAAACTAAAGAGTAATTGGCCAGCCTGTCTATCCATTGTCTTCTAGGGAAAGGGCTGAAAAGCAGAATTTGCTCCTTGCATTTGTGCAGTTCCACATTTGAGAGTGTGGATTCTCAGGTCCAAATATCAGAACATTCGTGGTTTAACAAATGTGTAGTGACTATCAAATGTGAGACTGCAAAGTTGATACCCAAGGTTGTCAGTCAGGGGTAAGCAAATTAAGAGTTCAGCCAAATTTTCATGTGCACAAAAGGGAGCTTTGGGGAACTGAATATGTTCTCTGGAATATCCCACTTACCTTATCATACTTGTTAATCATGCCTCTCGGAAGCTGCTCCAACACTAATGAAATAGTCAAGAAACAGCACACATGATCTAATGAGAAATATGGTCAGGTTAACTGATTTTCAATCATTGCCCATTGTGAATAATTTGCAAGATTAATTTCATAGGGTTGGCTGAGATAGGAGGATATCTGTTTAGGAGTCTTGGAAATGAATGTTTTGAAATGTACTTCTATAGTTACACTGAAAATTACTTGCGCTACATCATATATTTTCAGGTATAAATGTGAACGTCATTGATAATTGAATTATTGCACAATTTGCTTTTTAATCCCAGATCAATTATTGCCATCCTAATCATTTTTTTAAAAAAAATCCCTTGCTAAATACCCAGAGATTGGCTTCTGCATTTGTGTTATCTTTCATTTTGCATCTTTGATGCCATTTGTACCGGAATGTATCCTACAATGTAGCCTTTCCACACAGAATGGTCATCAGGACTGAACTTTACTATCACTATCCTCAATATAATCCAAAACATTGTCCCATAAGCACTGAGCAGGAGTAAGCAAGAAACAACAGACCAGATTGTTTCAGATATGTTGAGCAAGAGAACCAAGCATGGTGTATAAAAAATTCCAGGAATACTAGCTGATCTATTTGAAGAGAGAAATTCTCTCCTAAGCCATCACCCATCAGAAAAAAATCAGAAAACTTGTAGTGAAGAGCATATCCATTCTATCTAACATCATATTGCAATGGTTCCTGATGTTTCAGATATAGGAAAGCATACAAAAAGATGCACTGTTTTCAGATTTGGCTTTTACCATCTTGAATATGCTGTGGAATTCACAGCAAACATCTGACGTTTCAAGAGAATGACTTCCCAAAAGGACAGTCAGAGAGATTTGACAAGCTATTATAAACCTGGATCTAGGAAGTTTCTTCCAAAGATTAACCATCTGTTAATGTAATTGTGACCCCTTCATGTGCAGAACCATTCTTTTGAAGACTTGCATTTTTCAAATGCTAAATATTCTGAAAAACTGCATTCAAATGTAGAGAGGATCTTACTGCAGGAAATCATTGTGTAAGAATAATTTCTAATTGTTAACTTACTTCTCTTAATAGGCTCCTCTGGCTCAGCCAGAATCTCCTACTGCGTCAGCAGGAGAGGATGTTCAGTCTCTCGCTGATTCCATGGACTCCGACAGGGATTCCATCTGCAGCAATTCTAATGGCAATAATGGGAAAAATGGGAAAGAGAAAGAAAAGCAAAGGAAGGACAAAGAAAAAAACAGGGCTGATTCAGTTGCTAACAAACTTGGGAGTCTCAGTAAAACTCTAGGCATCAAGCTAAAGAAGAATATGGGTGGGCTTGGGGGACTAGTGCATGGCAAAATGAGCAGAGCAAATTCAGGAAATGGGAAAAATGGGGAGATCATTGAGAAAGTCAAAGAGAAGAAGTCTAAGTCACGCAAAGGAAGCAAAGAAGAATCTGGCCAGTCTGCAAGCACTTCTCCATCTGAAAAGACAACCCCCTCTCCCACGGAAAAGACAAGCATTTCGCCTGTTGAAAAAATGAATTCTAAATCCCCTTCAGATAAACAGTCAGACCCATGGAAGTACAGTACTGATGTGAAGCTGAGCCTCAACATCTTGAGAGCCGCCATGCAAGGGGAGCGGAAGTTCATCTTTGCTGGCCTCCTCTTGACCAGCCATAGACATCAGTTCCATGAGGAGATGATTGGCTATTACTTGACCAGCGCCCAGGAGCGCTTTAGTGCTGAACAGGAGCAGAAGAGGAAAGAGGCAGAGAAGAAGGCTACTCTCAATGGATCGTCATGCAGGAAACTGGAGCAAGAAATGTACTCAAAAGAGAAGTTGGAATCATCTCCTCAGGGAAGGGCATCACCAGTCTTGCCTCAAAGCCATACGACTCAACTGGTTTTAAAGTTTAAAGACCGTACTAGTCCCACACCAGGGTCATTTTCGTCACCTACCATTGGTGCCAAGAAAAGTGGACCCATTCCATTGTCTGCCCACTATAGCCATACACCCCCTGTTCAGAGGCAAAGTGTCATCCACTTGCACGATGTCAATTCCAAGCCATCAAGCTTCCAGGATGATACCTACAAGCCAGTGGTTGGCACCTTAAAAACATGTGCCACATATCCCCAACAGAACCGGTCATTGTCTTCACAGAGCTATAGCCCAGCCCGAATAGCAGGCATCCGTACGGTCAACACAGTGGAGTCACTGACCTATGTTATGCCTACGGACCACAAGTCACAAACATATACTAATGGGTTTAATACCAGTGACATCAGAGACTGCTTGGAATATGCTGATGAGGATGCACCACAGACCTGGTTGAACAATGACAAAAATCGAGGCAGGAGCACAATTAGCCCAATATATTCAATCCAGCAGAACCGCTGCAAGAAAGAGAACTGCTCTTTTTATGGTCGCCCCGAGACTGAAAACTATTGTTCCTACTGCTATAAGGAGGAGCTGAAACGCAGGGAGCAAGAAAGTAAGGGGCACCGACATTGAAGGTGATGGAGCTCCTCCCATGAATATTTATTTCCTCCATTTTATTACTTGTAAGGTATGTGGCAATGGATTACAGGAGGAAGGAAGAGAGAATCCTGCAGAGGGATCTGTGGGGAGAAAGGTCCAGCTTATTTGTTTTTCCCCTGCAGCAATGAAAAACTAAGAATTTATTTATCATAAAGAGTTTATTATTTTCCATTTTGTCAGTGTCTTTTTTACATACACTGGTAAGCTGAAAGGTTCTTTACTCCTTTGTCAGTGCTGTGTATACGTTTGGTCAAAATTTTTCTAATGGTGCCTGAATTTACACTGACATCACTCAGGTAGTAGGAAGATAGGGAAAAAGTCATAATAACTGGAAATGTGGTATTGTAATAAGATGTGTCTGTCTCATTCTTTAGAGCCATCTCAGTTGGAGAAATATAACTTTTTCATAGCTCTTTCCTCTTCCTTTAAAAATTGGGGGAAGTAATTTGCGTATAGTTCATACTAACATGCTAACATCCTTGCTTGTATTATTTTAGTAGTCCTGTTTTCTCCACAGATACACAAATGAAAGCCTGGATTCATTAGCAAGCTTCTCTTACAAAACACATATTCTTGGTTTTATTGATGTAAGCAAACTCCAGTTTTGTACTGCACAGAATGTCCAAGAAAGAAATGTGCTTATCCTCCAGATGACATATCTATTTTATTTTTAGACAGGACTCAAGCCCTTATGGTTGAAAATAAGTACTTTACAATTCAACAGTTGGGCTATTGGATGACGAAACAACTGCCTCAATAGCTTTGTCTTACACCTGTCTTAAACCTCATTCAGTGCAACCACATAGCTAAGGGCCCTGTATCTCACTGATCATATCCTTTCCTTGGTCGTTTTGGCCAGTTTATCGACACTGCTTATTGGAACCACATTATTTAGCTATTAATTCCCAAGAATTAAAGAACTGAAATATTGGCATATGGAAGCCTTCATATTTTTTATTATTCATATAGCACAATGTAGAGCTGCTACCTCTTTGCAGAGAAGACAAAAATTGTTATTGTTAATTTGCACATGTGTTGCAGGCAACTCCCTGTTTGCACAGGAGTTGTATTCCGGGTCATTGCGCACATCAGCTGAAAACGAAACATCAGCAGTCACACATCAATTGGACATGCACAAAATGGTCTTAAACACTTACAAGGACAGCTCATGGATTTGTGTTTAAAGTCTGCTCCTCTGAGATGAGTACTAGACAGTGCAGAAGATGAATTCTAAACACCATTGCAAAGACAAAAATGAAGCAAAGATTGTAATAGAGTTTGAAACTAGACAGAATAATTTAGATAACCTCTATGCCTGGTGCTCTTCAGATGTTTTAGATAAGAGCTGAATGTAACACTGGTGTCTATAGTAGGGCTTCAGTTGGCATTGATATAAACCTGTTTGCCTTCTATATCTATTTTGTTTCTAGCAAACCACTTGCTGCCAGCTTGGGCACCAAATAGCATACTTCATAATTTCTTACAGCCCTCAGCCCTCCGGTGTATACTTTGCATGAAAGTCTGCTTTCAGTGCAAGATTCAAGAGCACATTTAAGCTGTGAGAGTAGAGTATGGTGCCATTAAGAACCAATATAGAGCAATCCCAATGTTGGCTGGCTCCCCCAGTCAGCATTGTTGCCTTTGTATGATCTGAATTAAATTTCAGAATGAAATTTATCCCATTCATCCCATTACTGAGGCTCCTATCACATCTAATGAAAAGGGAAGAAGAAATATGACAGTGTCATTAACCTAAGGGCACCACTCTGAGCCCTCAAAGTGACCCTCTTTAATTAGGAAAGTTCATCACTAGGAATGGCCTATATTTTTGGTTCTTCTCTTTAGCTCTAATATTTTTAGGTAAGCTCAGAAAATATTCACTCATAGCCACATCTCAGTTTACATATTGAACTTGGTTTCTGCATCCTCAAATAGAAAGTACTTGAGACTCCTGTCTGTTCACCACTTGCACACACCTTGAAACGCCTGTTTTTGAAGTACTTTGAGGTAGCAATCACTAATTGATGCTATAATTCAGTACAAAATGAAGTCAGAAGTGATACTTAGTATTAATTAATAATAAATTTTAAGTTTGGTGGGGCGGGGGAGGCACACCAATATTACTTAAGAACAGCTCTTAATGAATCCAGCCTTGTAGTTCATGTATCTCCGAGAATGTGTCATGTTTCTGAATTGGTATCTCCTTTTACCCCAGAGGAAGATGTGTTACCACACTTAAGGGTGCACTCACACTGCAAAATGTTACAGTGATGGTGGTGCCAAGCTGGTCCCCATTCTTTTATGGGTAGTCTACTCAAGAAAGAGGACCAGCTGTGTCATTAGTGCCGCCTGACCCTGCAGTGTTCTTGTCCAGCTTTGCCATTTATTTCAAAGCAGGAGGAGAGGAAAGGGCGCCTTCCTAAGGGCCTCTGCCCTTGCCTGTTCTGTTCTTCCAACATAGAATTAAGGTGCAAAACAGATGTGGTTTGATGGCTGCTGTGTGGATTAGAACACAAGTAACCTCAGATGTTCCAATTTTGTCCAATGCCTTTTTATGTTTTTCGTTCATTGTGAAAAATACTCCTGTTTCTTTGGCCAAAGAAATCTGTGGTACCAGATGGACTTATCTTTGATTGTATTCATTAGAGAGAGAGAAAGAGAGAGAGAGAGCAAGGATGATATTTTAAAAGTTTAAGAAAGAAAATATTAGTACTTACTAATGCATTACCGTAGAACTTGGCCAATAACGCGAGATGAGCGCCTCAACCCCAGAGTCGGCCATGACTGGACCTAATGGTCAGGGGTCCCTTTACCTTTTACTGTAGAACTGCCCTTTAGCATGCCTCTAAATGCTTCTCTAGGTGGAGGTGGCTCGTGGAGGTAGGCATGAGCCACTTGCTGTTAACAATTTATGCTTTTCCATTTTGATATAGTCATCATCAGGAGAATAAATTTTAATGGACACAATAATTTCATATATTCACTTGGTACTATTATCATTTTTTTAAAAAAAAATATACACTGAACTGAATGAAAATAAGTTTTGCCCAGATGATAGAAATGCTCTAATGAGTTGCTCAAATCAATACCCCACTTCCAAGAACTGTTTTCTGGCACCCATGCTCTAATCTGATCCTTGTTTATACCCTACTCTTAGAAATAATTCACTAAACATTAGTTACTTAAAAGGTAAGGTCCAGTCGTGACCAACTCTGGGGTTGCAGCGCTCATTTCGCTTTATTGGCCGAGGGAGCCGGCGTACAGCTTCCAGGTCATGTGGCCAGCATGACTAAGCCGCTTCTGATGAACCAGAGCAGTACACGGAAACGCCATTTACCTTCCCGCTGTAGTGGTATCTATTTATCTACTTGCAGTTTGACGTGCTTTCGAACTGCTAGGTTGGCAGGAGCAGGGACCAAGCAATGGGAGCTCACCCCGTCGCGGGGATTTGAACCGCCGACCTTCTGATCAGCAAGCCCTAGGCTCTGTGGTTTAACCACAGCGCCACCCGTGAGGTCATTATTTACTTAGGGAGCATCTAATTCTTACTCTGTGTAAGAATCTAATTATATAGCAGAGCATCTCAGAAAAATCTTAGCTCTCAGTGCCGCTTTCCACCCATAAAACTTCATCTGCAGAAGTTAGGGGTGAGGCCAATGCCAATTAGACCTGCAATGAGGGGCCTCTAGAGTTCTGGAGATCAGTTTGGCTAGAGTCAGAGCTGGACTCTAAGTGGAGAGTCAAAAGATATTAACATTATTACTGCTTCTTTGACCAGGAAATGGCAGAGGATCAAGCTCTGAGTGTTTATACCAGGCCTGGTATGTACCCAGAGGGTTCGTGCTGACATTGAAGCTCAGGTGTCAATGTCAATTCCTCTATTCCTCTGTGTGCCTGAATAGGGTTTTAACTCAAGACCAGTGTACATACAGTCATTGGTATCTCACTGGGCTAGATCTCAGTTTCAAATTGTGCAGTTCTTGGTTCCTTCTAACCCAGGATGAGTTAGTACATTCAAATTGGTGTGATTCTATCTAAACCACCACAAAATGGGAACCAAGGTAACAAAGAGGACATGGTCTGTGGGGTGATGCTTGCATTCCATGCTCAAATTGTATAACGATCATTCCAAGCAAATTGTGTGGGAATGTTCAAGGTGGCAGGAGAGGATATATTGTTTATTAATATCCTTCCTAGCTTGTGCTAGCAAGTTCCTTTGTTTAGCAGAGTGCATTCCCCTTTACACAGCAGAAAACTAGTTGCAATACGCAACTCAATCTGGCTTGTCCAGACTGAAATGTGTTCTAATATTTTCCTGGTAAGACCCCTTGAATCCCTCCTAAAAGAATAAAGACGCCACAGTCTTATTCATAAGCAATAAAAAGAGAGTTTACTACGATCAGGCAGAGCACAGTGTGATTCCTGAAGGCAGGCCTAAGGCTTGAAGTTGCAAGCAGGTGTACCCCATATGTGGGTTGACCTAGTGACTGCAGTTAGCGGTCTGGGAAGTTCACAGGACGAAAGGAAGATGGAAAAGAGAGAGAGTGGCGGCATGCCTTGGAAAGGTCACACCCACCCACTAGTCACATGCGAGGAAGGATGCTCCAGGCCAGGAGGAACAGGAAGTTTCGACTGGCCGGACCAAACATTCCCTTGCTGTATGTATTGTATTTGACTGAATGTTGTATTTGACTGCTCCCAGTGGATTAAAGGTAAAGGGACTCCTGATCATGAGGTCCAGTCTTTACTGACTGAGGTTGTGGTGCTCATCTCGCGTTATTGGTCCAGGACGTGGCCAGCATGACAAAGCCGCTTCTGGCAAACCAGAGCAGCACACGGAAAAGCCGTTTACCTTCCCACCAGAGCGGTACCTATTTATCTACTTGCACTTTGACGTGCTTTCAAACTGATAGGTTGGCAGGAGTAGGGACCAAGCCCGTCATCGAACCACTGACCTTCTGATCGGCAAGCCCTAGGCTCTATGTGTTTAACCCACAGCGCCACAGCTCCCAGTGGATTACATCCCACAAAAAAATAGTAGGCAATTATGAATGACCTTACCCTCAGTGTTTTTAGGATTTTGTTCCTGTCTGTCTTATCTGAAAAAGAGGCAAGAGTTTGAATGAAGCCTCAGTAAAAACTATACAATTTAAAAGGTCATTCTCACTGGAAATTAAGTCGAAGTATATAAGGGGGGGGGGGAATTGTCCAGTAACCTTAGAGACCAACCTTAGACACCAAGTTTGTTCTTGGTGTAAGCTTTCGTGTGCTTTCGTCTCTAAGGTGCTACTGGACAATTTTTTATATATTTTGACTGCGTCAGACCAACACAGCTACCTACCTGAATCTGGAAATTAAGTGTTTATGAAACTTCTTGTTCCAGGGATTTATTTTTTTTAAGGCCAAAATGTGTTTTGCTTGAACTCCCTGTCTCTTGTTCTCTCTCTTTCTCTCTCAATATATCTATATATAAGCATGACTGCTGTTTCATCCAGTTCAGCATTTTCTTGGGTTGTGGGTTGGTCACTTGGTGGGTAACAAGTGGATATTGTAGACAATTCAGTATATAAAGGGCTAAGGGTTTGTGGGCAGTTAATTCCAAGTCAGGAAGGCTGGGCTGTGCAAAGACAAAATTTGATTGTTGAGATGGGAATTTGAGGCTTGTGTCAAAGCTTCTTTTGCGAAATACGACACAGTTCTCTGGGAATTTCTCCTGCACAAGCGTTGTTGAATTGAACAGTGCTCTTTCACTGGAACTTTTCATTTCCTTGGGCTTGTGCATAAGGGGGCTGCCAATGGGCAAAATACCCTTTGTTTGGTATTTGAGAAGTACAAAACATGGAACAGTGGTTGAATGTAATAAGTGTTGCTAACTGTTCTGGGGTAAAGTGATGTTTTTATAAATGAAAGAAAAATGCTTTATGGTTTCAAATAAATTATAATTACTCTGCTAATAGGCATCAGAAAAAAAATGTGTGTTGGGGGGAAAGTAAAAGGCTGTATAAATTGTTCAAGCCACTAATCCAAAACTTGTCAAAGAAAATATGCAAAATGTTTGACTTTTCTTTTGTCTATGGAACAAAGGGTCTAAGGGTTATTTCAAAGTGGTATTTAAGCATTCTCATACTTTGTAATAATACATGAAAAAGTAGTATAGAAAAGGGCTAATGAATGAATAAAACATGATACACTTTGTGTTTACATATAAGTTGTGTTGTGTGTTGTAGGTGGTTCTAAGCAGGTCTGTGGAAAGTTTTGCAGGTGATCATAAGCCAGAACAAGCAAACATTTGGACTTGGTAGCAGAAGCCTCTCTCTGCCACTGTACTGCCCCAAGTCCAATCAGATACTCATTGGTGTTCTTTCAAAGCAAAACCAAGTTGTATTATTGCGCTACTGGAATCCAGATAACAGACAAATCTAATTCAGCATGAGTTAAAATGTGTAATAAAACACCCCTTGTCAGCTGAAATGGAGTTCTTAGGGGAAGGACTGGTGTAATATATCACAGATAATGTGTGTCTTAGGCTGCAATCCTTTACACACTTACCTGGGAAGAAGCTCCACTGAGCTCTGTGTTGGATTAGGTAAATGTGATTTTGGATTAAATGTGTTTAGACAGGAAACAACAGTTCCTGTTCTGCACTCAGCTTCTCGTGAAAACAGACATGTTTTGCCATTCCTGCATTGCAATATATTTTGTAAGCACCGCCATATGTTTCATAAAAGTCAGAGGCAGAAATATTGATCAGTAGCTGTGTTTAGTTACCCCTTTCTTTTCCGCACCACCCTGTGTATTTCATGCACTTAACTTAATGGGGGTGACCATTTAAATCAGCCCCTCTCCTTCTGAAAAACAGGCATGAATGATCAATAGGGATTTTATCACCAAGCAGGTGAAGGGCATCACAGTGTTTTTGCTGGCAATACTGTTCCTGCCATTTTATGCAGAAAAAGCAGCAAGTGTTGTACTGAACACAGAATTCAGCTTCCTGAGAATCTCAGCACCTTCTTTATCTCTCCCCGCCCCCCTTTTATGGCTGCTGAAACAATATGCTTGAAACTCTGTTGGCTAGTCCTGCTGAAATCTCAGGAGCCAAAGAAGGAACTCTGTAGCTGTAAACTCCTTACTGTGACTAGCAAGACCAGTAATATGTATGCAAAATAGTTTATAAAACCAAAATCGAAAGAAATTACACAAATTTGTTAAATTTGCATAATTTATAGGAGAATTCAGATTATCAGGATGCAGAACTGAAATTGCGTGAATGCAGAATTTCAGTCCTTTCTGCACAGAGTACATACAGTCCTCTTTAGAGTGAACATACATATAAAGTAAAGCAAATTTATATTGTCAGGTAAGGATCGTCATAAGGGACGCGGGTGGCGCTGTGGTCTAAACCACTGAACCTAGGGCTTGCTGATCAGAATCCTCATGATGGGGTGAGCTCCCGTTGTTTGGTCCCAGCTCCTGCCAAACTAGCAGTTCGAAAGCACGTCAAAGTGCAAGTAGATAAATAGGTACCGCTCCGGCGGGAAGGTAAACGGCGTTTCCATGTGCTGCTCTGGTTCAGCAGAAGCGGCTTAGTATGCTGGCCACATGACCTGGAAACTGTCTGTGGACAAACGCCAGCTCCTTCGGCCAGTAAAATGAGATGAGCACCGCAACCCCAGAGTCACTCATCTCTGGACCTAATGGTCCTGGACCTAATGGTCAGGGGTCCCTTTACCTTTACCTTTAAGGATAGTCATAACAATGGAAGGCCCTTTAATGGTACAATTTGTCCCAGGAACAAAGTTATTCACCCATGGGAGCACTCATTTAAGATAGATGGAAGCCTTGCGTTTTGTCGATATGTGTTGATTACATTCTCTTCCCCATCCAAAAGAATTAATACATTTCTAGTTCCAAAAATTGAGAATGTGTTGTATTGAAACATTGTAAAATGTATCATGAAATAATTTATTATAGTGGAGAGCCAGGGATTACTTCCTTTCCCTTGTATAGAAAAGCAGACATTATTGTGATGGCAGAACTACAATGGAAAAATTGATTGCAAGTGGCTTTTCAGCTCAGAACACATTCAGTTTTTTTGTAGTGTACTCTGCAAAATAACTACTTTTTTTGAGAGTATGGCAAACTTTGTAGAATTACTGCCAAATAAAACACGGTGTAGCGTTTAACTGACTTTAGTAACTAGTTGGCACATTTGTTTTTTTATGGACATGCTTGCTTTTACACACACATATATACACACCCACACCCATAATGAAAGATGTTTGTAAGTGCAGTCTGTTTGTAGACATAAATGACTGTATTATGTTGCAATTTTCCAAACCAAGTTTAAAATATAGAGATTATTTTTATATTACTTTCAAAATATGCTACAAAGCAATATTTTGCACCTTTATTATAGAGAGTTGTTGTCAATTTAGTAGGTTCATGTGGGAAATGTGGTACTAACCTTGTGAAGAAAGCTTTGTAAATGTTACAATACATTCTGAATGCTCATTGCCAGTGTCTGTTGAAGGTTGGAATATAGAATGATTTTTACTGAAAAGCTTTATACGGTGGTTTATATATTTTGGTAAAACGACATGTTCCCCATTTTATTTCTTTATGGAATCCTCTTTTATAGGACATAAAACATTGAGGAGATATTTAACAAGACTCAGCCAAATAATATAAACAAAACATCATCACGAAAATCAAACTTGAGATTCCCCCACTGCAAATTTCATGAAAAAAATGACCTGATGTTTTTGAAGCAAAGTAAGATTGAATGTGAATATTTTTTCTGAATAGAGCTATAATCACTTATAGAATATGCAGCTATTCTGGCCTATTGTCATCTCTTGGGAACAAGTTCTGTAGATTATTGCAGCGCTACTAAAACCTGATATTCTTCTCATCTTGTTTAGACTACCGTAGTAGGTTTTTTTTTATGTGCTCACCAAAATTAAGAAAATAGAAGATCTCTTCAGTTTTAGCAAAGATTCAAAAGTTCACTTCATCTTCTTCATTCTTATTATAGCGCTCTGTGTGGAAGACAGTCTCCTGAATGGGATCTCACATGCGTCACCCAAGGACTTGATGACCTATTAAAACAAGCAGATCTCACCTCAAAATCATCCCCCAAATCCCTCCAGTTCATAGAAAAATCTTCATCTTTCACACTTTATCACAAATATACGGCAATCTAGGACCATATATGTGACATATGAAAGAATTAGATTCCTCAGTAGCAACAATGCATTATCTTCTTATGCAGAAATCCAAATGCTGCCAATAAAATCATAATGTGGCATATAACAGAAATAAACAAAAATGGCCACATATTTGAATTAACTGACATTTACTGACATTACAGTCAATTTAATATATGACTGAAACCATCGACTAGGAGAAAAACCAAAAAGATTATATAAAGATTCCACAAAACAACAGTTTTGTTTCCACATTTGAATGTTGTGATCATAGCTGCCAAGTTTTCCCTTTTCTTGCGAGGAAGCCTTTTCAGCATAAGGGAAAATCCCTTTAAAAAAGGGATAACTTGGCAGCTATGGTTGTGATCCAGTTTCATTTCAGTTTTTCTGGTTTTAGGATCCAATGAGCAGCACTGTTACCACCTTTTCTGTTACAAATTGCTAATAATAAATGACAGCGTTGGTATTTTGTTTAACTTGAACCAATAATCCACAGCCTTCAACCTGGAAACATGCAACATAGCAGATGGATTCCAAAACTGGGTGGGGGTCATTTAGGTCTGGATCAATCTTTTTGAGTTTATTATTTATTCTAAGTACTTATATATTGCCTTTCAGAGCAAAAACCTCCCAAGGCAGCTTACAATAAGTTTCATGCAAATACAAGACAATTGTCATATTTATCTCAGAGACTTTCAGATGGAACTCTGTCTAGGCAAGATGCAGAGAAGTGCCTGAATGCCTCTCTCTCTCTCTCTCTCTCTCTCTCTCTCTCTCTCTCTCTCTCTCTCTCTCTCTCTCTCTCTCTCTCTCTCTCTCTCTGGTGGCCTCAATGGGAGCTGCTGCAACTTCTTCACCTGATGGCCCATTGTTTCCCATCTGCATAGTTATGTGTTCCCACCCACCTTCAGTGTGTAGTTGCTGTATCACTTTCATATAAATTCCTGCAGACTGCTCATAGTCTGGTTAGTTATATATTGCTATTCAGTTTCCTTAATTGTGTGTTGTTTGAAGATAATTTGTTTTGAAACCTATGACTCTTTGATGGCTGCCAGAATGGCTGGAACCCCCAGTGAAAATGAATAAATGGAAGAGATTCATAATAATTAGGGAGATCATTCTGTATCTATAGCAACAAGGCGTATTAGTGGAGGCAGAATTCTCAATATGAAAGGCCATCATCTCTTGTGCTCTTGGCCAGATTCACGAGGATTTTAGCTGTTATTCTGTTTAGTTGTGGGGATTTCTTCATTGCAAAAACCTATTTTAAGTTGTGGAGGTGGATTGTTTTCTGCAGTTTTATTCAAACATTTTTTTGGGAGGGGGGGAATTGGCTTCGTGTGGAGACATAAGAGAAACATACAGTAAAACATCAAGAACAGCAGCCCAGGAGTTTCATTTAAAATATTTTAATTGCCACCTACAACAAAGAGATGCCATTCACTTTAATGAAGCTGCTTCTCCAGACTTGAGAGTGTTTGCATTTTTCTAGCATGAAAAGTGTGTCCCTTTGTCATAATTTATGTACTATTATTTTAACTCTGTGAAAGTCCACCATCTAGGTGACTGGAATTTCTTCTCGTAAATATGTGGTCCCTGACATAGGCTGATCATGGACCGTGTTGTTCAGATTCTAAGCTTCCCAGAGCCCTCTTTAGCTACTGCAAGCGCTTGGCTGTGGGCTGGCAAGCCCCCTCTGACACCAGAGCACCTAAAGCAAAGACAGACAGAGGTGTCATGCGAATGCAAGCGGCGGATTAGTATGTCAGTGAGAGAGAGAGAGAGAGAGAGAGAGAACCAGCCAAATGCCACTCAGTGAAAGATCTGGAACAAATGTGGTGCGCCTTCAAGCAAAATATCTGGAATTTCAGGGGGAAACTGGAGTTAAAAAAGGTAGAAAAGATGACTAACGACACTTTCTCTGGAATATTTTGCACATTCCCTAGCTCAAAGGTATCAAAAGAAAGGAGGTAAGACCTGAAGAAAATCTGAAGTGTATGGAGTTTGGGACACAGAGAGCCATCAGGAGGGAAGTATGGCAATCTGCCATTGGTATATATTACTCTTACTCATTATTTTTGAAGTGGAATTAATTTTTAGCAAGATTTAGAGACCCTTCCCTCAAGACAGGACACTGCTTTCACAGGAGAATGCATTTGCATCCAAAATTCATGCCTAAATTTATCATTCATGTGCCTATATTTGCTGGGAGATAGGTATCTAACGTCTAGTGCTGCAAGTGGATACAGTATTTGCCTTACATCTTGCCACCACCAAGACAAATGGTGTGCACTGTAGTTGACTTATCACCCTTCCACAACCCTTTCAACAAAGGCACGACTTGCAAATCGCTGTGACTTTGAAAAGGTAATGTGAAAAGTGCTCCATAGGAGTTTCACTTATGTCTTGAGCAAAAACGGAACATTATTCAGTGAGCAGTGAAGGAGGGTCAGACTCCATCTCGTGCTAACCATACTTAGGTCAACCCTTTGCTAATCCTGATCAATAGAATTCCTTTTTCATATACTGTACCACATTTGCCATGGCAGCAATGTGATGCTGTGGAAAACTCCCTTGAAAATATGCCTTCAGTTCAATTTAAACTGTTGAAAGATTAGTTTTTTCTGTTTATTTGCTACCTTGTTAACAAATAATATATCCCACCTTTCATAGGTGCTATAGGGCCGGTGCACCCTCAATATTTGTAGGTAGGGGGCTGAGCCCCCTCCCCCAATGTTGAGTGGGCGGAGGAGGCATCCTCCTACAAATATTGAGGGGGCATCACCCCTATTCTCTTTGTACTTCCCACCCCCCCAACTGTTCTTCATGACAGATTCCTAGTAATATTGGTATGAGTCTCCATATACACTTATCACCAAAGTTTTTTTGTCGCTTTATGCAAGAAGAGTGTTTTTTTTACAGTGACCAATGGTCTTTGCAAATGTATAATCAAATTGCAGAGTGCAAAAAATGTTCCTTGGTTCTTAATTTACAGCAATATTTGACCATAACTTCCAAATATTTGCCTAGTTGATAATTTTGCTATTCTGTAAAATTTTATACTTTCAGCATTGTATTGCAACAAAATACATTAAAATGACTAGAAGAACAAAGGAGTTTGGTTGGTTCTCATTTTTTCTCTTGAGCCCTTATCCTAAACATTTATCATTATTGTTGTTATTTTTTATTAATTTATTTACTGCTTAAAGCCTAGTTGTTTGTTTTTTTCAAAAAAATGTCAGTACAGCACCAATGAATCCCTGTGAATGCCCAAGCTATGCGCTAAGTAGGCCCCTAATTATGCATTCATTTTCTGCTACATGTCATTGGATTAAACCTGTCAAATGGTTGCTGTTCATGTTTATAGCAAAAAGTGGAATCCAAAGAACTACTTTAGACAAACCATGGACTTAGGCATGGCTCATGGAATTTTTGACTTTCCCCCTCTGAATGACAGACCCCTTCACACAATATCACAAGCTGCTTTTGAAACTTTCCTCAGTTTCTAAAGCGGTATGTCATGCAGCATTGGGAGCTGACGTTTACGAAACAAAAGTCCAGGACTTCCTTGGACTTGTGGGTCTGCTCCTGTGCAGCTCTTTGTATCCTGTCCAGAGTGTTAGTTTTTTAATTTACCCGTCGTATAATATTTAAAGTGATTGTTAGAAGAAACAGGACCAGTAAGTAACTTGAACAGGTAACAAATGTTTCTCTTCTTATTGGATATGTATGTCCTTGAAATTTTTTCTATGTGCAATCTTCCTTCCAGTTAAAATTAAATGTTATTTTTATATGCTCATTATTTTACTAAGAAGATGTGTAAGGGCCATTTTTAGCAGTTGGGTTGTTATTTTGTAAAGTATGAAAGCATTAGACCAATTTTTGCAATAGTTACTACTAAATATGGCTTCTGTTATGACTTCCAGTTATGACTGTCACTCTTTTTCTAGAACTGTAATTAATTTCTTTTATGAAAGAATGCTACAAGTTACTGATAGCTCTGTAATCTGTGTGATTGGCTCCTCCATTGTTTGGAACAGAGGGTGGCTCGGATAGCTATTCAATAAAATAAACTTAATTTGTAAAATATCAGTTTGTCTGAATTTTTGTGTAAACCTGCCATTTTGCTTCTTGCTCCACTGTTTTTTGATAATTCATGATTCGATCATCATATGCCTTGTAAGTAATTAATCAATTCATTAAACTGAAATTTCATTTTTCAGAAACATCACCATAGATTTTTGAGATTTTGAAGGATATGTGAGATAATTTACAGTGTCAGAACCCCTGCTTTGCAGGCATAAGATCCAAGTTTATTATTCAATATCACTAGCTAAAAAGATCTCAGCTGGGCTAGGAGAGACTTCTGCTGAGCATAGCTGCCAAGTTATCCCTTTTTTAAGGGAAATTCCATTATGCTGAATAGGCTTCCTCATGAGAAAAGGGAAAACTTGGCAGCTATGCTGCTGAGGAAGCTGACACTGGACAGTAGTGGACTAGGTGGACTAAGGGTCGGATGCTGTACAAGAGTCCTCCTCCTCCTCCTGTTCAAGAAGGAAGTTTATTTTAAAGCTAGCGCTTGCAGTAAACTGAGCGATGCAACAGAACTGCATCACTCCTGTTCACAAAACTGCATCTCGGGTTTAGGAAGGGAAACAATGTGCCTTTAAGGTATTGGTTCCCCCACTACTCAAGCATTCCACCTTGGAGACCAGCTCAGAGGAGGATACAGACGCAGCAAGAGAACATTTGCACTGCCTATTATATCAATAGTTAAATAGTTAATATATAGGGTGCTTGAAATGCTCTCTGTCTCTTGTCTTTCCTTATATTTGTGCCCACTACTCAAAAGAATACTCGATCCATCTCTGCTTGGATGTTTGTCTCTATCTTTAGAAACTCCCAGCTAATTTCTGCCCTGAAATGATGAAATGGGAGATGCAAAAATGTTAATAATAATAATAATAATAATAATAATAATAATAATAATAATAATAAAGCAGCTGCTGAAAAAGGAACTGTACTGAAAAAAAAACTCTACCCCTGTACAGTCACAATGTGCTTTGGTGTCTAAGCAATAGCTTGCCCTGAGCAACCCTGGGTGGAAGAAATGCATTGCACCATAAATCGAAGAGAGAGTGAAAGAGTGGTCAGCCCTTGAATGAGTTAACTGGCTGTAAAGCTTTACAGGGAGGGATCTGTTTGATGCATGGAATATCCCCTTGAGGTCTGTGCAAGGCTGTTATTAAAACAGTGCCAGGAGACTTCCTAATTCACTGTAGAGAGGCATAGGCACTAGGAATTAGCATCAAGCCTAGGATCAGCTGACCTGCTCAGACTGCTGACGGCAAGGAAAACCTGCCTTCCTCCACAAAGAGTCCTCTTGGAGTGGGTTTTTTTTGAAGATTATATATTTGTAAGTGGGAAGCTGAAGAGAGGCGAGGCAAATATTTCTCTTTTGAACTGTTCTGGGTTTGTCTAATGTGGGACAGGCACACACTGATCTGCCTCCCCCCCCCCCCCGGGCAAGGTGCTATAAACTGGTGACACTCCAAATAAATTTGTGAGGCTGGCTCCACCAGATCAGAGTTAAGCCTGTGGCAGATGAAATTGATGTTTTGAACTGGAAATATTTGCTCAGAACTCTGATGAAAAGATGAAAGAACACGATGAAGGCAAAGAACTGATAATATGTTCCATGTTAAAAGCCACTTTTAAAAGCAGAGTTGTTGAAAGCTCACCCACTCTCATGTGTCTTAAATGGGCTCTCTTTATGCAGTTAAGAACATTCATTATGCAGCAGCAAAAAATTGTCCTAATAGCCTAACCAGATTGGTTCCCAGCTGCAGTGTGCCTGTGTGGTTTTTTTTCTTTTTAGCTAATGGCAACTCCAGGAGGGGAACCATTTGGATCATGGCTGCTAAGTAGGGGAGTGGAGGGTTATATCCACCTGTCCTGACCCAAATTACATGCAGCACCAAGTTTGTTTTTTAAAAAAGAAAACTACATCTTGAAATCACAAATCTCCTGCAGGTAATGTGCATCTAAGGAATAAGGAACCACAAGACAGAGAAACCAGTAGGAGAACACTTCAATCTCCCAGGACATTCTATACAAGATCTCAAAGCAGCTGTTTTATTACAGAAAAATTTCAGAAACAGACTGGAAAGAGAAGTTGCTGAATTGCAACTCATTAGCAAGCTTAAAACCATGGAGCCACCTGGAATGAACAAAGACATAGGTTTCTTATCTCATTATACATGATCAAGCTTTCCTTAGCACCTCAGCCCTTGCTCCCCCCCAAGACCAATTGTAGTCATTAACAGTAGTTAACAGTCATCAACAGGTTTACCACTCCTATCAGCCCATCACCCATTCCCATCACCCCCACCCTCTGAATATACATAAGGGCATAGCTGCCAAGTTTTCCCTTTTCTCGCGAGGAAGCCTATTCAGCATAAGGGAATTTCCCTTAAAAAAGGGGGAGAACTTGGCAGCTATGCATAAGGGTCTGGTGGATTCTGTTTCAGTGTATCTGACAAAGTGTGCATGCACATGAAAGCTCATACCAAAATAAAAACTTAGTTGGTCTTTAAGGTGATACTGAAGGATTTTTTTTATTTTGTAAGGAATAAGAGGCAGCATATGGGACGGCTGCATTTGTTCCTGTTGGTGACCGTTTGCAAAGTTGCCCTCTGACTGAGTCACCTCGCCAGAGACTTGCCACCATAAACTGTCTGAACATGTATACGGTCTGAACCTGCATGTTAAAACATCTCTATTTAGGGTGAGCGTGCCATTGCCTCATTTGCCACATGCAGTGAGGCAAAAGGTGGGAGCAGCTGCTGCAAAAAGGTGATTCCTAGATCCTGGGAAGTGATAGGTTTATTTAACAGGGTTGTGAATCCAGCTTTTGGTTACACTTGAATTGTGTGAATATTTTGATCTTGGATTTCAGTGGCTGGACTCAGATAGTTCCAGCATGGTGTTTGGCGGCACTCTGGTTATGCATTATATATTGTAAACTTTATGAGAGCATTGAAAGAGAATCTTAGACCTGGTCTACACATGCAACAGAATGAATTAAGAGTAAGAAGGTAAGAGCCCTCAGGCGATAGCGGTCACCAACTTTTGGGGGCCTGCAAGCACATTTACAGACTAAAAAAAATGTGGGAACTGCACATACCCCACAATACACACATCACAACCCCATACATGTGCGGCTGTCACACAGACACTTAAACCACCACTCTGACTCCAGCGGTTAGGCCTGGGGGACATGTGCGTGCTTTTGCTGAAACCTAAGTGGTGATCTTCCTGGAGAGTACAGGTATTAATCTTCTCTCCCCAGCAATAATCTCCACTGTAAAACCACCTCTGATACATGTCAATTAGGCTTTGAGGAAAACCTTTTATTAGAACTAGAAGAAGGTTTCTTCAAGCCAAATTGTGGTAAGGGGACTTTCCAGCAATGAAGAAGGACTCTGGCTGGAAGGGGCAATCTTTATCTCCCCTGCTAACTCCTCCTTCCATTGTAATTATTGTCTACACAGGAGGTTTATTTGAAGCCTAACTGTAGCAAAGGGGGGTCATAGCTGGGGAGGAAAGAAAGGAATAATTGCTCCCTTTATGGGACTCCCCCCAAGAAATGCCCCCTCCATTGCAATTACAGTGGTACCTCGGTTTATGAACACAATTGGTTCCGGAAGTCTGTTCATAAACTGAAGCGTTCATAAACTGAAGTGAACTTTCCCATTGAAAGTAATGGAAAGTGGATTAATCCGTTCCAGACGGGTCCGCGGAGTACTCAACCTGAAGCATACTTAACCTGAAGCATGGGTGTAATTGGTTCCGGAAGTCTGTTCATAAACTGAAGCGTTCATAAACTGAAGCGAACTTTCCCATTGAAAGTAATGGAAAGTGAATTAATCCGTTCCAGATGGGTTCGTGGCGTTCGTAAACCAAAAATTCATAAACCGAGGTGTTCATAAACCAAGGTTCCACTGTAGTGTCAAAAGAAGCTTGCTATTGTAACCAAGTACTGTAGAAGCCTTCCTTGAAGCTTACACTGCAGTGGTGGGCAGCTTTGGGGGTAGAGCTACCCCCGCCCCCCGCACTGGTGTCGCTCTCCTGAAATCTCTCACCCACCCCACCCCCACCCCCCATGCTGCAAATAGGCTTGGAAAATCCTTTCTGTAGGCTGCAATGGAAGGTTCCTTTCAAGGCAAATGGAGGAGGGGCCTTCATGGGTTCCAGGGAAGGCCAATGTGGAGGTGCCCACAGGGGTTGTGTTGGTGAGCAGTAAAGTAGATGGAACCATTTCAGACATCAAGCGAGGGGTTTTGAATATGCCCCTTTAAAAAAAGCACTGTACTGGGAAACATAGCCCAGAGCCTGATGTGCTGGTTGGCTTGTGTGTGCGTCTTTTCCACCTGCTGTCTGAATTCTTCTCCCAGTCCCCACATGCCTCCCTACAGAGGAATCCTCCAGCACAATATGATCAGAAGTGCCATATTTCATTCCTTGCCTCACCCAACTCATCAGTCGCCATGCTTGATTTCCCTTGTTGCTCGTCTAATGAAATAATAAGGTTTTCTGCCCACTCTTTTTAAATTCCATTTGCAAATCTTGTTTATGATGCAGAAAGTGGGTGTTTTCCATATGTCTCAAAACAGATGAGTCAGTGAAGTTTCTTAATCTTCCTGGGCAGTTGTGAAAGTTCTTCCAGGCAACAGTTTTTTTTTACTTGTCAACAACATTTGCTAAAGCCTGGTCTTACATAAAGCTGTCTGGAAGTAGAAGGAATCTTTACAGGTTGGAAACATTAAACTTCAAACTAGCACACTAACCATTAAGCAGGGTGTTTTCCATGAGAAAGACCATAGTTCAGTGGCAGAGCACATTATTATTTATTTATTTAATGAACTTATATACAGTAATACCTCGGGTTACAGGCGCTTCAGGTTGTGTGTTTTCGGGTTGTGCACCCTGCCGAACCCGGAAGTACCGGAACAGGTTACTTCTGGGTTTTGGCGCTCACGCATGAACAAAAGCACTAAATCATGCTTTGCACATGCGCAGAAATGCCAAATCGCGACCCACGCGTGTGCAGACACAGCACTGCGGGTTGCGAACGCTCCAGGTTGCGAATGTGCCTCCCGCACGGATCACGTTTGCAACCCGAGCGTCCACTGTACCGCCCTATACCCAGAGGTCTCAGGGCGGTTCACAGAACAAAATAAAAATATAAAACCACAAAATATATAATCAAAATAAAAACAACAACCCAATAACACACACACACACCAAAAACCCCACATTTTCAAAGGGCATAGGATGTCAATCAAATCACCAAAGTGGACCTGCAGCAAAAAATTGCAGCATATTACATATGCTTTCCTACATGGTGCTATCAGTTGTAAAGGAATGGCGCAGTGCATTCTATCTTTACCTCCATCAGTTTTCTGCTTCTGTTTTCAACTAACACTGAACACTCAACAGGGCTGTTTTTCTGAGGGGTTGTTAATATTTCTTCTTTTTTTAAGCTGGTAAACGTTTGTGAACTTCTGATCGTTCTATTTCCTTGTTTGGGCTCCTTGTCTTATTTGCATGCTCCAATCTGAGTTCAATATTGGAGTAATGTATTTGCATTGTAGAAAATCCCAAGTTTGTTTGATTGATTGATTGTATTTCTATTCTGCTTTTCATGAAATGAATCTCAAAGTGGCTTTCAAACAATGAATAACAATAACATAATACATAAAACGACATAACAAATACAGCAAAATCATATAAAATAATTAACAGATAATCAATAAAGCAATGACAATCTGTAAAACACTATTAACAAAACAGCAACTAAAAATAAGCTAAACATCACAATGACTGCAAAAGTAATATATGACTAAAATAAATATGGCATTTAGAATCTATAAAACATTTTTTCCATGATTCTTTATTATAAAAATGAGAAATGTCTAGTTGACTTCAGTTCAGCTAATTTTTAGTCATATTTTTTCTGATGATGAATGCTGGTGTTTTTAACGACTTTTTAAATTTAAATTTTGTTAAAGTCATAATAATAAAAGTATAAATAAATATAAAAATGTGCACCCCACCCCATCATAATTATCCAAACTCCCCAAATTTCAGCACTTGAGATAGCTTTACCCCTTTTCATTTTAACATTACAAATTCTACAAATATATTCCATATCTCCTCAAAATCATTTCTTCTCCATATCCCCATGTTACCATTGAATCTATAAAACATTATTAACAACATAAACAAAATAGCAATTTTAAAAATAAGCTAAGCACTCTTAAGTTCATACACACCTACATAACTCATAATCTTTTGCTCTATTCATTTCATTGCAATAAGCCAGCTCAGGCAGATGCTGGGCCAGCTATGGTGGAGATGGTGGGGCTTTCAGGCCGACCACCAGTGGTGAGGTGGATGTTGACGCCGGGGAACTTGGCCACATCACTCTCAATCATGAAGAGGTCCATTCCCACTCGAGGAAGTCCGAGATGGGCCTGCCCTTCCGGAGTGGGCAAACCGTGACTCCACTAAAAAGCATCATGTTCCAGGTGATATGCAAGACCTGGAATCCCGGAGAGCTGCTGTCACTAGCTTAGTGCCTTTCTGTGAGTATTTTCTGCAACATGTTACTAGTGTACCAATAGCGGCATTCGTGATATATGCTTGGCCGTCCACATATCACTGCATTTTTATTAGTTGTTCTGTGATGCTTTCCCAAAGTTGCTGCCTTATTGCCATCCAGAGGGGTACTTGTGTTATAGCAGAAAAAAGCAGGACAAACCAACCCTGAGATGTTTGTGGTATGAAAAGTTACAGGATTTCTGTAGGAAGTTATGCACCAATTGGAGATAAAGTAGTATGTCCACTCCAAAGTTTTTGTAGATGTAACTAGGGATTGTATATAACCACCCGGATACCATCATGAGCACAGATAATCATGAATGCACCAGGAAAGGGGCATGGAGGGGTCCTTAGATAGCCAAATCCATGGCTAGGCCAATTACTAGACATTAGCCCTGAAGGCTCACCTTCAAAAGACCAAATACCAGTTTAGGGAAGTGGAGGACGCTAATGCAAGACTCTTGCCTTCTTGGCCTCATGATTGTTGGCTTTGAAGGCGAGATTCCAGGTAGCAGGCTGGAGAAGATGGGCCCTTTAGATTGCCTACAGATCTGAGCACAATGGCTGCACCCTCATCCTTCTCTTGATAGCTGACAACTGTATGTGAGTTGGAAACTGCTTCAGCTGCCCTTCTGGCTCTTGCGTTTCCAGATGCTGAATGTCTGGTGTCAGATAGCATGATGTCATGTTCAGAAGTTTGTCTCTGGGGTTTTTGCTTGGCATCCAGGGGGTTGCATTACACAAGCCAGTGTGGTGTAGTGGTTCAGAGCAGTAGACTCGTAATCTGGTGAACTGGGTTCACGTCTCGGGTCCTCCACATGCAGCTACTGGGTGACCTTGGGCTAGTCACACTTCTCTGAAGTCTCTCAGCCTCACTCACCTCACAGAGTGTTTGTTGTGGGGGAGGAAGGAAAAGGAGGTTGTTAGCCGCTTTGAGCCTCCTTAAGGGGAGTGAAAGGCAGGATATCAAGTCCAAACTCCTCCTCCTCTTTGAAATCTTTCATGATTTCCTTGTATTCCTTGTTTTCTGAAGGCCTTCTGTGCCTAGAGGAAATGATAAGCTATCCTTACTTGAGCCACCTGAAAATTGAAACTGCCTTTTCTATGTTTTTATTAGAATATTTTCTTGAGTAGCATTAGTACATACAGAGTCTCTGTTTTCAAGTCATAGAATGCTTCAGCCAAGTCAGTCATATTTAGAGTGAGACAGTACTGTTATAGGCAATATGGGATAGAGGGGAAAGAGGGGTGGGAAGGAAGAGGGGAGGAAATGGAGAGAGAGTAAAAATTTATTCCTTTATATAGTATATGAGCAAAGCTTTTTGTGTCAGCATCACGTAGAAAGGTATTTTATTTATGTAGGTGGTCTGAGAGACCATAGGGCTCAGGGTGTGGTTGGTTGCAGTGTGTCTCTGTGTGAAAGGGGGTGGGTGTTGTTGGGTCAGGTTAACCATACAGATTTGTATGTTTTCAGGGGAGATAGGTGTTTATTGTCTTGCTTGTTTGCATATGTAATAAAGGGGAGCCACATCAGGGTGAAGGCATCCTCTTGTGTTTTTCCTCATGTTAACTTCAATTTGTTAGTTAGCTTTTCTAGCAGGGCAGTTTTCTATATAGCTTGGTACCCATGGTCCATGTTCACTCCAGACAGATCCCTCCAGTGTCTACTTATGACACTCCTAGCAGCTGAGAGGAAGGGGCTTATGAGTTCTTTGTGTTGTGTGTGTGCATTATTATCTTTGAAAATATTTAGCAGGGTCAGTTCTGGAGTTGCAGATTTCTTGTAAGACTAATATCCAAAAGGATTGGATTTGGGAGCATCCCCACCACATGTGGAGGTATGTGCCCATGGAGGTACAGCCTCTCCAGTACCTTGATGAAGTTCGTGGAAGTATCATCACTAGCTTCCATGGTGTTAGGTATCATCTAACTTTCAAAGTGAGCTCCTTTCTTTTAGCTGAGAGAGATTTAAAGGATAGCTTAGACCACAGTATTGACCATTAGGTTGAGTTTATTTCATATCCTATGTCATGTTCCTATTGGTTTTTGATTGTGATAAGGGCGTCTACTCCTGGAGTATTATTTTGTATATTGTAGATACCATCCCTTTGATAGTGAGTCTGCCTTTTATGCTCTTAAGCTTCAGATATATATGTCTCCATTGGTGGCCACTTGTATGCACAACTGTTCACACTCTACCCCCAAAGTATATGCCAGAAAAATAGCATCTTGTTTACAAACTACAACTTACACATTCATTCATTTTTTTTCATTGCAATGATATGATATGATATGATATGATATGATATGATATGATATGATATGATATGATATGATCCACGCAACAAGCCTGTAAGGTAGGTCAGGCTGAGAGACAGCGACTAGCCAAAGGTGACCCAGTGAGCTTCATGGCCTCTGGTCTCTCAGGTCCTAGTTCAACTCTCATGGCTGTCATTGTATTCGAGTTCATTTGTTTTCCATTTGCTTTATTTGCATTTAACATTTCAAACCTTCATCCAAGCTCTTTCACACCTATTGATAAAGACTATTGCATTAGTCCTTACCTTAGTAACTAAAGATTACTAGGGCATATGTAGGCAAAGGACTGTGATCTGAGGCTACAGTGAGACTAGAACACGGGTGTCAAACACAAGGCCCGGGGGCCAAATCCGGCCCGCCAGACCTCATCATGTGGCCCGCCGAGCGCCCCAGCCAGCGGGACCCAGCTGCTGAAGCGCCGCGCCGACAAAGCGCCAACAAACAGCTGGGGCCGGGGGGGGTGTAGAAAGGCGGCCGGAGCAGCGCCGCATGGAGAGTCCCGAGCCTCTGCGACGCAGCAGTGCTCTGTAGCACTTTGAATCCTCCTCCTCCTGCCACAGCTCGGCGCCTGGAAACGGCTGCTGCTGCTGCTGAAGCACAGACAAAGCACCCAGCAGCACCGCGTGGAGGAGGAGGAGGAGGATTCAAAGTGCTACAGAGCACTGCTGCGTCCCAGAGGCTCGGGACTCTCCGCACGGCGCTGCAGGGCACCGACCCGGCAAGCCTCCTCCTCCTCCTCCTCCTCTTGCCTCACCTCCTCCTCCTGCCGCGGCTCAGCCTCACGAACGTGCAACTCTGAGGCTTTATGCACTTCTCCTAAAACGGACACCCGCTGCCTCACGCTGCACGGGAAATACTTTTTGCCCCTGGGTCCCTTTGCGCTCTTTTCTGGCGCTGAATCAAGGCGGCGACCCCCCCTTCCCTTTCTTTCTTCCTCTCTCTCGTTCTTATTCTTTCTTTCCCTCTCCTTCCTTCCTTCCTTCTTTATCTCTGTCTTCTCTCCCTCTTTCTTTTTCTTTCCTTCTTTATTCCTTCTTTCCTACTCTTCTTTCTCTCACCTCTTTCCTTCCTCTCTCCCTCCTGCTCCCTCTTTTCTTTCTTTCTTTCTTCCTTCCTTACTTCCTTCCTTTCTTCCTTCTGTCCTTCCCATCTTTTTTCCTCTCCCTCATTGTTATTCTTTCTTTCCCTCTACTTCCTTCCTTATTTCTCCCTTTCCGTCTTCTCTCCCTCTTTCTTTTTCTTTCCTTCTTTATTCCCTTCCTTATTCCCTACTCTTCTTTCTCTCCCCTCTTTCCTTCCTTCCTCTCTCCCTCCCACTCCCTCTTTTCTTCCTCCCTCCCTCCCTCCCCTCCCTCTCCCCAGAAACATAGGATGCTGCTTTATACTTCTGGCCCTTAAACCCTGGAACCAGGAGAGCAGCTCCAGTGAGTCAACCTCAGCCAGTCCCTTTGGTGAAGGGTGGTGGCTCACTGGCAGAACATCTGTCCTGCATGCAGAAGGACCCCAGCATCTCCAGGTACTAGTAGCTCTGCAAAGGTCCTGCAGGAAACCCTAGTGAGCCTCCACCACCCAGTGCAGTTACCAAAAATCATTTTTCAATAAATTGTACAATAATTGTACATTTGAATATCTACTTGCCATTATTCTGACTATGTTTCTGCTTTCAGAGCTAGTTATTACTTACATTATTACAAAAAAACAGTAATAATTGAATGCAGTGACAATAATTTATGATAATAAAGAGTGGACACATAGTCCTACAGATACAACCGGCCCTTTGAGGGTGACCAAACTGCTGATGCGGCCCCCGATGAATTTGAGTTTGACACCCCTGGACTAGAAGTTGCCTGGATTGTAGGGGCATGCCTATTTTGAGTCCTCGCCACTGTCTGTCTCTCACAATATGCAGGAAGGAGGAAGTTGGCATTTGCAAAGGATTAATGTGAGCAAATAGTATTAGCAGTGGGTTAGGATGTCACCCTGGTGACATCTTTAACCATTGAAGTAGAGCAAATAGACTTCTTGTTCAGACCCAGCAGGTGGCGCTGCTAGCCTCTATACATAAACCTCTTTTACATTTTGACTAGAAGTAATCTTGTGTAACTTCTCAGACTAGTTGTGGATCCAGGCAGATTCCATATAGCACTACATGCACTCTCTTCTTTGATAGGGCTTGTTCCC
This sequence comes from Zootoca vivipara, assembly GCF_963506605.1. Lineage (NCBI taxonomy): Eukaryota > Metazoa > Chordata > Lepidosauria > Squamata > Lacertidae > Zootoca > Zootoca vivipara. The sequence goes on along the minus strand of NC_083289.1, from coordinate 3,837,647 downwards.
TTGTCCTTTTTTTGTCCTTTCCCCCCAGAAAATCTTCAGCTTATATTGCAGTTTCTATCTCCATTATTATTTATTTGTCCAAAGTATAACCCCAACAAATATACCTTTGCTAAACGGTACAGCTCTTTGCTGATGGTGGTTGTACGTTTGTTTTTAAACTTCACATTTTTATTTAAATGACCTGCATTTTGACCCAAGGAGGAAGGTGGTCTGACCTCAAATGGAAGGGAATTTTAGACCTACAATGCACAGCTTCCTCCCTTATATAATATTTCATTCATGTAATTCGAATCCTCTTTGAAACCACTATGATTGCTGAGCCAAAAAGGGAAAGTTGTGTTTGAGAAGCATATAAATCACTTGAGGGCGAGGGAGGCGTGTAATTATGTGTTTTCTTCAGGAAGGAAGGAAAATTCTATAGTTTACCAAATTCACTGTGATTGAACTCAAAGTGTTTCACTTAAAACAAACACCAATCTAATTTTTCCTCTAGCAGGAGGTTGGCTAAATGCAGAGGCTCAAACAGGTATGTCAAGCAGAGGGTTTCCCCTCCTGTCCTGCTAGCTTCCCTTTTGTGTTTTCTGTGTTAGGCAAGGAGAGGGAAAACCAAGGCAGCACTCCACCTCTTCAAAGAGCAAACTTGACTTTCTCTTGGGGTCATGTTAGGTCAGACTCCATAGAGCAAGAATCTTTAACCTTTAGCCCAACTTGAAACATAGGATCCACATTTAATGTTATGCTGTGTCAGTCTCTCTGCTTTCTTTCTCTCTATCTGGCATCTTTATTTCTTGTTCTCTTTCTTGCTATTTTAAAAAATAACCCCAAATAAAGAAAAATAAGTGGTGGTGGTGGTGGTTGTGTATTTTTGTGATACACAAGAGTTTTGTGTGGATGCTGGTAACCGAGCCCTAGCAGGACTCTTAGCACAGGCCTGCAGCATGGTTTCTCCTTGGGCAAGTGAAGAGAGTTACAGTAATTCACTTGCATTTACAGTGAAGAAGGGCCACTTATGTGACTCAGGTTAGATTGGTGCGTGACCTGCTTTTGGTACCCTGATTCCATGCAGCAGGGGGCAAGAGGTTCCCAAGAAAGAAAGAAAGAAAGAAAGAAAGAAAGAAAGAAAGAAAGAAAGAAAGAAAGAAAGAAAGAAAGAAAGAAAGAAAGGTGCATGCAGAGAAAGCTAACCGTGTCCCATTCCCATGCCCACATACAAACTCAAGGTCTCTAAGTGGTTTGATCTCTCGGGTGGCTACAGAGGAATTGTATCCTGTCTCAAAGGATGAGCAAAAACCAGTGGCCTAGTCTTCCAAAAAATAATTTTGTACATGTGTGCATGAGCAGCCCTTTCTTCTAGAAAAAAGGTGCTAGAACTGCCCCCTCAGCGTCTCCACCGTGCCTCCCCTCCCCCCTGAGCCCTGTGAGCCCTTCCATGGCAGGCTGTGTCTTGCACTCACAGTTTTTCTTTTCTCCAAGCAGGTGACAATCATGATCAAATCATTGTTTTCCAAGTAGCTGCAACAGAAGCAAAAAAAAAACAAAAAAAAACGTTGCGAAACCAGATTTAGTCGCAAGTTTGGTGGCAGGCTGTGAACCATAGGAGAAATGGCCGCCGCAAAAAAGCCTCTGCCCGCAAAGAGGTTCCAATTGAAGGCAGATTGAGGAAATTAGCAGAGTTTAGAGGGAAGAGAGGGAAGTGTACCCTGCTGCAAAGTTGGAGGTGGGCGTCATCCTTCCCTCCCTCCTTCCCCCTGCCGCTGCCCACCAAACTTCCAACCCAGCCACGGAGTCATTACGCCCCAGCCCACTCTCCCTTCCACACTCATGCATTCGCCCCCCCTACTCTGCCTCCAACATCTGATCTTATAGAATAAGGTTACAAGATGTCATCGTTTCCCAGGGACAGTCCCCGGATTTACAAATCAGTCCCCATACAAAATCCATTGAAGTTGAAAAGTGTCCCCGGATTCATTGAAAAAAAATCTGGTAACCTTATAAAGATGAACAAGCTCCAGCTTTGATTCTCCTTGCCTATAAAAATGAGCAACTACCTGGAGGTCTTTAAGCAGAGGCTTGACAGCCATCTGTCAGGAATGCTTTGATGGTGTTTCCTGCTTGGCAGGGGGTTGGACTGGATGGCCCTTGTGGTCTCTTCCAACTCCCTGATTCTATGATTCTATGTTGGAGAATAATGGACAGATAGTAAAAATTGAATCTCTTTTGCCTTCCTTGGTTGCTCATTCATGGGGAAAACCAAATAAGCCGAATAAGAAAAGTGCAAGTTGAGTACAGTAGTTCTCTTGACAAATTTCTTTTTTCTGTTCCACTTGGACTCTTTCAGTAGGTAAACAGCATTTGTGTAAAATGTGCACGTAACAAAGTGTGGGAGTTGTATAAGGAAATGAAGAAGGGGAGGAGTTTATCTGTTCTGGTTGCTATTGTTGTTTTGTTTGGTGTCCCTGTAATTTTGTCTCCAGGATCTTGCAAGAATGACTCATTTGGTGAGTTCCCCACAACACCAAAGCCTGGGAAAATGCAAACATTCATCTCTTAAAGTCACAAACACCCATTTAACAAGCAGCAATGAAAGAGGATTCTTGGACATTCAATGTCTAAAAAGTGTGTGTGTGTGTGTGTGTGTGTAGCTGGAATAAAATTGCACACAGCTGCTGCTAGATTCTCCCTCTACCACTAAGTGAGCATTACAGACAATCCAGACTCATCTGCCTTTTGCACACCAACTCTGAATCTCTTAACAGCAGTTGCAAGGTGGGTGTTGGGGTAACAGTCCACTTAAGGAAAAAATGCAGATAATTTTTCTCAAACATCATAATACTGAAATGAAATATGGGGTGACATTAGAGAGAGCATTCTTGGATCAGGCACTCCAACTTTGGAACATCTTCCCCTCATATTTGTTTGGTAAAGTTGTTTTTTAATATTATTATTAATATTTATTATTATTATTCCATTTTATAATGTCCCCTCACAGATTTGAGCAACCCCAGCACTTCTAAGTTTTCAACACCGGTTAAACTTTACCCAGCCTTTGGGTGATTTTTTTAGTCTCTATGTCTGCTATATAGTTTATTTGTCTTGCTTCTATTTTATTGCTGCTTATGTATTTCACTGCAGTCAACAGTAGTCATTATATCACCACCCTGTTCATAGTTTTATATGTATTTCACTGGCAGTTGTGGTTCTGCTCTGGAATCATCTTGTAGGTTGAGAAGCATAATAAAGAAAAGCCAAAGGAATTTCAGCTCAGCAAAATGACTTTTAATAGAGTATTGTTTGTTTGTTTGTTTGTTTGCTAAATTCATTTATATGATGCTCTTAATTTTTTTAAAAAAATCCCAGAGCAGTTCACAAATAATGAATCCTGTAAATAATACAAATCACAATGATTAAATACATAAAAGAGCAAAATAAAACCATAAAACAGAAGCAAGTGGACAATCTCATAAAATGTTCTACAAACCATTTTTGTCAGAGTCTAACTGACCAGAACCTCAAGAAGTCCGGAATGTCTGTGTGAAGAGGCATGCCTTTGGCACCCACAAAACTGGAGTAAAGATTGCAACCAGTAGTGCTCCAGAGGCAGTGAGTCCCCCATCCTTGGCATCATCTGGCAGCAGTACCCCAAGAAGGTCCCACTCCAATGGCCACGTTGGGACTTACTGGGAGAGATGCTTTGTCAAATATTTGGGCCCTGAGCTATTAGCACTTCCAGAGTCCATGGCAACACCCTAAACTGGGCTTGGCAAGAAATAGGCAGCTCATGGAGAGTAGGGTATAATGTGCCTTAGAAATGATGTTGTGTGGAGTAATTAAGTCCTTGTTGATTATTATGTAACCGTCTTCCAGGGTGCTATGCGGGGCCTCTTGCTTTCTAAAATGTCACACAAGTATAATATACTTGTGTCTACACATGTACATATGTGCCAGGGTTCTTTTTGTCAGTTAGCTTCAGGTTGCTTCCATCCTGGTTCACAGCAAGAGCTGAGGTTTTCTTTTGCACCCTTCCCAGGAAAATCTGCTCTTACATTTATGCTCTTCTCCACGTTGAGTTAGGATTAAGGAGCCTGTAAATGGCTCCCTGTCTTCACTGCGAATGCTAAGTGATAACAGAAGGTCACAGGTGCACAGGTAGGCTTGCCCTGCCCTGGCCATCTCCCATAGTCAGTTTTTCATTCTTCCTTACTTTGCTCAAAAAGAACACCTTTGTACTAGTTCCTTACATGCAGGTGTGCACTTAGCCACTTGAAATCTGCTTGCCTGAGCCAACACAGATGACTGTTTTAGCACACATAGCTGTGTAGTAAAATTAGCCAGGACACTACAGAAAGCTTCATAGGATCATCAGTTGTGGCTTAGAGCAGTGTTTCCCAACCAGTGTGCCTCCAGATGTTTTGGGACTACAACTCCCATCATCCCTAGCTAGCAAGACCAGTGGTCAGGAATGATGGGAGTTGTAGTCCCAAAACATCTGGAGGCACACTGGTTGGGAAACACTGGCTTAGAGTATCATCATCCTGTCAAGTGGTAACAAGAAGGCTTTTGTTGTTTTTATTTCAATTTATATACTATATAAACTATTATATCAGAGGATCCCAGGGTGGTGAACATTAAAAACATATTACAGAACATTAATGATAAAAACATAATAAAAAGCAAACTGACAGGTCGTCTAATGTTGTTGTTGTTTAGTTGTGTCCGACTCTTCGTGACCCCATGGACCAGAGCACGCCAGGCACTCCTATCTTGCACTGCCTCCCGCAGTTTGGTCAAACATAGTCATCATAATTTTTATGCTGGAAAAGAGGAGTCTGAGATATGATATAATATATGATATGATATGATAGCCATTTTCAAATATCTCAAGGGCTGCCATGTGGAAGATGGAGCAAGCTTGTTTTCTCCTGCTCTGGAGGGTAGGACTCAAACTAATGGCTTCAAGTTAAAAGATAGGAGATTCTGATTATGCAGCAGGAAAAACTTTCTGACAGTAAGAGCTGTTTGGCAATGGTACAATCTCTTTCGGGAGGCGGTGGACTCTCCTTCCTTGGAAGTTTTTCAGCAGAGGTTGGATGGCCATCTGTCATGGATGCTTTAAGTGAGATTCCTGCATTGCAGGGGGTTGGACTAGATGACCCTTGGGGTAACTTGCAACTCTACACTTCTATGGTTCTATGATTCTGTCATAACAGTCCTCTCCTCCACACTTTCACAAGCCATACATTATTTCATAGCCACAAGCCTGGGTAAAGAGGCCTGGTGCCTAAGGACGTGTAATGATGGCTTGAGGCGAGCTTCTCTGGAGAGAGCATTCCACAATTGGTTCGGAAGCATGGGGAAATAGTAATCTGTATCCACCCTCAGTATACGCAGTGTAAAAGTATTAAGCATGTAAAGTACATTTGGTAAACATATAATTATGTGAAAAACGCAGCCTGAGGAGGTTCTCTGGCATCATTGGAAGCCCTCATTAGGGGACATTGCTGTCCACTGAGGACAGAAGCAGACATCAGAAACTCTGGTGGCGGTGGTGGTGATATGCCACGAATTTGACTAGGTTATCCCAGCCAATCTGGGTGGCTTCCAACAAATTAAAACATAGTAACACATTAAACATAAAAAACCTCCCGATACAGCACTGCCTTCAGATGTCTTCTAAAAGTTGTAGTCATTTATCTCCTTGACAGAGGGCAGGCACCACCACCGAGAAGGCCCTCTGCCTAGTTCCCTGTGACTTCACTTCTTGCAGTGAGGGAACCACCAGAAGGCCCTCGGTGTCTGCACTGGAGAGTGGGGTTGGAGACACTCCTTCAGCTATGCAGGGCCAAAGCCATTTAGGGCATTTAAGATCAGCATCAACACTTTAAATTGTGCTCGGAAACATACTGGGAGCCAATGTAGATCCTTTAGGATCAGTGTTATATGGTCCCGGCAGCCACTCCCAGTCACCAGTCTGGCAGCCACATTCTGGATGAGTTATAGTTTCCAAGTCACTTTCAAAGGTGGCCCCACGTAGAGCCCCACCATAGGAAGGAGGTGCGGTGGGTCCGGTCCATCCCGGGTGTCATGACTGAGGAGGGTGACAAAATGGCAAAATGGTGATAAAGTGGGCGACACACCTCACGCCTGTCGGCAGCAGCTCTTCTGACCCGGGGGCAGAGAGTGGCAAGGTGCACCTGGCTGCAGCAGCTTCATTGCCGGGTCATGTCTGACCTGGCTGCGGAGAGTGAGCAGCAGCTTCCCCACCCCACCCCACCCCACCCCTCTCCTATCCTGAACTGTTCGTGTGGGAGGGCAGCCTCCACACCATGCCCCCCCCCTCGGGACCACACCTGCCCTGGGCAGCGCGGGCATATGCTCCACCGCTGAGCCCCACACAGACGTTTTAAAGAGAAAATGTTAAAGAGAGGCAAGTGCCTCTGATTCACACAACCCTCTGGATGCTTTATGATTCTTTGATCGGTTTTTTAGGTTCCCCAATTCAGAATGTAATCTCCATGTTATGGAAAGTATGTATTGCACAATACATGAAGAATTGTACAAGTTGTTCTGGGTTTTATTTGTATTAGGTACATGTGCTAGGAAGCCGATTTGTGCATGTCCCTTCACACAATATTTGGTTTTACTTTCCCCCCACTTGAACAGAGAACACCGGAGGCTAATCTTGTTCCATTTGTGCTCAGCCACTTCTAAATAGGATCCATCAGAATGAGTTGCTAAGTGATCTACAAATGAGGCTAGTTAGAATGCTTCTTGGATATGTGAAATACATGGCACGATAAAATATGAATGTCTTGGTACCTGACATTAATAGCTGCAAGAGCAATGGCAATCAAGCCTTAGAGAAGTGATCCTGATCCTACAGTTGATCAGTGGCTAAGGAAGGTATGAGTCATTATGCTGATTAATAAAATCATCAGTTATAAACATGGGAGAGAAGAGCTCAAATGATTTAGGCATTTCAATAGGTGAGAGCACCATTTATTCTGTACTGGAATCAATACAATCAATATAAAACAGTTACCAATATAAAATGGTTATATGATGTTATAAATAGGTTTAAACAAATACAAATGTAAATCCAATAAAAAAGTAAGAGAATGAGTTGTTGGGCTATTGCCAATTACTACTGAAGGCAGGGGGCTGCATTTTTTTTTAAGTGAGTATCTGCTACACTACAAGACTAAATGGGATTAGCATTCATATCCTTTCCCCAGGGCATCCTGGGAACTATGGTTCCATGAGGGGTGGTGATATAGTACGCTCTAACAAACAATGCTTAGACTTCTCACTTAACCACTTAATTCCCAGGATTCTTCAAAGGAAACCAGAGTGGATAAACGGGTATAAATCTGATGTAAATGTTTGTAGCATAGATAGTGTCAGGTGGTGTTCAGTATACTTATGTGCTGTTCAAAAACAAAATTCAGTGGGTGGATTCCTTTTGTGACAAACTGGGAAACAATGCCAACCCCTTTGCATAGTGTACATTGATTTTTCCATTGTGCTTCACTCTCAGTTCCTCTGCGCCATTATTCTTTCCTGTGAGGTTGTGTTATTGTAGCTTTAATTAGTCTCCAGTGATCTGTAGGTGGACACACTCCAGGGTTGTTTCCTTGCAAACCAGAGGCACAGTTCACCTTATGGAACACTACATTGTCAACCCCACATTCATTATCTCCTGCATAGATGGATGCAGGCCAAGTCTCTGCAGAGTTAATGATAAAGCGTTGAGTCAAGGAAAAGGCAGACACTCCCATTAAACTACCTGCCAACCGTATATGCAGTCATATGTGTGGGCGTTTGGGTGTGGAAATCTCTAACACTATTGTATCTGGGCAGTGACAGTTGAGAAAGCCTGTGCCAATACTTTTCCCGAGAAGCAAATTTCAAAAAGATGGTTTTGCTTTTCATGTTGCTTTTATCTCAACCAGCAACACAACTCAAGCATTTTACACTGAGCGCAAGGGAATTTACTTCCTGGTAGGTACATTTAAATGTAAATGTAGTCTAAAGGTTCAAATATGCTAACATGTTCAGTGAAAAGAATGCCAGATTTAGTGTTTCAGCATAATCCATCTGGAAGTTCTCCTATGCAGTTCCCATTGAAGGGAAGGGATGTGAGTTGAGTCGGATCCCTAAGCCGCCCCGCCCCCGCTGTCTCCCAAGCCTAAGTTCCCAGGGGTTTTTCGAAGAGGGAACAGCTTATGGTGCAGATACACTCCCTATGTTATGTTGGAGTAAATGGGAAAATGCCTCCGTCTTAATCATTAATTTTATTTAGAAATGCAAACATCACTAATCATGCATACAAGTTGACATTTGACATTTGTTAGTTGCCTGTCTTTTCTGTTTGTTGATTAGGAACATTGTCACAATATATAAATCTATGCAGTACAAAATAACATTTTAAAAAATATTACAGTAGAGCAAGTAGAAATCAACATATGACTGTACAACTGCAATACTTCAATGTAGTGATTTAAAAAATCCAAAAATGTGACCCATGAAAGCTTTGAGGTGCTGCTAGGAAAACGGATGAGAGCAAAGTGATGACAAGTGCTGCCATTTTTCACCCTCAAAGTGAAGATATGTATGTAAACGTGTGATATTCACATACTTTCATTCCTGTAATTACACAAAGATAATATCTCTTTCACTATATATGTACAAGTAACTAAAAGCAATATATACAGTTGTGGCTTCAACAGACATAGGACCTGGGGGTGGTCTACACATTGCATTTGCCATGCAGAAGCACCTCTGTGTTGCTGATTGCTCCACACTTGAACCTTACAGTAAGGGGAGGTTTCTGGAGGGCGATGCTTCTCCTGAAATATCATCTCATGGCAAGGCTCCTGTTCCAGGTCAGGAAGAGCCCTGGACAGAAACACCCCTGTCGGAAGTTGGGGGTACACGGCAACATTTTTTTTGCAGATCCCCACATACTATCTCATTTTGACAGTGCTGGGTGGTACCAAAGGGCAGGGGAAGGGATGGTTACAAATACTGAGGAGGCAACGGGAAAGGCAAGCCTAGGAATGAGAGCCAAGTGTTCATCCCTAGATGAATGGCATGTTGCACCAGTAACCACATCCTACTTCCTCTTCACATGGGGCCTATCCGTGCTGTGGAAGGCGCTGGTGCTGTTCCGAATGCATCAGCCACAGTAGGTGCCCTGCTGTTAGTGATGCACCCCAGATGATGTGGAAGAGAATATGCTTCTTGATGATGCGATGTGTTGTGATCATAATGGGACAAAGGCACTTGGGTGTGTTTAGAGTAATATGTAGACCAGCCCCAGGCCACAGGTGAATGTTCCACTTCTCCAATATTCAAAGCAATATGTGCCCAGAAATTTTGGCCAGGCACATTATTCATTGTAATGAAATAAATACCCAGAGTTGTTATGAAGATATTCCCACTCAGTTGTGGAAAAAAACATTGCTATGTATACTGTATTTGGATTCACTGGGGAGAAATAAACACATTCTATCCCCAACATATAGGAGGCTATCAGACAGCTCTCTGCTAGGCAGCCTGGTAAACAGAAGGGGTGCACGGCTCCAGCAAGGCCTCCTATATATCCAAATTCAAGTCACTGAGAGCTACACAAGAGAGCAGTTCCTTTGTTTTAATTCAATAGAGACTACCGTAGTTGATACCATCACCAAAATTAAGGGTTTAAATTATTTCCTGGACTACACCACTTTCAGGCCATAAGTGGGAGTGGGAGTTGCATGTTTGAACACCCCCATGCTTCAAACAAATACAACAAAAACAGCCCTACACATAGACAAATAATATTTCAGGCCAAGGCTAAACTGAACCTTTCTTCTTCACTTGATAATGTGACAGGTAACTCCTACCAACACCATGGTGGGAAATCCAGCCATGATTGCAAACAACTACCTTTACTGCCCTCACTTTGCAGGAAGAGCTTAAAGACTTGGTTCAGGTGATAGTGCATCATGGCCTCTGATAGTAACCTGCAAAGAAATTCCCAGTGGATTACTCCCACTTTTATTTTTGCATTGTTCAAGTTCTGCTTGCGAGTAATACTGGTAGCATATCAGGAAATCAGTGTGCGTATGCAGTTGCCTGTTTAAATTTGCAAAATAAATGATTATGAGAAGTTAAGCTTTATAGTCATACACAAAGTTTGTTTTCCTTATGCTTGGCTACATAAAACTTTTTTTTCAAGAAGCGTGCTTAACACATGTGACTTAACTTCTAGAACTCTGATCACTATTGCTTGGATTAAGCTAGGTGTGAATGCTAATAGCCTAAAGTGGATGGGAACCTTTGTGTGTCCATGTCACATGTGGAACCTGATTCTACACATTACACTTAGCCACTGCTTTTTTCTAAAAATATTAATAATAATGTTTAGGGGTACTCTCATTTTGACTCCATATTATAATTCAAATTGGGAAAAACAAATACAGTAAATGGAAAAAAGTACAAAGATTCACAAAATGTTTAAGGGTATGCGTACCCCCAGAAAAAAAAGCACTGCACTTAGCCTATATTACAAAGCACACCAAGAGTTTAAGGCTTTTAAGATCCAGCAGAAGGCTGCAGGGCTCAAAGTTATTGTGAGATGAAGGCATGATGTTTTACACTAAAATGTGTGTAAAATACAGTAAGCCATCAGGCACAGGTGTGTGTTCACTTATAAATATACATTACCATACACTATTACCAGGACACCATTGTAAACAGCTACCAAATAACAAATGATGAAGCAAAAACTAGATGGGGGGAATTGGGCCCTCCCGTAGCATAGAGCCCTCTTGCTTAGAGTTTCTCTAGTCATCAGCCCAGGTTCTTGGCCAGTCTCTGCAAGCCTATAGAGGTATGTCAAGTCACTATGCAAAACAAGTGGGTTGTGATGTAAGAGGAGGTACAATGTGCTTTTGTTTTGAGAAATGCACTCGGTTCTTTGCAGTGTGTTTTTGCAGGGCAATTATTCCCCTGAATGCTCTGGAATGCATTTGAGGGTCATGGCCCATCATGGCTCAATACAAATTGAGGCTGGTGACCCAGGAACTCACTATGCTTCATAAATCTATCAGAACCATCAAACAAATGGCCCTGCTGATACAACTGGGCATCAGAATCCATGTCTGTATTCTGTTCTTCATCATAGCAGCCAACAGCTGGCTTCTTTAAAACTCTACCATTTTAGCCCCTTCAAATTGCAGGTTTGGGGTGGGTGACTGTTTGATCAGTTCTCCCATGGAAAAAACAACCCCAGTGCTCATGTCCTCTTTATAGGCTTCCTATAGGTACCTGGGTGGTTCCTGTGAGAACAGAACAAGGGACTAGATACTAGGTATTGGGCATGATCCAGTAAGACTCCAGTAATCTTAACAAATATTCCCTTCTCATACAAAACTAGATTAGCTTGAGATTTTAGCCCTAACATCTAAGGCTATGGAATGCCTTTTGTGAGGAAATTTAAAGGCTGGCTAGACCTATCTACCTGAAGGGGGCCCACCAACAGACATTTCGCCTATGGCCCTCTCAATCCTTGACCACCTGAGCTGCTGTTTGTGTAGACAAGCTCTATCCTGAGTATTTTCCAGTCACCTTCGTCTAGTCAGGCAGCTGGAACCAGATTATCATAAAGCCCAGCATAAACTAGCCTCAGTTGTTGCCATTGGTTAGATTCAGATTCAGATTCAAATGAAGCAGCAGATCCACCAGGGATTTTGAGTGGGGGTGGGTGGGATTTAGTATTAAAAGGACTGTTCATTTTTAGCACAGTCCATAGGGAACCTTTGGACCTCTAGATGTTGCTGAACCACAACTCCCATCACCATGACCACCAGCCCTGCCTGCTGGGGCTGATGGGAGTTGTAGTTCAGTAATATCTAAGATGGAAGATGGTTCCCCACGCCTGCCATAGAGTGTCTACCAATTCCTAATATTTTTTTGAATTTATCTGTTCCAAGCACATATACACTTAGATGCTCTGTGGAAGCATCTCTATATTGCTTATTGGGCTGCAATACAATACTGCAGATCACTCTATGACTCTGCCAACACCTACTGCTATGAGGTTGCTGTTGTAAAATGAACAGAATATACCTGTTTCTCCTTAACCTGGCAATCCTGAGTGCAGAAATGGATTCATCTGCACATGACACCAATACACAGCAAGTTTTCTTTTCTTTTTGCAAAATGTGCTATTGAACATGGAGCTGAAAAGCCTGGGGATTTTAATGCTGGGGGAGTGTTGCTCAGGAGGTCTTGATAACTTTACAGATAACTACATATAATCCAATATTTTGAGATAAAAAGGAAAACACACACATACATGAATGAGGAAACTGCATCTGCCCTCATGTCTTCCTGGTATGAGCAAACTAGATGCAAGTTACACAAATAGCAAACAGTTGCCAGCAAGGCTGAAATGAGGTTTTGTGTCCTCTCTGTCACCAGAGAAACCCTGAGTGTTTACTATTATTTATGAAACTGTAAAGAACGGAAATGGGTTTCTTTTAAGTATCTCAGAAGCAATCTGCATGAATCCTCCAAATCCCAAATTAGAAATTATCCCAAATAGATTTGCAAAGCTTTCCCTTTTGTTTACATATCTAGGTGGCAGTCCTGAGCCATATGTACTTGTAGGTTACATTGAGATTAGTGAGACAGTTACGGTAAGAGACTTGCCTGTCTTTTTCTACTTATCTAAGCAATTCTCATGAAGAGGCTGCAAAGCTCAATGGAGGAACACGCGCTTTGCATGTAACGGATGCCAGATTCAGTCCCTGGCATCTCAGGTTATCAGAGTTGGAAAAGACCAAGGAGAGCCATATTGAATTAGATGGACCCCATTGTGTCACCTAGCGTAAGCACTCCGACTCAAATAACAATGCGAGGCTGTCAGTACTCCACGACCAGTTCCACCTGCACCAGCATTAACTCTTTGGTATAACTCTTGGATCAAGCATTGCATCTTCCATGGATCACATGCAGCTTCACTCTGCACCCTTAAAAATATTGCCACTCTAAGCATCAGCTCAGCTTACTTGTGTGTTGGCCATGATTCAAAGGGAATTTACTAGTGCATGGTACCATTTATTATTGCAATTTCACACTGCTCATCGAAGGAGAGAGAGATGTGGTTCTCTGTGAGAAATAGTAATGCTCTTTTAAGTGGTTTGTATTAACAGGTGATATGGTTAGATTAGATTTACAGTCCTTCATATCCTACCAACTATTATCTGAAATGTGAATTTCCTATATCTGAGTAGCTTTACTTGGCCAGTCCCTGCAAAGCTAGAGAGGTATGGCAATTCATTATACAAAAGAAGCAAGATTTTGCACATAATACGGTAGTAGCCAAATTGATCCGTTGTTCCTGCCTGTAGTTATAATTCCATACCCAAAGCCTTGTCTAGCACTGTTTATAGCTGAATGAAGTTGGAAATGTTAATGAAAATGTGAACTTTGAAACTAGTGCCATAAAATACAGAAATATCTAAATTTTGACCTGTGTTTTTTTTGTAGGTGACTGTTCATTGGAGAGAGGACCTTGAACTTAGAGCAATCTTTGTGTGTACAGTGGTACCTCGCAAGACGAAAATAATTCGTTCCGTGGGTTGCTTCGTCTAGCGATATTTTCATCTTGTGGAAACAAACGGCAGGAGGCAAAAAAAAAGCAGCAAAGAAATCGTCTTGCAAGACGCGGCCATAGAAAGCTTTGTCTTGCGAGGCAACAAAGAATCGCTAGACGCTTTCGTCTAGTGAGTTTTCCGTTGGGCGAGGTATTCGTCTTGCGAGGTACCACGGTACCTAGAAATTATGTTGTTGTTTTGGGGGTTTTCTGTTACAGAGGTGGCAAAATGGAATTATTGGAAAGCAGGACACATTTGGAATGTAGATATACTTATTGTAAACAGCAGTTTGGGGTTGTGGAGTTTGTTTTGGTGTGCTACAATCAACTGCATTCATCATTTACAGTAAAATAATAAGAATAATATTGGAAAATTACAAAGAAAAAACCCTGAATGTTTAATATACAGCTTCAGAACCAACCAAGCCGACAATAATGAGGTCTATGCACTTTGCAATTGCGGGTTTAAAGAAGTTTGCATTTATAAACCTAGAACCTGACCCAACTGTACGTGTTTAACAATGGGTGACCCAAGATAGATATGTGCACCAAGCCAGTTTTAGCAAAATGTGCCTCCACACCAGTAATGCAGGTGAAGGGCTCTTTATGCACACAAATCTCACTTGCTGGGGTGAAGTGCCTATTTTTGAAATGGCCACAAATCTCCCACCCAGGCACTTCAGGATGTGGCCAGTTGGCCTCTCCAGCTGTGAATGAGAGAGATTTTCTTACAGATATTAGGCAAGTAATGTGGTAGGTTGATCTCCACTGTGGTAGCCAAGAGAATGGGACGTCCAGCTCGGAACCCTGGCTGGCTGGCTGGGAGAGGGGTTCTCTTATCTATGTCCAGTCAAACCCTACACCCGTGGGATGCGAGTGTAGGAGAAATACGGAGTTCTGTTGAGCTAAAAACAGCATGTTTGTAACACTTTCTAGGTGCAAGTTCTCTTTTTACCCTTTCCTAATAAGAGACCATTTTCTGATTACTACCATACTACAGTACTTGGTTTCAACTTGTTACTTACTGACCAAATAGCTACAGTGCAGTGTTATATGGAAGCACGCTGCTTTGAAGCAATGTAAAACCAAGAGTTTTTATAACAAGTACCGGTACCTTGATAAAGCTTTGATGAAACCTTATATAAACAGTCTCCCAATGTTGCTCCCCCCCCATTTAAAATAGTTCAAGTTGATACAGTTTAGGCACCTATGTTTGGTAGCCGCATGACAGATGAGCAAGCAACACAGACAAGCTCAGGGACAACGTGGGGCTCACAAGCCTCTGAGAAATTCCTCTGCAGAAGTCTCACTTATTTCATAGGGTATTTTACCAGAGAACCCTGGAAAACAAATCCATAATGCCTAAAAACCACAAACTTGCTATTTTGAACTTAAATGCATTGTTCCCCAGTGATACATTTCCCTATATTCAGGGGTGGGTGGGAATGATAAAGGCATCGAGTTCGTGAAGTTTTTTTTAAAAAAATCCCCTCAACTCGCCCCCATGGGGTAGGTAGGACTGTATCAAACTTTATAGACAAGGTTTCTGCAGCAGGAAGTTGATGTGGTAAAATCATCTCAGTATGAAATGACATTGATGGGGCGGGGGCAGGGAGAGTGATTTAATGAAGTCATCTAGGGGCATGCCATATATGGTCCTGATTCCCCAAATGTATTTATAGCAAATGTGAAACCAAACCATTTGAGTGCAAAGTCCAGCGTTGGTTTCCTCCTCCGTGAGTGGAGGAACTCAGCACCACTCATTTTGAGTACAGATCTGTTTGCCAGCTGAGGCTGTAGAGAGTGTGTCTTCATTGTCCTTCCTGTGTTACATAAATACTTATCCCTGAGAAAGTTGAGAGGAGGTTGTGGAGTGGTGGAAAGTCAATCCAGTTCAGTTAGGCATTCCTCTTTTGTAACCTCTTTTTTATATATATAAAATTTGCTTTGACACCTGAGCAAAGGTATTTTTTTAAAAATATACACATATATAGATATATTTAAAAACAATTAACAGGAACATCTTCTTAAGGCTCTGAAGAGTGAAGGCTGGCAGACAAAATAACTGAAAATCTTGACCAGGAAGAAAAATTGCTGGCGGGAAGATAGAGAAGAGGTTCATCCATTGTGCCGTAGATAATCTGCTGGGGAAATGATGCAAAGAAAGAAAAAGACAAGCAAGCAAAATGTGCAACGCAAATAAAACTCCAAAAATGATATCTATAAAATGATAAGAGCAAAGTGCTGGCATCCAGTGCAGGCAGGCCTACGGGGAGCTTGAAGGGCTGATGGTGGGACTAGATGCGTCTGAACGGCTATAGTCACTGACCGATCCTGTCCGGGAGCTGCTGCCGCTCCTCCTCTTGAGCATGCTGGGGTGGAAATTGCTGTGCCGGCGGGCGTGCTTCGTCAAGTGGTCACTGCGCATGAATCGCTTCTCACAGAGAGGGCAGCCAAACTTTTTCTCTCCAGTGTGAGTGCGGAAATGCCGTGCCAGCTCATCGGAACGGGCAAACTTTTTGTTGCAATCTTCCCAACGGCATTCAAAAGGCCTCTCGCCTGTTGAGAGAGAGAAAGACAGACTATGAAATAGCCGTATGTGTTTTATTATTTTTTAATTAAAATGTTTCTACCCTGAAAGACTCTGGAGGCAGGCAGCTTACAGCATTTTAAAATAATAACAAAATAAAAGCTGCAGCCTAGTCCTATTCATATTTACTCAGGTAAAAGTTTCCTAGCATCATAGCAGCAGCAGCAGCAGCAGCAAGACAATCAGTTTTTATTAAATGCCCAAGAAAATGGAAAGCTCTACAATCCAGAAATGAAATGAATAAAATAACAACAAACTTGCGGCTAAAATAATGAAAGTGGGTTCGTGACAAACTGAAATGGATAGAGGAATGCAAAGGTGAGACACTGGATCCCTGAGAGAGTTCGTGGGTTTTCTGCATAGGAATGCTGCCCTGCCCTGCTTAGCATGCAGACTTTATATGCAGCAGCAGCAGCAGAAGTTAGTTTAGTTAAATGAATCCTTGCTTGGAAAACACCTTTAGTTGGAAGGTACCGTGTTTCTCCTAAAATAAGACGTGCCTCTAAAATAAGCCATGGCACGATCTTTTACAAGCAAAAAAATATAAGACATCCCCCAAAAATAAGACGTCTTGGGGGTACCTACCAGACCCAGCAGGAGCCGGCAAACGCAGCAGCGCACGCTGCGCCGCGCCCCAGCCCAGCGGGAGCCCCAGCACAGCGACGCACCGAGCTCCGGCTGAACGGGCCCCAGGACCCGGCAGCGGGCGGTGCGCGAAGTCGCAGCAGCCGGCAGGAGCCGGCAGCAGACCCAGCCGCGCCGCGCCGCGCCGCACCGCGTCAAGCCCAGGGACCCAGCAGTGGGCTCAGCGGGCGGCGCGCGAAGCCGCAGCAGCCGGCAGGAGCCGGCAGCAGCCCCAGTCACGCCGCGCCGCGTCAAGCCCAGGGCCCCAGCAGTGGGCTCAGCAGGCGGCGCGCGAAGCCGCAACAGCCGGCAGGAGCCGGCAGCAGCCCCAGCCGCGCCGCGCCGCGCCGCGTCAAGCCCGGGGACCCAGCAGTGGGCTCAGCGGGCGGCGCGCGAAGCCGCAGCCGCCGGCAGGAGCCGGCAGCAGCCCCAGTCGCGCCGCACCGCGTCAAGCCCAGGGACCCAGCAGTGGGCTCAGCGGGCGGCGCGCGAAGCCACAGGAGCCGGCAGCAGCCCCAGTCGCGCCGCGCCGCGCCGCACCGCGTCAAACCCAGGGACCCAGCAGTGGGCTCAGCGGGCGGCGCAAGAAAGCCCCGTACCATACTTACCGGTAACAATGCTGTACCATGCTTAATAAATAATAAGACATCCCCCGAAAATAAGCCGTGATGTGTTTTTTTTTTTATAGGAAAAATAAATATAAGACGTGTCTTATTTTAGGAGAAACACGGTATTCAGACTGAGTTTGATATAAAGTAAGAAAGGTTATGTTTACTAATGGAACTACATCAGGGGTCTGCAACCTTTTTCAGATGTGGGCTGGTACCCCCCTCAGACCTTGTGGGGGGCCGGACTAAAAAAAATTGGCGGGGGGGGGGATGAATGAATTCCTATGCCCCACAAATAACCCAGAAATGCATTTTAAATAAAAGCACACATTCTACTCATGTAAAAACCACACTGATTCCTGGACTGTCCGCGGCCCCCGGGCCTTAGGTTGCCTGAATGACATTCTCAATAGGGAAGCGTTCTGTGGTCCTAGCTAGCTATTTAGTTGGAGGAGCAAAGAATCCATGCTTATACTTACCAGTCTAAATAAACATTAAAGAGGGGGGCGAGAGGTCAGGATAGTGATAAAAGTATAGGGATAGTCTGGGAAGCTGGAGGTCTCTTGCTTTGTCTTAACCAGTGCAAACCCCTCTGAACCAGCTGAGTTGCACCCAAATACCCAACGGCCCCCACCTACGTGCTCTCAGTAGAAGTTTCTACTCAACAGGAAGCAACACTTCTCCATTTTGCTCATCCAACTTTATGCACATTACGGTGTTATTTAGTCATGTTGCTTTAGGGAACCCATACAAAAAACTCTGTTGTTGTTGTGTTACACTTATTCATCCCTTTCTACACACACACACAAATGCCACTTCACCTGTATTTCAAGGCAGCTTACAAAAATAAAAAACAAACAGCACTTTATAAAAGCTGTAAAACACTTTAAAAGCAAGTGCAGTAAGAAGTATCATAAAACATAGTGAAAAACCATAATAAAAAACCAGAAAGGCTGCATATAACTGCAATAAGCAAGGAATTAAATTCAGCCTCTGGAGCTTGCTTAACAAGCGGGCCTCAATAACAGTGGCAAAATGCCAACAAACCTCCCTGGGTCGGAAGTTCTCATGTCTGGGTACAGCAAGAGAAGGTCTCTGTAGGTGATCTTAGTTAGTGGGCAGGTAGCTCACTTAGTTAGGGGAGAAGGTAGCTCATCAGGAACCGCATTCTAAAGCATTACAGCTTCACAATCCAAACTTTCTGGGACACAGTTTGGAATCTACTGTAGATTCTAGATAACTTTACCATTAGATCACAAGATATTAATTCCAAAGTTTAGTAATAAAGTTTTTTAAAAAAACAACAACAACAACCTCATTTTACATCCCATATCAGTGTATTGAAGGTGAATGAGGGGATATTTTTAAAAGAAATCCATTATGAGTTCCATGAAAACCATAACTCTGCTTTTTGTTAGTTTCACTGGTTATGGTTCCTGTCTCATTGCTTCCCGGCCACTCATGATATCACATCCAGCAGTGGCTTTCCCTCAACATCCATTGTTTAGCTCTCTTCTTTCTTAGCCAGATTGCGTTCCTTTTGAGCTGCTTTTTGCACAGGAGAAGGCCATGTGGTTCATGCATCAGGTTTTGACAGGGAGATGAATGAGGAGGCGTGATGAGGTTGTCAGTTCCACTTGCCCCTTGAATTATATCAGGCATGTTTTCCCTAATTCAGCTAGCACTCTACAGTTTTAATCAAATCAGACCACAGAAGCTGAATGTACAACAAGCTTTAATAATACTAAATGTAGGAAAGAAGAATATCCATCAAATTGCCAGTGTCTTCACCTAACCATAAGATGAATAGATAAAAATAAATAAATAAGGAAGACCAGCTTGGCTACTCTTACTTGACCTTCTTGTTTGAATTACCCGTTTCTTCCAAGGGAGCAGAAGTACTTGCCATTACTGCTAGGACCAATCATAATAATTTTTACATTTATACCCCACCCATCTGGTTTCCCCAGCCACTCTGGGCAGCTTACAACATCTATATATATAAAAATGTAAAAATAATGAAAGGGCTCCACTTTTCTCCGTAACTGCTTGACTGATCGTCCTGAAATTTTGACACAACGATCCAGGCCATCCCCGAGTGTTGTTAGAAAAAAACAACTCACACATCTCACACCTCCGCAGGTAAAAACCTGTTTTTCAACAAAGTAAAACAGCGCCCTCAAGTGGATTTCCTCCCACAGCACACCCCCTCCCTTCCAGTTAAATCTACACCACACCCACAAACCCTGCCTCCACCACGAGATCCACCACTCACATATATCCATCCGGCAGAAGTGTCGAAGACCTCAACAGAGACACACGACATCAACGTCTTGACCTCCTACAAGCTTCCTAAAATCTTCTTTTGCAGCAACAAGGCCCAAACAACTGAAAACAGGCCTTTTGCAGCAACAAGGCCCAACATTGCCAAGTGGAGGTAGGGGCCTGCCTGGGGGGGGATGGGGGCCCGAGTAGGGGGCAGGGACAGGTAATGGGTCAGTGGGGGGAGACGCAGGGATGAAACCTGACTTCCGATTCATCGCCAGAGCCATCCGGCGGGGTTTCCCTCGAGCTCCGAGGGAGCCCGGCTTTGCGAGGGGGGGAGCCGCGAGAGCGACTCGGCCCCAGAAAGAGCCCCAGATTGGGCGTTCTGGGGAAGAAGTGCTCGGCGGAGCTCCAAAAGCGACTCCCCTACTCCCCAGCAAGCTCCATTAGGAGCCCTGGAGAGAGTGGGGTGGTAGTCGCGGGAGCCATTTTCAAGCATCACTGTCACCCTCGCAAAGTGAAGCTTCGTGCCGGCGGCAGAGAGCGGTGGATTTTTCCAATTAGAAGATCGGGCTACATTGGGCACCGTGAGTAAAGAGATTCAAAAAGCTTCATTTTTCAAGTAAAAGATTTGGTCACGGCTTTAAAAGGAAGTCAGGTTCCTCCCTTGTGTGAAACGAGATGCAGTAATTTGACCTCGGCTGACAGGGTGAAAGGAAACAATCAATTTACCAAGAATTTGACTCTTAAACTCTCTCCTGGAGCAGGTCAGGGGGAGAGGTGTGAATTGCTTTAAAGTGCCTGCAAATCTTCAAGAAAAAAAATCTAAGGAAAGTCCCCCAGGAAGTTGGATCTGGGTGCCTGGAGGGATCAGTGAATGGACTTACAATATAGATTTAATAAAGAGTGGATTATTTTATTGAACTTGGATCTGTTAAATTTAAAGTGAATTTGAAAATGTGTACATGATTATGGACTAAGATTTTGAGTTATAAACACAAGATTTAAAAGGGGAAAAGATATCCAGAGTGGACATGAAAATGGCGCTTGAGGTTTGTTAACATGACTCCTGTCATCTCCGGCTTTGTTATCTGCTGTTCTCCCATGGAATTTGAAAAAGCAAAAATGACTCTAGACACAACATCATCACAAGATCTGTGGCAAAAGATTCTTTTGGAACTTTTGGACATTAAACAGGAACTGGTCAGGAACAACAAGCAGCTGCGTGAAGCTAATAAACAACCAAGTGAAGAAAGTGAAAGGAACTGCTTGGACATTGAATTTGGAGAAGAGACAACATTGGACCATGCAGAGGAACATGAAGAGCAATTACCAGCTTCAGACAATGCCACAAATAATAAAGAATTTAAATGTTGCAAAGAAGAGGAGGAAGAATATTGGAATGCTCCACAAGTGGGAGATGTGGAACAGGATTTAAAAGTGGACCAAGGGCTCCTCGAGGGAGAACCAGAGGATATTGTTGCTCTCCTAGTGAGAGAGGGAGGGCAATGTACACTCTGGGAAAATGGGAAGGTAATTGGAGGATGTTGGGAAACAGGTGGAAACGGGAAAAAACAGCAAAGCTGTCTGAAAAAAGTCAGATTTGGGGAAAGGGTGGGAGTGGGTTAAAAATTTAAATACTTGATGTTAGGATGGATTGATTGGAAAGGTCCGAGACTGGAATGAATTGCGGAATTCACTGATCCACCTGGGAAATCTAGATCCAGGAGGGGGGGGTGAAATTGTTTTTAGTTTGTTTAAAGGTATTATGAGAGAAATTGTAGTATTATAAATTGTGAATCATTGTTGATAAAAATTATAAGCTAAGGGGAGAAATAATAGCAAGATATTGGAAAAAAAATTTTAGAGATATGAATTAAATGTTTGAATGTTAAAAAACACAGGGATGAAACCTGCCCTCTCCACAGTATCTCGCCTCGGCTTTGCAGACTAGGCTGAGTGGATTTAGGGCCAGCCTGGGTGGGGGGTGGCAGGGGCCAAATAGGCCACAGCATAGATAGAATCAACTGAATATGGGCCTTTTACAGGGCCGTGCCTTTGGGTAGAATAAATGTTATTTCACATGACACACACGGGTAGGGGAGTCAGGGTTGGGACAGGGAAATTTTTTACGGAACACCCGCACTGGGGGAATGATTGTGTGCAAAATGAACGGTTCACAGGGATAACCCGGGGGGGGGGTGGAGGAGAGGAGGGAAATCACAGGGGTAAACCGGGGGTGGGGGAAGAGGGGCATAATAGGTCATGGATCAGGACAGAGTTGGGGGATTCACAGGGATGAGGGGGCAATCACAGGAATAAGCCGGGGGGATGAGGGGAGGAGTGAGGGGATCACAGGGATACGTCATGGATCGGCACAGGGTAGGGGAAATCACACAAATAACCCACAGCAACGCGTGGCAGGGCCAGCTAGTCCTATATAATAAAGTGCAAGTGTCTCTGCGTCCAGATTCCGTGTGTCCCTGGGTTACTGCGCATGTGCCCAAGGGACACAGGGATTGGAGGCAGAGACAACCGCCGCTCCGCCAACCTCCGCTCCGAAGCCTCATCTCATGCTGGAGGTGCTCTGCGAGGTGGCGAAGGAGAGAAGCGCTCCTCCCTCCCGCCGCCTTGCCACGCACTGCCGGCATGGGACAGCACTTCCTCGGCGAAGACAAGCAGGCGAGCTGTCTGCCTGCTTGCCGTAGCCGAGGAACTCGAAGTGGCAGCGGGCAATTCGGCTGGGGGACTGGCTTGGCGGTGGCGGGAAAAAGGGGAGGAATTCCTCCCCTTCTTCCCGCCACCACCAAGCCAGTCCTGGAGCCGAAGTATGGCGTGGCAGGGTTTTCCGCCATTTGCCTCCCCCTGGGGGGAAGGCAAACGGCAAAAAGCCCCCGCTGCGGGGTTGCCGGCTCTGTCGGGTGGGGGGGAGGGAGAAGCAGAAGATCCGATCAGTCTTCGGCTTCTCCCTCCCCCCACCCAACAGAGCCGTCATTTGGCTCTGTCAGGTGGGGGGAGGAAGAAGCAGAGGATCGGATTGCTTCTCCCTCCCCCCACCCGACAGAGCCAGCAACCAGGCCCCTGGGTTCGGAGAAGTGCTGCGCAAGCGCTTCTCCGAACCACAGTATGTCTCTTTCCTGTCGGCGGCTGGGGGAGAGGAAGGAAGGAGGAGAAAGCAGCCCTTTCTCCTCCTTCGTTCCTGTCCCCCTGCCACCGACAGCAAGGACAGGTCCCAGGGTTCGGAGAAGCGCTGCGCAGAGGTCTAAAATTTATAGGGTCCGTTTTTAACAGTCCTGTGTGACACCTTTATGACCAACCAGTTCAGGCTTCAATCCTGCACATACATATGAGGGAGCAATCCTCGTATTGGATTTCAGTAGGGCTTATTCTTGAATAATGTACAGTTATTGCAGCACGAACCTGCATTAGAAATTGTGCAGTACTGACCCCCTTTTGAACCAACCCCCTTTTCTGTGCCAAGTGCTGATGAAAGTGAAAGGTTAAAATGCCCATTGCTTTTTTACTAAGGAGGAGGATGGGGAAAGAACTGGGACAGCTTGGCCATGCCCTGTGAGCTCTCATTGGCCATGCCCCTGTGACCCCCTAGCTGCCCCACCAAGTCCAGTGGGCACTCAAACCAGGGTCTCTGCTAGGCACTCTAATTGGCAGATGTAGCATTTTCAAGAGGCTAGAAACAGGAACTGAACATGCTTGGTGTCACAGGTACGATATTATCCTGCACTTAAGAACTGCTACAAGATTATTTGGTGTCTTGTGGAAAACAGCCTACAAAGTTAGCCTAAACCTAAAGCTTTGCACAAACACCACAGAAACAAACATGCCATAGGGTATTAATTATGATGAGACTTTGCTCTGCACCAACACCCTGTATGGAAACTCTCAACTGGGGTTGAGGGGTGGGGATGCGGTTTTTTGAGCAGGTGAGATTGTACAAAGTGCCCTTCTGTTCCTGGCAGGAAATAAAGCAATCAAGAGAAATGGAGATTATAGGAACTCATTGCCTCATATTTATTAGGGAAGTAGCAATGTGGCAAAGTCTTCTTGCAGCAAAACTGCAAAACCATGCTTGTTGTTGGACTCTGAGAGGGGGAGTAAAAATTTACTTTCTCTCCAGTACTGTGTTTTGAAGGCAACCAAAGAGAGGAATGGCAAACCTTTAGCTAACCTAGTAAGCGTTCCCTCCCTGTTCAAACTGCGCTTCTTACTCCTTGTTGTGTTATTAAACAGCTTTGGAGTAAAGCAGGGATACCAGAGAATGGTGTCTGTGTGCCAAGGCAGCAAGCCACAGTTGCAAGCCACACTTCTGTGCCAACACCACATCAGATTTGGCAAAAGCTGAGGATCTGGCTGAACACATTGAACCAATCTGAAGAGGGTTTATTTCCTAAAGGCTTTCACATATTCCCCAGATAGTTGAGGGAAAGGGATGCTGCTTTCTAGTCCCTGTCACACATACAAATTATAATAGAAACAGGAGTCACCGCCCATCCTTCACTCACACCTGGGGGTGGGGGCTCGCTCACATGATCCCCTACCTGATGAGTTAACACTTACGTTAAAAGCTGGCCATTCCTAGTAGGTTACTGTAGCAGGAGGGAGCTGTAGTAGAGGTTTCTTACAGTCAAGAGATGAACAAATTTTATAAAATAAAACAAATAATAAATAGTGTTTTCTACCTGACATTCACATGAGTTGCCTTGAGGCTGCCAGCTGATTTTAGACTTTTATGTATTGTTTTATAGCGTGTCCTCCCTTAAAGAGGGCATGTGTTGCAGTGTGACCTGGCAACCGAACGCTGTGTTGTGGGTGGGTACGATTTGGATAGCCACAACACCCTATTGGTAGGTCCCTTGATGCTGGGTTTAATCAGGCCAATGGGACGCTAGCCAAACCGATCAAGGGCTCATGCACGTGTGCTCATGCACGTGACTCAGAGCTTCCTCTTTTGGTCAGTGCATCAGAACACCCACCCACCTCTCCCTATTTTTAGGGCTTGCCCGCTTGACCTTGCTATACCATCGTGTGTCGCCTGTCGGGCACGGCAGGAATTTTCCCCACTTGGCTGATTGGCTGGTGCCACTTGGGTTTCGCCTGCTGCGTAGCAAATCACCACAACTTGTATGGTTGTGGATAGGCTCTGGTTCAGGGGATAGGGATTGGGGAATGGTCTTGCCATCCCTATGTGAAGGGTATTCCATTAAAGGAATCCAGGGACTCAATGGTTTGGTCAACCCTGAGAGGGGTTGTGCCCGTGTGTGCTAGGGGAACATCTGGGTGGTGGACATAGCATGTCCCCGGCTTTCTGCCATTCCAGGTGTTCACCCTAGGCCAGGCATCCCCAAACTTCGGCCCTCCAGATGTTTTGGACTACAATTCCCATCATCCCTGACCACTGGTCCCGTTAGCTAGGGATCATGGGAGTTGCAGGCCAAAACATCTGGAGGGCCGCAGTTTGGGGATGCCTGCCCTAGGCTGACCTATGTTGGTACCCAGGGTCAGCGCTGCCTGCAAGGGTGCAGGGAGCTAGTCGAACCAGAGCCTATGCAACCACTCACCTGATGTAATCAATAAAGTTGTGGTCTAAATTCTGCCAAAAACCAAACCAAAATTTGAGTCTTGTCTGAATTTATTTATAGGGGGAGGTTTAAAGGTCTAAACACACAAATCATATGGTGTAACTTAAGTATCTTGTCATAAGGACAACAAATACTGGAAGCAGAGCAGCATGATGGGCCTACTTACAATTTAGGTCTTATCTGTTTGCCAATTAGGTAAAGGGACCCCTGACCATTAGGTCCAGTCGTGACCGACTCGGCACTCATCTCGCGTTATTGGCCGAGGGAGCCGGCGTACAGCTTCCAGGTCATGTGGCCAGCATGACAAAGCCGCTTCTTTTTTTTTTTAAATATATTTTTATTAATTTTCCAATTAAAACCAATTATATCACATTCATTATTTCAAATTATACACATATATATATCAATCAAACCGAATGTTATGCCAAATCGTCTAGAAAAATTTTTATTTGGGTTCCCATGCTTCAAGAAATTGGGGATTCCTCGCAACCGTCCACTGCCGTCTTTTTTCTAAAGTTCAAATCGTCCTCCAAGTTCATAATAATCCAGATCTTCCCCTTACAGTCACATAGATGTTTTCCACTTTCAACCGATTGTTTCCCAGCTGCTGAGATAAATATCAAACAAGGTTTCACAAATGTTCTTTCTCCTGTGTGGGTTAATCAGTCCAGCCTCCCCATAAATCTTCTTAGTCTGGAGCTCCCTGTTGCGTCGAAGCAGCGCCATCTTAAAAAGCTCAAATCACTTTCGTTTTCTCTCATAGCCATGAAGATTAATGATCTTTATAAAAATTTACAGCTTTTCCAGGCAGAAGACCCAAACATCAAACCATAAACTCTTGGTAAATTAATGGATCTCCTTGCCCTATAGCTGAACTTAGCTTCAGGTCGCTGCTCCAATTCAAAGTGCGTCACAGCTCATAAATCCTCCGAACGCGTCCAGGACTCCTTCCGTCCGACTAGGGGGGGGGGGCTTTTCTCATCGGCAACTCCACATCTTTAAAAAATATGCTCAGTAACAACAGTTTATAAAGTTCAACTCACACAGTCTTTTGCTTCTCTTTCACTCCAAACAAGCCAGGACATCGCGTCTGGGAAGGTACGAAGTAACTCATATGAAGAAAAAAAAAAAAACTCAATTCCCTTATCGCTCCGTCCCCATCAATCCTTCTTCCAGATGATATACAGCCTTTGACTCCTCTCCCTCAGCAGCATAAATTTCTCAGCAGTAAACAGCGCTTCTTCCCCTCCTTCTGAAGTATGTCCATAGTTTTAAGCCTAATTATCTTCTTTAACCATGGAAATCCCCGCCATGCAGATTAGCGTCCGGGAGTCCTGGCCCTCGTAAGTGCTTTTCAGCCCAAGCTCCCCCCACTCCATAAACAGTCGGAGTGGGTCTGGGGGCATCGCGGGCCAGCGGCCCCTCTCCGTAACCCCCGGAGAGGGTAGGGGGTTGCCATTTACTCCCCTAGCAACCGCCAAATTCCTTACGAAGGTCAGAGGGATGGAAAACAGGTCCGCCATTCCTGCCGGCGGAAACCGGAACCCATGACAAAGCCGCTTCTGGCGAACCAGAGCAGCACACAGAAACACCGTTTACCTTCCCGCTGTAGTGGTACCTATTTATCTACTTGCACTTTGACGTGCTTTCGAACTGCTAGTTTGGCAGGAGCTGGGACCAAGCAACGGGAGCTCACTCCATCGGAGGGATTCGAACCACCAACCTTCTGATCGGCAAGCCTTAGGCTCTGTAGTTTAACCCATAGCACCACCCGCATCCCAAATTACTCATCATTAAATGCATTTCAGTTCAGTGCATATCCTTGAAGGCATGCATCTAATTAAAACATAACCTGCATAATAAAAACTATTTTTAAAAATGTGTTAAAATTACAATCTTGCATACATCACGTAGCAACTTCACTTCTGCCCAGAAGAACAAACAAACATAAAGAACAAACTCATACCAACATGTTGTATTTATATTGGGTTCCTGAGGACTCTTAGGAGGCACTACAGTGCCTTCAAAGCAGTTTGTTGCAAAGGAAATTGCACAGAGCCTTCTCGGTAGTGACACCCTCCCTGTGGAACACACTCACATCAGATGTCAAGGAGATAAATAACTATACAACTTTTATAAGACATAGGAAGGCAGTCTTGTATCAGGAAGTTTTTAATGTTTGATGGGCAGGGTACAAATAATAAATTGTTATTTTTTTGTTTTGTTTTGTTATGATTATGCCTTCTCAGAAAGAAAGATTTTTTGAAGCTGGAACAGGAACGTTAACATTGGCAAGCACTGCATGGCAGCATTCGCTGTTGATTGCCAGTCACTGTGGATGTTTCACAAATGCTTGATCCTCTCTACGATCAGTATCAACCCTACTGTGAAGAGAGGAGAGAAATGGATGGGGATTCGGATGAGTGGACAGAGACCTTCTCCTTCTGTGGTATCTTGTTATCTATTGGCAAATAAAGACCTAAGCAACTTGGGACCAGCTACCTTTGAGAATACCTTCACTAGTATAATCCTTTCCAGTTCCTTAGGTCCTCAGCCAAATGCTCCTGAGGTTTGTCGTATCTTCACTAGGACCAGGGACTGTAATATACCGTGTTTCTCATATTTTAAGGCATCCCTACAAAATAAGGCATGGCAGGATTTTCCTGAGGTGGAAAAATATAAGGCATACCTCGAAAATAGGCCGTACCGGGTGGTGGAAGAAGGTCTGTGGCAAAGAAGGGTTGCTGCTGCCGCGTTAACCCCCGAGACCTGGCTGCAGCCTCAGCGCGCAGCGCGTTCAGCCCCAGAACCCGGCTGTAGCCTTTGCGCACCGCGCGCGGACACCCGGGACCTGGCTGTAGCCTCAGCGCGCAGCCCCAGGACCCGGCTGCAGCCTTTGCGCGCGGACACCCGGGACCCGGCTGCAGCCTCAGCGCGCGCAGCCCCAGGACCCGGCTGCAGCCTTTGCCTGCCGCGCGCGAAGACCCGGTGGGAGCAGGTCTGTGGTCTGTACAGATACCGGTACCGGTACTTAATTAAAAAATAAGAGATCCCTTGAAAATAAGCCATGCTGTGTTTTTTTCAGGAAAAAATTAATATAATACATGTCTTATAATATGAGAAACACGGTAGTGGGGCCTGCCTTTTTGGATGCACATCAGGCAGGCACCAATGCCTACTTAAAGCCTGCTTAAAACACACCTGTTCACCAAGGCTCCTCCCAGGGGCAGGAGATGACCCTTTCCCAAGTATGTTTATACGTCCATCTGATTTGTGATATATTTTGCGTTTATTTTATGGATGTAGTTTTATTGCTGATCTCATGTCATTCACTGACATATTTTTCTTTAAAGTGGGTGGCATATGCATTTTTGCAAATAAATAAATCCTTGTACAGACAGGAGACCGCCCCTGGTCTCCTGCAAGGCTCCACCAGTGCAAGCCAGTAACTGGTCAGAGTTGGAAGTGTGATGTGAGAGAAGCAGGCCTCAGTCGCAACAACTTGAAGCTATCTTTGCAAACGAGGTGGTGTAAATGAAAACCTTTCCAGGGGAGTCAGTTATAAGCCCCACATCTTTGGTATAAGGCACTCCACTTGTGGATCCATCTGAACAATTGGCTTATTAGTAGAGTCTCTCCTTATTTGAGGAGGAAAGTCAAACCATTGCACACCTCACAAGTGGGCAAAGCAGAGACACGGCTCCCACAGCACGTGAATTAGAGCACCGCCAAAAGCATTTATCAATCAGGCTTGGTTTATTCTGTTGACCACTAAAAGAACAGCTAGAATGTTATTTCTCCAGAAGGCAAGCTTTTCAAAGATAGACCAATCATATAGGGTTTATTGGGGTGGAACTGTGGTCTGAGTAAACCAGCAAGTATTTTTAAACAAAGCATGCTTAAATAACTCTTGGCGTGGTCTGGGAAAGTATTTCCACTTCCACTGTTTTATATAAGCACTTCAAACTGACCAACAAGCCAAACTTGGAACCATCCACGAGACAGCCGAGGCATTATGGTGCCCCTGCTTTGGACAGTATCAAAGGTGCTTTCTTACCAGAATGTGCAAAAGAAAACCAGAGCTCAGCCCTCTTTCAACAAGCCGGAAACAGAGCTATTTTAAGCCCTGCAAGTTATTTATTCCTTTTACAGATTTCATTTATTTTCCCCCTCAACTCTTTAGAGTTGTAAAAACTCAAAGAGTCTCCAACACATACAAATGCCAGCTTATGTGTCATCATGGCCTGAACTCAGTTTTAACCACAGTCTCTTGGCAATGCTTTTAAAAAAAAATCTGTGCCACCTTGATGTTGGAAAGATGGCTTGGAAGAGACCTTCTGCATTTTCCGTGAAAAATATAAGAACGAAACCTCACTCCCCTCTCCTTATTCATTTTCTCTCATTCTTCTGGCTCTCTCTTCACTGCAAAATATTCACGAAGTCAAGTCATCTTGACATCAGTTTATTTCCAAAAGAATATTTGATGTTTCCATATTGGGTAACTCCTGAAATTTAATTTTCCTGAGCCAGATAAATGACCTCAACCTATTTGACCTGGGTTAACCAAAGTGGGGTTGCTTCCTTGGAAATTCCAAAACACAGCAAAGCTGACCCCCCCCCCCAAAAAAAAACCACTCTAAAAATGAAAATTAAAAAAATCCTCATTTCCAAAACTTGGGGGACTGCCCAGAGCTGACGGTTATATAGTTTCCAGTCTGGTTATATTTTTAGTTTTTCTTCTGACTATCAATGCGGTGAACCTAGGCACACAGCAAGCTTTAAGGCTTGGAGAAGATCAGTTTAAGTAAGGTTCTGAGAAAGAAGGAGGGAATGAGAAATTAAGAAGGAGAAATTAAGGCTCATAAACAATCCAATATATTGACAGCCAAGGATCTAGCCCTGACCAAGTGGTGTCCCTCTGTTGTATAATGCAGTGTTGTTGTTGTTTTGGGGGGTGATTGTTCCAAAAACCTGTCATTCCATGTCCTTGTGAAGAATTGTGAATAATTCAGAACATGATCCTGTACAAGATCTACTCACTGAAGATTTTGTAGAAAGATTTTGTGGAAAGCCGGACACACCATGAAATATTTGCCCAAACACACACACACACAAAAAATCTGGTGATGGCTAAAACCAGGGCTGAGTCATGGGTGGACCTTATCCCTGGCCACGCTGTGTTGAGGGGGGAGAGAATCAACAGCTACTCCGCATGGAAGACTAGCCTGCCCATCCCACTATGACAGATTATGGTGGAACCCATGACTCAGTCACAACACATCACTATCAGTATGGGAACCTCACACATATGACAGAGTGCACAGCCCATGTCGTGCACACTTAAAAGCTCACCAGAGGGAACTCTGGTGATGGGAAATGATGGAGAAAGGGTGCTTTGTTCAAAACAGCCTGGTGTCAGAAGACACATGTGAATCTGAGCACATTGCTACCATATCTCTGCCCACAGCCCTGACAATTAAAATACATATCTAAATAGTTAACAAAATAGAAGAATTCCTTTCAGTAGCACCTTAGAGACCAACTAAGTTTGTTATTGGTATGAGCGTTTGTGTGCATGCACACTTCTTCAGATACGAAGAAGCGTGCATGCACACGAAAGCTAATACCAATACGGTAACAAACTTAGTTGGTCTCTAAGGTGCTACTGGAAGGAATTTTTTCATTTTGTTTCGACTACGGCAGACCAACATGGCCACCTACCTGTAACTAAATAGTTAACAGTTAACACTGAATTCTGATTTTTTTGATATAAAAAAACCTTTATGAATTAATGCAAAAATGGAACAAAGCAGACCTATGAACACAAACACATGAGAATGTCATGGATCAGAAATGGGCTGATGCATCCCGCAGGGGGGTGGACTAAATGAACCTTGGGTTCCCTTCCAACTTTACCATTCTATGATTCTATTATTCCATCCCTCAGCAGGTGACACACAGGAGCCTTGGGCCCAATAAAGCCTCAGACTTTGGCCTGGCTCCATCGTCTGAGCAATCTGTTAATTGCTTTCAGACTGCCCAAACTTGTCACTGGTTGCTTTGCCTCCAGATCAACAGTTGTAAATGTACCAAAAAGCAGAGCAGGGATGAGCAGGGTACACCAAGCCAGAAGTGCCTACAGGCTACGTATTGTTTAGTAAAACAATACAAATGACTCAGAGCCAACCAGAGCACTGCAGGGGAAGACAAAAGCACACCAGAGCTGCTGCTCAACAGCTCCATACCAAAGAATATTCCTTTCAGACATGAAATTAAGCTGTTGATGCCAGTTCTCACAAATGCAAAGGAGTTAGTTGGCAAACCTGTTTCTGGATTAATCCATTGCAGATTATAGGCATAGCACATGTGATTGAACTTTCCATTTGCAGGGAATAAATAGTTCCGCAGCTTTAAGGCGGTCTCCCTTGGCAAAGCCGTCAGGGCGGCGGCGGCGAGGGCAACGATCCATGCTCCGTGTTGCGAGACTGCTGCGGCCGTTTTTTCCGCAGCTTTGGGGCTTTTTTCTAGAGAAAAGTTCCTTGGCCCTCCAGTGTACCAGCCATTCCAAACCACTGGCTCCCAGTAGGGTCCAGTTCAAATTCAATGTGTTGGTTCAGATTTTTTAAATTTTAAATGATCTGGCTATCTCAGGGACCACTGTTTCCCATACGACTCTGCCCAAACACTCAGGTGGTGTGATATGATACCATGAGTTCATAACAAAATAAAAAATTTCCTTCCAGTAGCACCTTAGAGACCAACTAAGTTGACTGTTATAATGTGGGAAGTAAAGAGGAAAGGAGGTATCCCTTTGATTTTCCACTGAATATGAAAACACAGGAGAGAAGGATGGGCACAATTAAGCAGTTTACAGCAACCCCAGGCAATTAAAATACAGCATACAACTACTGTACCATGAATGAAGCATCTGAAAAATTGTTTCATCGGCTGATATTTCAACACTAGACTTGTGTTCAGGCTGACAAAGTGCAATTACTGTTGGGTGGCATTACAAACTCATTGCCTTCACCTTATAAAAGCTTCTTCCTGAAATCAAAAGCTGGGCTTTTGTAACCCCTGGATACACATGCATTTACAAGTGTCTTTGTTGGTAAAGAATGTGAGCTGCATTTCAGAAAGCAATATTTTAAAGAGTTTGGATTTTCAGTAGAGCCCCTGCTTGATTCAATTATTACTGCTTGATTTATCACCTGCCTTTCAACTGATCAAGTATAAGTGTGACTGTTACCAATATAGGTTCCTTCTTACAATAAGGAAACCGTGGGCTGCTCAGTAACATGAGAAGGGCTTGGCTTTGACAATCCACCTGCCTCTGGCCCCTTGGATCATTGCTTGCTGCTCTGGAACTTGCTCCCTTCCCACGCTGGACCAGATGCCCTCTGAGCCACTTTGATGGGCAGACCTCTGAGTCCTGGAACCCAACTGCCTGCAGCATAGCCCTTGTTGAAGTCTGATGGAAGTGGAGGGCTGCTGTTGTGGATGCAGTTGTGCGGGAAGGATTCCCTGAGGGCAGAATGTTTGGAAACTGCTATTCTATGCCAGGGATAGGCTGTGCAGTTTTGGCTTTGCCAGACCACACAGAGTCCACGGTCTCCAGTCTAACCAAGAGATTACATTTAATTTTTGTAAAAAAAAGTTTGAGCAAGTGTTTGCTCTCTGATAAGTTAACTTTTTCCCCAAGAGATCACACTTACTTACTGCAATGTCTGTACACAAGAGATGAGGCAAGGGGTTTCCTGTCTAAGACTTTGCGGTATGAAACTTCTTGAAGGCCATGTGATGCAATTAACAAAATCAAGCAGCTAAAATGTTTTTAGAAATTCAAGCTTCCAGTGAGACAGATCACATGACCAGATCTTCTGTACCACAAAACTCCTTGGTGATGTAAGGCTGGCATGCATAGCAGAAGTGTCCTCCCTGGCTCTGTTCCCTCCATGGCTAGCTTTGAATGGGGGGCGGGTGTTCTAATGGGAGAACATAGCAAATGTGCTGCTCACTATCAGGGACCTTTTCTTCCTTTTAAAAAGATCAGAAAGTACAAGTAGAGTGTTCAAAGGGTGTGGTTAAGACTCTGAAGGCAAGACTAGAAGAAGATCTGAGCACGGGGATCCTTTCAGCTCTTGATAGCGGGGCTGCAGGCTGGGATGGGCAAATCTGTCAATCTCGATTTCAGTTTCTCATTTTTTTCAAGTTCAGCTCTCCACATTTACACATAAAGTGTGTAGATTGATTGATTGATTGATTGATTGATTGATTGATTGCTTACATATTCATCATCAGCATCTGGGTGTGAATTTCTCCTGATTACATGCAATTTTGTACAATACATACAGATTTGCAAGCAATCACCCCCACTATAACACATTTTGGTATGTTATTTTCACCAACATATGCATTTTTGTAAACATCACTTGGCTGGAAAACTGCACTGCAAAAGTTATAGAAGTGTGACTTTTGAAAAATGGATGTGCTGTGCTCTGGGTTTCATTTTTAAAAATGTCTGTTAATTGCAAACGAGATCTGATTCCCCTGTGGTCCTTGCTGGAGGGCCTGGATGGTGAGCCAGAGACTTCAGTGACTCAGGTTGCTAATTTGGGGGATTGGTGTTGTGTTGAATCTGGCGCCCCCTCGCCCCTGCCAATCACAGAGGGGGAGGAGGGGGCCAGAGCAGCCCGATTTTGGGCTGATCCTGGATCAGCTGATCGCCCCTGCCAGTCGAGGAGGGGGAGGGGGGTCGGAGCAGCCCGATTTCAGGCTGATCCTGGTCCCCCCTCACCCCTGAACGACCATGGCTTGCCTTGCCCCCCCCCTAGTTTTCATCCTGGGTACGCCCCTGGCTCTTCAACCTAGGAATGTAGCCCAACTAGGAGAAAGAAAACTATGATCCTAAACCTCCCCTGCCTTCTGGAATGTCTTTGGGAGAAGAAAAGGCTCAGGAGTAAAACCTGGAGTGGAGTCCCCAAGGTGGTTGGATGGCATTTTGTACTGTACAGTGCCTCCCGCCAACTCCTACAGCCAAGCTTGCTCTGCTTTCCTTTGGACCACGTCAGCGAGGCTGGTGTTCGTGCATCCCAGGACCTCCCTACACACTGCACAGGCTTGCACCCAAGGGAGGTAACTTCAGTGCTGCTGTTTTCTCAACCCTCAGTACAAGTGCCTGGGAGGGAACCATGGCTTTGGTCATTGCACCCGTACAATACATAGTAGCTGGTTGGCAGTCCTAGCTGGGTGTCTGGACTTCATTTCCCTGCAGCCCAAAGAAGGCAAAACAAATGCCTGGCACCTCTGTCTGTAATGGTGTCCCCCTCTCCTTCATTGAGGCTTTGCAGGAAAACTGCCCAGTGGACACAATCCACAAGAACTGCTTGGATTTATTCATTTAATTTGCCTCCAGCACTCAATGTCGAGAGCACAGCTTCAGAAACTATTCCTTTGTTGCTAGTTGATACTGTTAATTTTACCATTTTTTCTTTTTCAGCCCAAGTGTATCTTCTGTGGTGTAGTGGTTAAGAGTGGTAGACTTGTAATCTGGGGAACCAGGTTCGTGTCTCCGCTCCTCCATATGCAGCTGCTGGGTGACCTTGGGCTAGTCACACTTCTCCGATGCCTCAGCCCCACTCACCTCACAGAGTGTTTGTTGTGGGCAAGGAAGGGAAAGGAGAATGTTAGCTGCTTTGAGACTCCTTCAGGTAGTGATAAAGCGGGATATCAAATCCAAACTCCTCCTCCTCCTCTTCTTCTTCTGTACATAAACCACCAAAATAGCAAGCTTTGCAAAACACAGGATACGTTTGTCTGGCCTCTGTGCCTGCACTTAAATAACCCTCATTGTCCGACCGTTGTCTCACAATATGCAGTAAGATAATGATCTCACTGACCACGTGAGGCCTGTCTCCAGCAAAAGCCAAGTGGGTGACCAGCAAGTTACAAAAATAGAAGTGTACACAGAGGGAGAAATCCCTCAAGAATTGCTTCTGAAATGGTTGCACTTAAATTTGGGTTGTGGTTTCTCCTTTCTTCTTTGGCTGGGTCAGCAAGAGCTGACATCCAAACAGCTGATCCAGGATTATTTGGAGTGGAAAAGGAGGAAAAACACGGAGTCCTGCATAAAGTTATAAAACAGAACTGGGAACCATGTGGCCAACATGGACGCATTCCAGGTTTCCAGGTTTGGACCTGCACCAAACATGCAAAGCCAGACAACAGAAAAATGCATTTGTGCTTGAAAGTGTGGAAACAATGCTTTCTCTTCAAACAGATTCTGAATTGTTGTTTTATATTAATGTTTTGAATGTCAAGTTGGCACTTGTTTTGTCCTCCCAGTAAAAAACCACACCATATACCCGAGTATATTTTCCTATGACTTTTGAGAACTGCTCATGTGCTGAATATGGAAATCATCTACTTGGGTCCTCCTCTTTGTCCCAAAGTCCTGATGGGCTGGGACCAAGGCAAAAGCCTTTTTCATGGTCACACCCAAACCCTGTGACTTCTTGCTCAATGAGGCCATCTTCTGTCACTGGGCTAAGACCTTCCTCTCTAGGAAGGCCTTTTTTTCTGGGTTCATTTAAACATTGGTTTTAAATTTTCCAAAGTGGTCCTTTGTGGTTACTTTCATTTTAATGATGTGCCAGGTGTTTTTGTTGTAATTCTCATTTCTTTCCTTTTGGTAGCCACCTTCAACATTTTACATCTTTTAAATAAATAAATAGCAGTATCTAGTGTGATGCTCTAAAGACTGGCATGTTCTCCCTGAACACTGGTTTAACATCTCTGTAGCACCAATATGACGAAGCTGCCTTGCTACCAAGAGGGATCCTCCTCTTGTGGCCAGCTTCCCCTGAGTGTGAGGGAGGAGGAGCTGCTGGCCATTAATGCAGCGCCATGCTGGGCTCTGCACTCAGCCTCCTCCTGATGATGTGACGTCATTTGGGTTACAGTTGATAAATGCCCCATTCTGATCAATTATTTGCTTCTGTGTTTTGCCTATACTGTATTCAGGTATAAGAACCAAACAGCCTTGGCTGCTTTCATTTTTGACAAAAAGGATCATAGGGGGGGTGGATTAACCCTTTCTTCCACATGCCATTGTCCCACTGAAATTCCCTCCAGCTGTTTTTCACCTTGAAGATATAATTTACTACAAATACTGTAGTACCTTTCGGGGCAAATAATAGCTTGGGGTGAATTTTGGCATGAAAACAGGTGGGGAGGAAAGGATTAGACATCACACATTGTGTTTCCAATCTGGAATGAGGTCACATATTTTTATCGAAAAAGATAATGGACAGTGCTGGAGACACTTAAGCAACAAAATGTATGCTTAAAGCAATGTATAACCTGCATTGTAAATTGTGTGGCCTATTTCTATCGATGCAGCAGTTGAAGCAAGTAGACATTGGGTTTTATTGCCCAAGTAACTTGTTCTCCCTTCTCTCACTATCAGAAAAGGTCTCTTGCAAGTCATGGGAGACACTGGAATGGGGCATCTTCAGAGTGTTGCATTGCAATCCCTTGTGTAGCTCAGCAGTTCCACCTAAGGGAAGGGAAGCTTCTGCACAAGATATGGCTTGGCTCTGGTCACACACCCTTTTTAGGTATATCCTTGATGGAAAGAGGATCAGTTAAGCCTGAACCTAGCACGGAACTAAGCCCATGTTTGCAACTAGTGTGGATGGTCAGACAATGCAGGATTGAATGGTTCCCCAGGAACAAAAGAAATCAAAATTTAATCCATCCTACCTAAATTTTGAACCAAGACACAGCTCTTCTTGAAAATTCACTCTCTTTCAAATTTTGTGATACCATTCTCCGGTCAGGAAATGCATGCAAAACTATATACATTTAGGGAAACTGTGCGTAGACTTGGTTATGTTAGTGAAAACATACATACATTATGGAAATTTACTTGCAAAATGTGTATATTAAGCATGATTGCATACAAAATGTTTGTTAGGTTTTATTTTGTTCTTTAATGCAAATTGATGTTGTAAACTGAAATTGACATTGGAAAAATGAGAAACTGAGACATCAAAACTGACTGGCTCCTCTTTCCCCATTTCCTGAGGCCAGGGGAAAGAGTTCTAAGTGGGATTTTTAGCAGTTTTTGATTTGCAATCCCCTCCCTTATCTGCGGACTGGTGGAACGATTTTAGCTTGTGATTTGAGGTTTGTATAGTCTGGTCTTGAATTACTGTGGATTTGAGTTTATTATGTACATAGAGGAGATTTAACATACAAGGGAGTTTTCCATTTTTAGATCTAAAGGAATACTTCCTGGCCTGCAAATACATTACTGAGTAGGGGTGCCAGCTCTATGGGGCCGAAGGTGACTTTGCTCCCCTAATATCTGCTAGGAGGGGATCCCCCTCTTGTGGCCAGCTTCCCCTGAGTGTGAGGGAGGAGGAGCTGCTGGCCATTAATGCAGCGCCATGCTGGGCTCTGCACTCAGCCTCCTCCTGATGATGTGACGTCATGTTGCATGCTGGGCCCCCTCAATCTTGGGCACAAGTCAGTATCTCTGGTGCTGAGTGAGTTGTCCTTGGCCTTTGTGGAACCCACTTAGAAGGTATTTGAGTCCTTTTCTCATGGTGCCTTCCTTGACTGCCAGTGGTAGAGCATCTGTTTTGTATGAAGAAGGTCCCAGATTCAATCCCAAAGATCTTAAAGTAGGGCTGAGAGAGACTCCCTCCCTGAAACCCTGAAACCAGCCAGTAGAGCAAATACTGAGCTACATGGGCTTATTTCATTAGAGGACAGCTTCCTATGTGCCTGTGTTCATGCCCAAGTGCTTAGAGCACGGGTGTCAAACACAAGGCCCGGGGGCCTAATCCGGCCCGCCAGACCTCGTCATGTGGCCCGCGTAGCCGCCACCGACATTAGCCACTGACAGTAGTTCTGGAGCCTGCGATTGGCCGAGGGTCAAAACCGGGGGCGGGGCTGCAGGCGGAGGCCGGGGCGCTGGAGCCGCGCTGACGGCCTTGGCCAGGGAATTTCAATTTCGAATGAGGCTGAGGGAGGCGGTGGCACAGCGGCCAGACGGGGAAGTGAGATGCAGGAGGAGGAGGAGGAAGCCCGCCGAGGAGGTAGGAAAGCCCTACAGGCGCCGCCGGCAAAGTTGGTGCCGGGACGGAGCAGCGCTGGATTTTTTTTTTTTGGCGGGCTTTGCTGTTGTCTCCGAGAGCGAGTGAGGCGGCACTGGGGAGCCGCTGACCACCGCTTCCCTTCCTCTCCTCGGCTGCATCCGGGAGGTGGGCGAGCGAGCGGGCGAAAGGGACGCAGAGTGAGCCTGAGGGGGAAGTAGGCGAAGCGCAACAGTCGCTCTCTTGATGGAGCCGTGTTTCTCTTCCCTCTTCCCCCCTTTTCTCCTCATAGACACTTGGGAGGGTGCCTGGCTTTTGTTCTGCCCCCCACCCCCGAGCCGCCCTTTGGCTTCTCAGTTCCGGCGGAGCTGCTCCCCGGGGGGCGGCCGGGAGGGAGGCGGCGATGACGGCACGGGTTCCTGCTCTTCCTGCTCTGCCGCCACCTCCTCTCAGCCCCTCGTGATGTAGGGCTCCAGATGGAGTCGCCTCGCGGTTTGAGTAGGTGGGAGGGGAATTTTTTGGGGGGGTTTCAAGCCTCCTCTGCCTGCAGTCCCGGTAGGGAGAGGCGGCGGCGAAGACGACAACAGCACGGGTGGGGGGAAGAGCAGCTCTGAGGCGAAGATGCACGTCCGCTGGGGCTGCCGCCGCCTTCCTCCTCGGAAAATCCGCTGCCCTCCCTCAGCGCAAGGGGAAGGGACTCTGGCGCTGAGGAGGGAGGATGCAAAAGCAAAGCAGGGAGTTGGCGCTGCACCGCATGTTCCTGCCCCTCTCCAAAGCATGGGGTGGGTTGCAGCGTGTGGCATCCTGCCTAGCAGGGTTTGGGTGTGCGCAGGGTGGGAGAGGGAAGCCCTCTTTCCATCTGCAGGTTTTTAATCCCAGCAGTGGCTTTCTCCTTCCTGCCGAAGGTTTAGTTGAGCCCCCCCCCCTGGAAGCCGTCGATCCCCACCTTTTGGTCAAATTTCCCTCGTTTACATCCCCTCCCACACACGCGCCACGACGCAGGAATGTGATCCACGTGGGGGCGGGAATGAGCTTACATTATTACAAAAAACAGTAATAATTGAATGCAGTGACAATAATTTATGATAATAAAGAGTGGACACATAGTCCTACAGACACAACCGGCCCTTTGAGGGTGACCAAACTGCTGATGCGGCCCCCGATGAATTTGAGTTTGACACCCCTGGCTTAGAGAGACATTTCTGACTCACAATTGCAGTTATCTGCAACAGATTACTTGGGTCTTTGCCCCAGAGGGTTAGCCTAACCTTGTTAAATCAGTTTGTCTTCTCCTTTTGGTGAATTGATATTGTTCTTTTTTAAAAAAACATTAAATATCTAATACATTTTGCCCTCTTAGTTTTCTGTCACAAAAGTGGAAAACAAAGCCTACTGTCTCGATTGTGAGCTTGATATGTTAACAGGTCTAATTAGTCACTTGGCACTCCCTTGTCATTATCTCTAGCTAATGTTGCCAAGGAACTGATATGAAGCCATTTGGCTCATTATCGAGAAGAGTTTGGAAGGGGGAATTGTGGGTGTTGGATAAATAGGCGCCAGAGACAGAAAATCC
Source organism: Zootoca vivipara (assembly GCF_963506605.1). NCBI lineage: Eukaryota > Metazoa > Chordata > Lepidosauria > Squamata > Lacertidae > Zootoca > Zootoca vivipara. The sequence continues at coordinate 3,797,645 of NC_083289.1, read as the reverse complement.
TTCACCAGTTATTCTTTTGTCCAAAGGGCAATTTATTAAAACGAGAGCTATAATGCAGAGCAACTAAAGCAAGAGACCACACTGGACCTTCATACCGAGAGTCTAGATTCCAATAGGAAAGACTTCTTCATGCATTGCCTTTTCAGATGTATACCCAAGATGATTTAATTCTTCACACACCTAAAAATATAAAGTGCCAATATGGCAAACTGGGTGGAAGGTTGGAAGCATTTGTATTGTACAGGTGCTCTCAAATTGGCTATCGCTTCCTGTTGAATACTCTGGATAGCAACAGCTCGGTGTTTTGCTGTCTAACATGTGAAATGGTGTAGGGATTCTACTTTAAACTTCCCAGATCAGATTGTGGATGGTAAGCCAAGGACCTCTTCTCATATTACTTGGTATACACTTTAGATATTACAAGTGTACAGATAGGGATTTAGTTTTCTCTCAGTTTCTCATTTTCTAATCTTAAATTCAGTTCCTTATAGTTCCCCATTTGCTATAGAATTAACTTTATTTCTTCAGAAGTCCTCACAAAAATTCATCAGCATTTTAGTGTGAATTGACAAAGCAGGGCCTAACACTTTTTCTGGTGTGCTATTTTCACTAATATGTGCATTTTTACCCAAGCGTATGCATTTCTGAACAATTTTCTTGGTTGGAGAAAAGCATTGCAAAATTCAGAGAAGTGCAAATTATGAAGGGTGGCTGCAGTTTTGTCTAGGTTTTGTTTTGGGAAGTATAAATTGCTTTTAAATGTAAACTGAATCAAATTTCTTCCCCTTCCCTCACAGGCAGGTACACAGGATTGGCTGCAGCTCCCTTTCATGGAGTAGGAAACCTGGGCAGAGTGATCCTCTTACTGGTTCCTTTCCCAATCACCTCAGCCCTTGGGTATCATCCAACACTGCCTTTGCTTGGTTCACACACAAGGCTGCAACTATGTTTGCTGAATGTGCCCCAATACAGAAAAGCATGTCTGCAAACACACAGCAGGAGTGCATTTGATGGAAGGAAACACAACATCTCTCAATCTTTGCCAGCTATTCAAGACAAAATATCTTGCTTGGGTTAAGGAATGTCAGCTTTTCTATGTGTAAAAGGACGAACCCTTTCCCGTGAGCAGACATTTATCAGCAACAGCATATCCAAACTTAAAGAGCTGGGTCATCCCATTCCCTATTTTAAAAAGCAATGAGGGCTTGAGGAGGATGTGGTAGTATATGAACAGGAATTGAGGAAGAAAATGTAAACCATCAACAGAGAAGTTCTTCCCCTCCCTGTAGAGACAAAGCATTTTCTTCCCCTCAGAGCTAGACTAAGACTTTGTGGTGCTTGAGACAGAACATCTTACGTGTGAAATAACCACTGGAAAGGGCAATTATGGAAGCCTTGTAATGAAAGTCATAGCACAGTTTACTTGCACAGCTCTTATTAATATCACTGGGGCTCACGCTGGCAGGCTTCCCAGTGGACTGGGCTTTCTGTTTCTCATTGAACAGTACCTATAATGGCCTTGATTACAGGTGGCTCTGGTGTCTTTCTTTCATTGCTCTGACTGGAATCAAATTTCACTTCTTTTGCATTTTAGAATGCACTCCTTTCCCTTGACCTACAGAAATTATCAGGACTTTTGTCAAGATCTATGGAATCCTGGGCTCCCATAGGAAGCAAACTGAAGAGGATTTGGAGAACTCCTGCCAGGGAAACTGGCCGCCCCTCCAGGCAAGCGTAATTATTTATTTTTATTATTGCCTTAAGGGCTTTGGTGATAAGACACCAAGAGGGAAATTCTGGGGAAATCTAGATAGATATCTCCTGTGCTACCATGTGACGCTTGTTTTGGTTTAGATCAGCACTAAATTTGAAAAAAAGGAGAAGAAAGTTGAGAGAACTTGAAGTTCCCCTCCCTGAAGAGAAAGCTCTTGTTTCTAAGAATTGTTGGAAGGGCACTCAGCACCTACTCAGAGGCTGATTGTCCCAGCAGAGGGGGCCAATGTTTTGAATCTAACACAGGCCTTCAGCAACTGAAAAGGGAAACCAATTTATCTGTTGTTAAGAATGTTTTGTCATGGTCAATGGTATTTCCATGCTAGTAGGATATTCCTGCCTTTGTGCCTTTTTTTGCAAAAATGGCTCTCCAGAGTCAATAACAAGATATGCTGTTCACATGTCCTGGATGGCAAAGAGAGATGGGATGCTGCTTCCCTCAATTGTTCTTGTTTCTTAAGTAAGGCTACATGCACAGGAATCTTGTGGCATTAAGTGCTGTACAGTAACTGCCTCTTGGGTTGAGAGCCAGGTTCAGCCCCTCTGACATTGTAGGGGGCCTGGGGGAGGCTGTTTACCTGTTGGTGAGGTACAGAGCTGTGGCTGAAGCAAAATTTCAAAACTAGTTCAAACTCTGCCACATGTTCTAGTTTGAGTTATGCTTTATAATTCCCCCATCATATTTGCTCTTCACATTTCATTGATGTCAGCATGTGATTTCTGACTAGTTTTGATGCCCTTCCCTGCAGCTCCAATGTAGTATTTTCTGGTTGAGTGATGAATTGATTAAATTGAATGGAGGAAGTCAGCAGATATTTTATTCAATGCTATTGCAAATCAGCTGTCAGATTCTGTCAAATATGAACGGGTGCTGCATGCCAGGTGGTAGGGCTGCATCTCAATGATTGGTGACTAAATGCGACTCAGATGTTATCCCCAAAGTATTTGGAGTGGTACAGAAACCTCTTGGCTTGTTTCTCATTGCCCACCCCCCTTACAACCTCTAATTGTCTAAAACTCAGGATGGGGCCAGGGGCTTACCCTACACCCACAAATACAGTTCCTTCTAGAGCTCCAGTAAGGTAAAAATGCTGCAGGACTGCAAGGCTATAATTTAATTCTATATTTAAAAGCACCACCAGACTATGATCTCTAAACATCATAGTTGCTCTTCCAATAATTCCTGTAGTCAGTCCTATGGAAGGAAGCTCGGGCAACCCCACGAGCCACCAATTTTTGCAGTCATTGTAATTTTTATATTGGCAACAACTCTGTGAAGTGAGTCAGGCTGAGGGTTGGGAGGATGGGGTTTCAGTATTGTAGGGGGTCAAAGTCTGTTAGTGTTTTAAAATTTACTGTAGTATTTTTTATATAGCTTGTAACTCATCTTGAGACTGTTTTGTAAATGGTATCTTTAAAAAAAATCTATTAACTATAATTTCTAGTTCCCCAGGTACCGTGATGCCATATTTTTTTTAGTTATACACCAAAGATTTTTAAGTACACTCTTGAAAATGTAAACTATGATTAAAGTATGATGAACAACTTGTGTTTATGAACACATGGGCAGCACTCACTCATTTGGCTGACAAAACAGTGCTACTGCTGTAAGATCTAAGGGACATCTAAAGCTACGGTACGTACTCATATTGAAGGCTTTGTTTGTGTATTCCATGCTGGGGGTGAGGGTGCTCTGCACTGTCAGACTAAATTCTGTGCTATAAAAACTGTAACCTGTGTAGATTATACAAGATAAGCAGATGTATAAGAATTCTGTGAGTCTAGTCTTGAGAAGGAGTTGGAAAGCAAAACAGAGCCCCACTACTTTTGCGGAGGTAGAGCAGGCATTTCAGGTCTACTTGTTCTTGTTCTCTTACACTTATATTTCATCAAGCTAGAAACTTGGCCCTTCTTAAATTGAAGTTGGACTACGCAATGAACTGATTTCCATGCTTGGTGCCATGCTCTATTTTTATCTGTGATCCCAGAGAATGACAGTACAAACCCACCTCTGCCCAGTTTTCCACTCGCTCCAGCAGTCTTCTTTTCTCTTCTGGCATTTGAGTTTAGATTTCTTTATCATTGTGCAATGGGAAAACTACTATTTATGAGCACAGCAGCCCAAAGGGAAAAGACAGGAGAGACACACACATCTAACAAGTACAAGGTGTCTCTGTCTGAGTGTAATCAATCATTAGGTGATCCTCTGCTTTTTGCCTAAGGGCTCCTCTTAACTTTCACCTGGCATATAAAATGCTGAACAAGATATTCCAGTCTTGCAAGGTGTGTGAGTGACCCTGTTCCATCACAACTTTGTTCCTGCAGGAACTGAGACACACTGGGGGTAGGTATTATTGAGGCAGAAATTTGCAGTGCTTTGGAGCCAAGGTCCTCAGCACAAACAACAAATGCTGAGTCCAAGAAGGCCAAAACAGCTGAAGTTTTGGGTTGATTGTCAGGGTCTGCATCCTTCCATTTTAGGGAGGCAAATGGTCGTGTGTGGGCAGGGTGGCCTGGACGAATGGTGCTAAATAAATAAATAATAATAATAATAATAATAATAGACCAACAGTAAGAAGTATTTAGCTGAGTGTTAGATGGAGAAATAGAAAATTAGCTCCATCTCACCAGTCATAATGTGAACTATTTTCCTTTTCTCCTGAAGTTCAGGTTCTCAGTGTGAATTATTGCCTGTTTTTCAGGAGCCCTATGAAATCCAAATCAAAACATGCTTCAGGGGAGCCACCAAAAAGTGGAAGCACCAAAGCAGAATTTCAGCTAGAATCTACTTGGGTCCTGTTCATACTGTCATTCCTTCTCTTTTGAACAGATAGCTTTTGGATCTTTTTGTAGATCTTGATTATTTCTTTATTTATTTCATTTCCCAAGCTGCCCCAGGGTAGCTTGCATGACTAATTCTGTAAAATACAGCACACAATAAAGAAAATACAATTCCTAAAAACTGGGGGGGGGGCACTGAAAATATTTATGGGCAGCAAAATACTTCCAGTATTTCAGCAGTAGCCCTGATAGTCCCATACTGTATGGCTTTTCCATTATCTTCCAAAGGTCTGAATGATCAAGTATACCTTAAGCTGACATTGAAAGATTACTTCGCAATCTTGCTCATTCACTGATTCATAGATTAGAGACAGTGCAGTGCAGTGGTTAGTGTGTCAGACTAGGGCCCGGAAGACCAGATAGAAATCTGCACTCGGCCATGAAGCCTTGAGCCAGTCATCTTGCCTCTCAGCCAAATCTACCTCACAGGGTTGTTGCGGAGATTAAATGAGGAGGGGAGAACCATGTGAGCCTCCTTGGGCTCCTGGGAGAAAAAGGTGGGATATAAAGGCAGACAATCGATTTAGAAAGCATGGCATAACCATACACAGCAGAATTAGACTTCAAGTCCCATGATGGAGTGCAACTGCAAGTACCGGTAACATGAAGACATAACTGAAGACATATGAGCTTGATCATTTTGAACACAGCCCAGCAAAACCCACCTTTTCCCCCTTTTTCTGGACCAGGGTGAGAGGAATGCTTGGGAAATTCCGCTGGATATTGACAAAACTGATCTAGCTTTGCCAGCTCACACACTAACTCCATTGTGTAAATACAGCTTTAGTTCGCTCCTTGTGGCAGCTATTTCTGCATGCTGAACCATCCACATGAAACAGATCAATTGAATTGCTTTCCACTTTGCCTGAAACATTTTTTGACAAAATGTGGTGATAAAACAGCCTGATCCACATGGGGAGCTGTCCCACAATTTACGGTAGCTGACCTCTTTGAGGTAGCTATAATGTGTACAGTAGGACCAATATAAAAAGGGAGGGGTGATTTTCGCAAACATCTTGTCAGTGTTGAAAGGTCACACCCACTATTTGTGAAGCGTTACTCTAGATAGCCTTCCTTTGTTCTCATTTACCTGATTCACATCCATTTCCTAGTATCATGTACTGCAGGGGTCCCCAGACTTACCCGCCTGCGGGCCGGAGTGCGGGGGAGTGCGCGCGCAGTGGGCCGGAGGGTGGGGGAGTGCGCGACAGTGCGCATGCGCACACCCATTTACTGGTGCGGTGGCGCGCTTCCAGGCCGAAAAAATCGCCGAAAATTGTTTGTGCGCATGCGTATGGGCCTCCCCCGACCCGGAAGTGCACCGGAAATGATCTCTTCTGGGTCGGGAGAGGCCCATACGCATGCGCAGAAACGATTTTCGGCGATTTTTTCCCAGATCTGGAAGCGCGCCGTCGCGCAGCGCGCCGCAAGAGCAAGCGGCGGCAGCGGGCGGCGGGGGTCGTCGCGGGCCGGATTGGGAGGCCAATTGGGCCGCATCCGGCCCCCGAGCCATAGTCTGGGGACCCCTGATGTAATGTATGTGGGCGCTCCTGGAAGCCGCATTCACTTTAAACAAGCTTTATTTGCCCTCAACAGTGTCAGCACTTAAAGTCCAAATCCAATTTATGAGCCTCACAATGTGATCCTATTCACAATATGATTCCAAAATGGCTGAGGACATTGAAGGAGGAGGGTGTTTGAACTGGGAGAAAATTTCTGTGTAGTTTTTATAACAACTGGGATGGCTTATTTGATAGAATGTATTTGATAGAAAATAGGGACCCAGGTGGCGCTTTTGGTTAAACCACTGAGCCTAGGGCTTGCCGATCAGAAGGTTGGCGGTTTGAATCCCTGTGACGGGGTGAGCTCCCGTTGCTCCTGCCAACCTACCGGTAGCAGTTCGAAAGCACGTCAAAGTGCAAGTAGATAAATAGGAACCGCTACAGCGGGAAGGTAAACGGCGTTTCCATGTGCTGCTCTGGTTCGCCAGAAGTGGCTTTGTCATGCTGGCCACATGACCTGGAAGCTGTACGCCGGCTCCCTCGGCCAATAATGCGAGATGAGCGTGCAACCCAAGAGTCGGTCACAACTGGACCTAATGGTCAGGGGTCCCTTTACATTCTGTGTTATAGGTGTTGTTGTGGTTTTTTTTACATTTGCCATGATTCTGTTTTCATCCTGAAAACTGAAATACCGGTAGGTGTGCATCCAGCGCAGCCCTTTTGCAAACTTTTCATTCGCTGCCTCTCTATCCCAAGACTACCTCTCAGTACAGAGGGCCCTTCAACAAAACCTAGCCACTTTTGGGAAATGGAGCAAGACCTTGGGGACTTGAAGATAAAAAGGGGAATGGGTGGCACTGTGGTCTAAACCACTGGGCCTCTTTGGCTGGCTGATCGGAAGGTTGGCGGTTCGAATCCGCATGACGGGGTGAGCTCCCATTGCTCTGTCCCAACTCCTGCCAACCTAGCAGTTTGAAAGCATGCCAGTGCAAGCAGATAAATAGGTACCGCTGCGACGGGGAGGTAAACGGCATTTCTGTGCGATCTGGTTTCCGTCACGGTGCTCCATTACACCAGAAGCAGTTTAGTCCTGCTGGCCACATGATCTGGAAAGCTATCTGTGGACAACTGCCTGAAAGCAGAGATGAGCACTGCACCCCATAGTCGCCTTTGACTGGACTTAACTGTCCAGGGGTCCTTTACCTTTACCAACCTTTACCAACCAAATGATCAAGGGGATGGAGCAACTTTTCTATGACCAAAGAAGCATTGGTCGGCAACCTAAAGCCCATGGGCCACAAGCAGCCCACAGGGGTTATTTAACCGGCCCACGAGCTGTCCCCGAACCGAGCTGCCCACTCAGTGAGTCCCCATGCACTGCACTAAACCAGTGCTGCACAGCACAGGGACTCACTTCTGCGACGCTGGAAATCACGTCTGTGCATGCGCAGATGCCAGAAATTGGGGGGGGGGCTGCTCATGCGCACGCACGATCCAGCCCATGGAGGAATCTCCGCTGGAGTGAACCAGCCCAGGCGAGGTAAACCTTGCCGACCCGTTACAGAGAAAAGACAAGTAAGAGGCGACATGACAGTAGCTTATAAAATTATGCATGGTATGGGGAAAGTGGAGAGAGAAACTCTCTCCCTCTCTCATAACACACAAACTCATGGACATCCAATGAAGCTGAATGTTGGAAGATTCAGGACAGATAAAAGAAAATTCTTCATGCAGCACATGGTTAAACTATGGAATTTGCAGCAAGAAGCAATGATGATCGCCACCAGGGATAGCTTTAAAAGAGGATGGGACAAATTCAGGGAGGGTGTCTATCTGTGTCTGCTGGCTGCAATGGCTATGCTCTTCCTTCATGTTTGGAGGCAGTATGCCTCCCAATACCAGCTGATGCTTCACTCATGTCCTACTTGCAGACATCCCATAGGCTTTGGGGGTGGGGAGGGAGAAAAAGGATTTTACCTGGCATACACCTCTCTACCTGTCAGGCTGCTGTCCTTGTCAATAATATTTGATTGGAAACATCTCTGCTCATGAAAAAGCCCAGAAGGGCAGGTGACTTCATGCATAGCTGTTATAAATGAGCATTTCCTGTCCTCCTTTTACTTTCTCTTGGCAAGAACTGTTGTAGTTTGGACTGCCCTTCTGAGCCAACAACTATCCCTACGACCAGTGAAATAAGAATTAATGTGAGCTCCTGTCCTTGAGCACCACTGCAAAATGCTTTGTCATTATGAAGGGTGGACTGGCGGAATATTAGCCCCCTCAAACTGTTTTCAAAGAAGGACCCACTCCTTGCCAAGAAGGGGAATTTGGGAAGGCCCGTTTTCCTCTTGTCTCTGGGGTCCTGCCTGAGTAGGAAATGGTTAAACAAAGAAGCTTGAAAGCCTTTGGGATTCAGCCTACAACCAAGCCCTGTCACTCTGTTTTCCACCTAGCTCTAGCAACACAAACAGCACAACTAAATCCTGCAGTGCAGAAGGAAACAAGTGAATGAGGCGAGCTTCTTTTTTAATAGTAAGAACAACAAAGGAGAGCAGGGCAGCAAGCCAATGTCCCTATATGACTCGTACTTCCCCAGCCCATTCTTGAATGACGTCTGCTAGCTCTTTCCTCCCCTCCCTCTCCCCAGAGGCATGAGCTGCCAAGCCCTCCTTCTCAGTATCAAAGAGAGGAGTTTTCCCAGCAGCATCCTCTGCTTCAGTTTACAGTCAGTTTACAAGCTTAAAATCCCTTTGTCTCCATGTTTAAAGGAAGCGAAGGAAAAGTTTGGGCAAGAGCATAGTGTGGTGTGATTCATCTACGATTTGCCAGCTTTGAGTAGCAACAGAGAGGATAGCTATTATTCATTAAACATGTAAGCTCCAGAAAGGGAGGGTGTCAGGAGAGGCAACTCAAAGGATGCAAACTTGGAAGAAATACCCTTTCAAAAAAGGGAACTTAATTCTAAATCAAGCATTTAGGACTGAGGTGCCCTGTTTGTTTTTAGAGGAATATGGAGGGTGGTGTTAATTGTTCTTTGGAAAGCATGTTTTTTAATGGCATTGATTACCTTTGCTTGCCGTTACCAAGCAAAGCCCTGGTTTACAGGTTATTCCAGAGGTTACTACAAAATGGGAGGAAGGGCGGGTCAGAAGCAGCTCAACAGTGAGGCAGCAACTCACCTCGCCTCCAGCTGCTGCTTGGGTGTGGTTACAGGTGGCAGAATGAGAGGCGGGCAGATCCAAGCCATGGAGTATAACCCACCAGGAAGTTCTCCCAGCCGCTTGAAATTAAAGGGAGTTCCTAGGCCAGGGCATGGCTGTGTTGCACAGTTCCTGACCATTTCGAAGGGTCTTTCATGGAAGAACTTCCTGGTGGGTTGTGCCCCATGTTGTGGGAGGGACTGCCCTTTATATCTTATGCCAAAGGCACCAAACTGCCTTGGGTCATCATGGTATTCTGCAAAATCATTAACCCACAACACAACTACAAGTGGGTAACCAGCAGCCACTGGTCTTATGAACTGAAAAGCAGGGCCAACTGTTAAATAAGGAGAGCAGGTGGGGGGGGAGTCAGAAACTGCTGTCTGTTGCCATTGACTTCCTTGCACTCTAACTTGCAGCTCCCTTGATAACTACCTGTTACTGAAGCAACAAGAGCTGCACTGTAAGTTTTTAGGTTTACGGTTTTTCTCATTAACTTGTCCCGGACTTCAGCCACTTTCTCTTCCCTCTCCTCCCAACAAAGCTATTGGAAACAGGCCAGCCAGTCACTAACCTGTGTGGGTCCTCAGGTGAGCCTTCAGATGGGACGACTTGCCGTAAACCTTTTCGCATCCCGCATAGTGGCATTTATGCTTTTTCTGAGGTAATAATTCGGGCTCAGTCCGGCATCTTCCTCGCCGGCTTCTTTGCCTGGGGCTTGGCTGACTCGCTGCCACCAAGCTGGGAGGTGTGGCTGCTCTGCCTCCTCCACGTTTGCCGGCCAGCAAGACACTTTCCTCGCCCAACTCTTTGTGGGAAAGAGAAGAAGCCCCCCCTCGGCCAGTGCTCTCAAGATTCTCCCCCGGAGGCGAGGAAAGCTTTAGTGGGACGTGCTGGTTGAGGTCGGCTAAAATGCTGGCCACGGCATATACGGAGGAGCCACCTCCATTGTCTCTCCCAACCTCTTTCACTTCGGATTTCTCAGCTCTGTTTGAGATGATGCGGGGAGCAGCTCTCCCAACCGGCTGAGGGGCCGGTTCCCTCATGGGGCTATGGATTATAGCACGGCTGGACATTGAGACAAGGCACTCGGCGGCAAAGTAGGCGGCTGTTGCCATTCTTCACGCCTCCTGAGGTGTATAAATCAACTGCAGTTTTTCCTTTTGTGTTAACCTTCAAGAAACCCACATACACGCTCCTGAAGATTTCCTCTTTGTAGAAAATGAGATAGCTGGCTCCACAGCTCCCTGAAAAGTACTTTCTTTGTATGGGTCACACCCAGTTTCTCTCTTTCTGAAGAGGAAAGGAATCCAGGGAAAACACCAAGCAAAACACCCCCGTCCGGAACAGCTTTTTTGTCTGAAACAAAATTAATGACGGTTGTCCACAATAACAAGCCTGCAGTTCCTCCAGTCTCCCGGGTGCATTCTGACGGCAGGACTGAGCGAGCTGGTCCGTTATTACTCCTTGGATTGCTTCAGACCCTCACAGGGGTGTGGCTTTGTCAAACATCTGGCTGTGATGTCACATCGAAGCTCTATCCTGAGCTGATCAGGTTAGCGGCAAGCGGAGACTTCAGCTGCTGCTGAAGCAGCTGCTCCTGCTGCAGGCAGCCGCCCAAGAGCCAGCGGAGAGAATAGAGCAGCAGCAACGCAGAGCGAGCGATGTGGCTGTGAACTTGAGTTTGGACAGAGCATAAGAGCAAGTTAAATGAAAGGAAGGAGCTGATTGGCTTGAGGTTAGCCAATCAAAATAAGAAGATCCACATTTGCACTTTACTATGGGCTAATGCATTCCCCCCCCCCCCGCCCCGTATGACCCAACAGAAGGCAAGAAATTCAAGATTACTCTTAGGCTTCTCTTATGCAAGACAAAATATCTCCTTGCAGAAAGAGGTTGCCTTTTCCTCTGGCAAAAAACAGTACATGTGCAATTGAAAAGCTTTCTTGTGTGTGTACATGCTGTCATGCGCAAAGTGACTAATGATGTAAGTAACTTGTGCTGCGGTCATTAACCTCTCATTTGTTTTCAGGCACATTCCTTCTGCGGAGCCTTCACAACTTGAGGGCACAATACAGTAAAGTGTTTACTAGGGAAGGGCAATTTAACAAGCCTTGAATTCTCTCAGGCACCTTGGACCCAGTACTTGAAATACAAAGGTGACACTCGTAATGCCAACCCAGGAATGTTTCATAGAGTCGTGAAAAACAAATGAATCCACTGCAAAAGCTGGTGGGACAGAACAGGCACAAACAATGTGTTTTCAGTTAACTGCAGTTCCACACTTTAATCCTTTTTAAAAAGGCAACTTGCTGGTGACTTTGGTCATCATCAGCAAACTGTCATTGCTTTAATGTAAAGAGCTCTGCAATCTGTCACTGTCAGCAACTGCCAAGCGCCAAACTGGATGGCTGCGTATTCTTGTGACCAATGTCGCAATTATGCGAGCACATAATATTTTGATGAAAAGTCTAGATGCAAGCACCTGGAAAGTCCTGAGAAATCATGCTAATCTCATTCAAATTATTTTGACTTCCTTTGAAATCTCTAAAAATGTTTCACCATTTAGATTTGTCTCAGATATCCATTTAAATAACATTCAGCCATAACTCTAAAAATAAGCGGTGGGCCCCTGATTTAGCCCCAAAGTGGGCTTTCTAGGGGAAAGTGGTGGGGCAAAGGCAAAATGGCCTAGACCCACACTTCCTAGGTGTGAGAGAAGTGGAAGTGTGGACAAGCCCTTGTTTTTTTTGTGATGGAACCATAATTAGAAATTGCACACAGATTGGATACTCTAGAAGACAGCTTCCTAAATACAGTGTGTGGCTGGGTGTAGACGATCTCTGGCCAATGCACTGAAATTTCATCTTAGAAAAGCTAAAGGTTGCACAGAAATGGACAAATGCTCAACTGTATAGGTTCCTTCTACAACAGCAGGGGCGTCTTATCCATAGACGTTAGTGGTGTGGGGCACCAGGGTGCCAGATTTTGGAAGGTGCCATAGGCTGAGTGTCCAGGAAGGAGAGTCAGGGCACGCTCTGTTCCCTGCTCTGGGGCAGCCCGCTCCTCTCCTCTCAGCCATCCAATGGAGCACGCTGCATCCACCTCAGGGAAGCCCCTTTGAGTTCCCTCCCACCAGGGCTGCCTGGGTGCCTGACAGGCGCGGGCACGGGGCGCCCCTCTCTAGCTGCGTCGCTGCCTGCGCACCTCCCTGCAGAGTCTGCAAGCGGAGCAGAGAAGCGCCCTGTGCGATCTCAGCACCCAGCGAGGATGGCACAGCCGACAAGCCACCTGATCTGCTTGCTGGCCCTCCTGTGGTGCAGACTTCCCCAGACGGGGGCAGGTAAGGGGCACCGGGAGCTTAGAGGGAGGCTTCGCGGGAGGCCACCTGGGCTGCGATCCAGGCGCCTCTTACTTACGTGCAGTGCTGAGCACGCATCGGACCACGCGATGTAAATGAGCTGGACCGAAGTCCCTCCCCCCATTGAAAAAGGTCAACAACTCTGAGAAACAGGGGGGGGCAGAGAGATATTTGCAGCACATTCCCGGATATGCTTAAGACAGCCCTGTACAACAGTGTGCCAATTCAGGAGAGAATACCACCTTGGTCACATGGGCCACTCTTTAATAATGAGCATTATTACATATTGTATTTGTGCTTGGTTTCCCACTTGTACAGAAATGGAGAGGAAGATGCTCCAGAAGGTGATAACCACAGCCGGAATGATTATTGGTCATCCCCTCCCATCTTTGGAAGATCTATATAGCTCCCGTTGCCTCAAAAAAGTAAAAAATATTTTACAAATCTATCTCATCTGGGATATAGTCTTTTTGTACTACTGCATTCGTGCAAAAGATATAGAACAATTAAATCAAGAACAAATAGACTAAAAAACAGTTTCTACCCAAAAGCTATAACCATCTTAAATACTGTAACTAAATAATTGATCTGAAGAGTTGTGTAGGTATGTGAATGTGTGGCTGAAAACGTTTTTTGTTGTTGTTTTGTTTCTTGTTTTTGTTTTTATGGGATAGCATCCAATTTCATTGTAATTACTCAATGACAATAAAGAAATATAATAATATAATATAATATAATATAATCGGGGGGGGGGGCTCCATTCAGTAACGAACAGCACCGGATTCATGGTGGAGCTGTAGTTCTGCCGCACAAGGCACTGAGCCGAGGGGGTGCAGAATTGAGAAGATTGAGGGAAGGCAAATTCTGGCCTTATGCAGAACACCATACTACCACAGATTACCAAACTCTGCTCCTGATGATGTTGTGCTTAGAGGTGGGCAAATTCTGGCCTCATGCATACTTGTTAAAAAGCTACAGGAACTTAATTTCAAACCACTTTTCTGCTTCCCAATATGCTTTATGCTTTCTATTGTTGTATTTGATTACTGTATTGTAATATTTGAAAATAAAATTACAAAAACTTTTTAAAAAGCTAAGCTGCTGGGCATCCCAGGCTGAAATTACTCAGAGAACCATCCTTTTGGGTTCTGTTAAACTCATTTTATGCTGTTGGTATTGGCCCTCAGCCTCACACCCAGAATCCTGGTCACTTTTTATATTTTAATATCCCACTCCTTTGTACTGAACAAAAATTGCATATGCCATCAGAAATGTGTTTTAATTTGAAATTCTAAGGAAGAATAGAAGAGCCAGGTTTGAGAGAAGCAAATTGATCCAGCAGGTTTATGTTGTGTTGTTATGTTATTTGATCAGATATTATCCATATTGGACCTGATTTTTCTTCCTGGCTTTTACTAGCCAATGTGTACAGGAAATTCCTTGTCTGTACACAAAGGGGGCATTACCCTTTTGTAATGCTGGTTGTTTTACTTTTAGTATTTAATACCTACCCCTCCCTGTGACGGGGTGAGCTCCCGTTGCTTGGTCCCAGCTCCTGCCAACCTAGCAGTTCGAAAGCACGTCAAAATGCAAGTAGATAAATAGGAACCGCTACAGCGGGAAGGTAAACGGTGTTTCCATGTGCTGCTCTGGTTTGCCAGAAGCGGCTTTGTCATGCTGGCCACATGACCTGGAAGCTGTACGCCGGCTCCCTCGGCCAATAATGCGAGATGAGTGCGCAACCCCAGAGTCGGTCACGACTGGACCTAATGGTCAGGGGTCCCTTTACCTTTACCTTACCTGCCCCACAAACCCTCCAGTTTGGAGAGAACACAATTGAAGGCTATCTGTGTATTGATTTGGGGTTTCATTGTGAAGGCTGGGGGAAATGTGCCTGCCAAGTTGAGCTCCCATCTACCCAAAACATCCTCCACCAATGCACCTTCTCTTTCATTCCCTCCTTCTTTTGCTGTCATGAGGTTATGGGAGTTGTAGTCCCAAACTTCCGGAATGCGCCAGGTTGGCTGCTGTAAACAACACCAAGCTAAGATGGACCATTGGTCTGATTCTGCATGAGGGAGGATAACAAAAGCACTAGTCAGGAGACCTTGTGCATGCTCCCATCCAGTAACTGGGTTCTGGGAGTTGATTAAGGCAGTTAGCTTCCTGTGTTTGTCTATCCAGGTTTTAAAATACAGCATTGTGCTCTGGCAGTTCTAGAGGATTCACCTGACCCACCCTCTCCCTTTCTTTTTTAAACCTTCTGGTGGTTGCACTTTCATGGTTAAGAATCATTGACTAGAGACGAGTGTGTTGGTTGTGCCCAGTCCAGCAGGTGCCACCTAATTGCATGTGTTCATTTCGCAGCTGCCATGTGGGCCCAATGGCCAGCTGAGGAGGAGGAGGAGGAGGAGAGTTCATCTGAACCCTGGCATGGGCAACAGCCTTCTCAAACAATAGCACCATTGTTCTTGAGCAGGGTCGGTGAACGCCCAGGGGCAATGCTCAGAGATTAACACTTTTAAATTATTCCATGCTGTACAAATGCTGAACAGAGCCCCTCAAACCCATAATAACATAATGTCACGTGTGTGTTTGTTTTTCTTCAAAGTTGAAAAATTGTAAACACACACACACACACACACACACACACACACACACACACAAAATAGATGGCCTTTGAGAACAAATGTTCCTCCTTGCAACAAAAGTGCCCACTCTCATGATTTCATTACTGTTACACAAAGATAGAGAATTAAGTTGCAGCTGCAATGCTCCCAGATGTAACTACCGTAGGCTCATTAATGTGAGTTATTCTTTTTTTCTTTGACTTTCCTCCCGCTTCATACGCTTGTTTTGCTTTATGTTCTAGCCTGATCAGGCATGAGAGCTTGAGTAATAATAAGGATGTTGTGTTCATTTTCAGAGATGGAAGTTTTAATCACTTGTTGCAGTTCTCGTTAGCGCCCACCACTCCCAGCGGGGTTCCACTAGCCCAGACCTCATGAACACATGCTTTATAATGCAGCTGAATTTGATAGATTAAAAACTTGCAGCCAAAGCTTTTTAAGGCTGTGGATGCTGTGTATATTTCTACTTGCAGTAGCTATCTGAGGTCCCCCTACCTACACTGTCTGCTCAGATTAGAACACCATAATATTTAATGCTATATGGAAATATTTTATTAATTACATAGGGGTTTATTGATTACAAAGGGAGCGCTGGCATCAGGTGTGGTCATCTTACAGTGCTCTAGCTGATGTGGCTTGGCAATCTCTTTTATGAAGCCCCATGCTTCATGCAGGGCCCTAATTGTGTCCCTGGCACGATTCCCAGATTATTCTCTGGAAAGACCAAGCCCTGGCTGCCATATTTTGATGACATTATTCTATGTGGCTCCATGCAAGGTGGGCAAAAGGTTCTCCCCTCAGATGTAATTGATGTTCCACTGTCTGAACTGCACAGAGCTTGGCCCGTGTCTAGCATATTCCACTCGTCTCTTCTGTTCCCCAGAAGTCGCAAGGATCCCTGCCAGGGAAAGGATGTTGCTCGGCCCCTGGAACTCCCTGTGGAGGTTATTGTCTTTCAATGCTGGTGTCTCAAAATTGCTGGGAGCTTCACAAAACAAGCTTTTCTGCAGTCAATCAGCACCATTTATTTATTATTTATTTATTTATTTATTTCATGTATTTACATAATTGTTCAGAAGCTTTTGCTCGGGTGGGGTTGTAGCTGTTATTGATATTAATTTTTTGTATATATATATTTTAGATCCCATTATGATTTAATGTAGAAATTGTTCAGTCTGCTTGTGTTCTTTTTGATGTGTATTATTTATTGTTTATGACTTTTTTTTCTTATACAGTATTTGATATCATGTAATTTTTTCCCATGTTGTAAGCCACCTTGAACATGGTCTTAACTATGAAAATGTGGCATACAAATGAAATGGTTTGTTTGTTTGTTTATTCATAACAGCGCCATTGCGCCCTTCCTTGGTGCTGAGGGTAAACATGCGCACATACGGGAGCACACCATGTGGGACCAGGAGCTGGGCGCGGAGGGTAAACAAAACCCACCACACTGGCCCAACTCTTGCCGCTGCTGCCACTGGCTTAGTGCAGGGCATAAAGGGTTCGTGGGGGCACACTGTGCCATGCCACCTGCCTGCGCAGGGGGGACCCTGGCTGGCTGATGCCACCATTGGCGGGTGCACCCCACCAATGCTGCCATTCAGCAAGGAGGCTGGGGGTGTGGCAGCAAGACCCCCGGTGGCAGGCAGGGTGAGGATCCCTGTGAGCGGGCAGCTGGCTCATGCCTCCCTCAAAATCATGTGCCCGGAGCTATGGCCCCCCTGGTTCTGCCCCTGATTTATAAACAGAATGGGTCATTCTTTCTGGCTTCTATTGTTGCCTTTCTCTCTGCCCACCAGCTCTGCATTTCTTTACTGTTCCTTGAGGCCTTTTACTGTTTTATTACTGCGTGGCTTCATCTCATTTTCAAACAGATACAGCTGCGTGTTTGCAAGGCTCCTCCTACCTTGTGACATGGGGTGCATTCTGGAGCCCTATTGCCCTTCTTGGCTTTCTTATCCTCATCCCTGTGGCCTGGTGGCCCTGGCCACAGTGGCAAAGCAAGGTCAGGTGGTACCCGGTGCGGAAAATTTATTGTCACCCCCCCTCCACATTGAAATAATTATTATTTGCCTGCAAAAATGGTTTGACTTTATTTCATATTGGAGGGGGGAGCCAGAGTTGTTGACTTTTCTGGGGGGAGCCAAAGTTGTTGAGCTTTTTTTTGCATTCCTTGAGACAAGGAGTCTGCCTGCACCCTTCAGCTGAGGGGGAGCCAGTAGGCAGACCGCTTTGGCAGTGGGAAACCTGTGTATGCCAAAGCCACAGCATCTCTCAGAGACGTTGATTGCCACACAGCATTTTGTCACCCCCTCAGAGGTGACACACAGCCACCTTGCTCCACCCCTGCCTGGCCAGTCTGGGATATGCAGGCAGATCTCGGTTTGAGAAAGCAGGCTTGGATGTGCATCACAGAGGGCTGAGTAATGATTTTTCACCAGCACATCCTTGCCATCCAATTCATTGCTGAGGGAGCTGGTGGAGAAAACAGAAGTAATAATAATAATAACAATTTATTATTTATACCCCGCCCATCTGGCCGAGTCTCCCCAGCCACTCTGGGCGGCTTCCAACAGAAAAATACAACACAATAATCTATTAAACATTAAAAGCCTCCCTGAACAGGGCTGCCTTCAGATGTCTTCTAAAAGTCTGGTAGTTGTTTCCCTTTTTGACATCTGTTGGGAGGGCGTTCCACAGGGCAGGCGCCACCACCGAGAAGGCCCTCTGTCTAGTTCCCTGCAACTTGGCTTCTCGCAACGAGGGAACTGCCAGAAGGCCCTCGGTGCTGGACCTCAGTGTCTGGGCAGAATGATGGAGGTGGAGACGCTCCTTCAGGTATACTGGACCAAGGCCATTTAGGGCTTTAAAGGTCAGCACCAACACTTTGAATTGTGCTCGGAAATGTTCAAGTGGCATTGCAGCTTTTCAGCTCAGAGAATGGGTAGATGTGGATGGCACTGAGTGAGCTTGGGAAAAGGGGTGGGGAATCTCCTCATCTCTCCTCCTGCATGAAACATAACTGGCCACTAGGTAATAACTAAAGAAAAGACACACTTATCCCTGTTGTTCTGAAGCAGCTTCAAATAATGAATATACCATTCCATTCACCGGAGAAACCAGCAATGGGTGTTAGATATTTGCAAATAAATACCCAGGCTCTAGAGCAGTCAGCAGGAGCAACCATGACAGAAAACAATGGCACTGGAACTGGCTCTGATGTGATCCTTAACCAGTAAACTCCTCAACGGCTACTGTGAACTGGGACACAAATAAGACCAAGGGCGCTCATGGCATCCTCCCCCCCTCCCTCCTCCAATCCTGGCCAAACACCCCCACAGCCATCTGCATAGCCCTGGCATAAGCTTCAATATACAAAGTCCCCATTGTATTCCACATGCAAGTACGGTAATACAGTACCTATGTATATTTCAACAGATGTAATGTACTGTGGTAAGTCAATGGGGCAATTACAGGCAATGTGCACAGAACAGATCAAAGGGGATTATTGGGTTTCTTTCCTCATGTCTGAAAGAATTGGGTTTTGCC
The DNA here is from genome assembly GCF_963506605.1 of Zootoca vivipara. Classification (NCBI taxonomy): domain Eukaryota; kingdom Metazoa; phylum Chordata; class Lepidosauria; order Squamata; family Lacertidae; genus Zootoca; species Zootoca vivipara. The sequence goes on along the minus strand of NC_083289.1, from coordinate 3,778,786 downwards.
TACTTCAAATATTTCAGGACACTGCAACGTTCCACTGCTCATTAGAATTTTCCATGCTTCATCTGACGGGGTTTCAAATTATACATATATATATATATATATATATATATATATATATATATATATATAGCCTTACAGTGGGACAAAAAAACAGCCTTTTGTTTTACTTTGATTGTACTTAACTTCATTTTATTTATTTACTTAGATGACTTGCTCACTCAGTCCCCAAGACTTAGGGCTTTATGAAAACAGACACATAAAATACAAAGAAAGAAAGAAAGAAAGAAAGAAAGAAAGAAAGAAAGAAAGAAAGAAAGAAAAAGAAAGAAAGAAAGAAAGAAAGAAAGAAAGAAAGAAAGAAAGAAAGAAAGAAAGGTAAAATGTAAGCCAGTTAAAAGCTTAACTCCAGATATGAAAAGTAAGCCCAAATAGAAAGTCTTCCCAAAGGCACATATCTGAGGAGAGAAAAGGAGTCCCACAGCCTTCAAGAACACCAATGAACCCTGATCGTCCATATTGAGTGCCAGGCAGTTGGACAAATCAAACATATACTAAGAAATTACAGTGTAGCAGGAATATGTCACTGCCCAGTGGAGAGCACTTGCCCAAGCTCACGGTTTCCAGAATCTGCAGGAGGTACTGGACATCAGTTTGCGGGATCAGAAGCAAGCAGCGTCGTCCAAGGTGAGCATGGATCAACTTCCAGAGGCAACAGTCTCAGGCAAATAACACAGTCAAAGGCCACCAAGATGTCAAGTTCCAAAGGCAGAAACCAAAAGTTTGATGGTGCGCATGTAGCAGCATTACAAGGGGAAAGAGCAAGATCTTTACCCACTGCAAGGTTTTGGGTGAGACAAATTGCTCAGATTGAGGAAACTTTATACACTCTGGTGTGCAGGGATTGGACAGTAGAGTCAGGTGACTGAGTGGTCAGGCAGACAAGAAGGTCTGTTTTGCAGTTTGGGAAGGATCCTTGAATCGTCGAGCTCAATCTGCAAAATGTGTGGATAATACACTTGTTGCCGGCAGTCAAGTGAGGGAAGCTGGCTGCTGGAAACAGACTCTTGGGCATGTGTGCATATGGGCATTTGTGTTCACACACAGGCACCTTACAGAATGTGCAGAACAGCCCCAGTGATTACTGATGAAAAAGGATATGACATTTAGGAACACTTATTTAAAAAATAGCAAGTGAGACATATCATTTTCATGAGGGATTCTTATTTTTTGCATATCAGTCTGGATACCAGCTGGCATAAGAGAGCGAGGTTGGCTTGCTCTTCTTTATTCTTGCTGCAAATGATATTATTATCCCCAGTTTGAGAATTGGCTTAATTACACAATTCCATGTACAAGAAGTTCCCACACAGCTACTTTTGTATCGTGCACTTGGGTAGGAAGCATGTGCGTGTCTTTCTATGAATGGACGAAGACAGAATAACAAAAGGTTAGTGCTCAGAATGGCAGGATTAGACAATGCTTCACTACCATTTTTAATTCTGTTTCAATAGCTCAGTACACGAAGGCCCAGCCCCTCTGCATTTCTTCAGCAGAGAGAGACAGTGAATAGAGGCAATTCTTTTGGGTTCTGGCTTTGTTCCACACAGTTAGCAATTCATAAGTCTTCACTTTGGTTCTAAAATTTACTCTTGGCTGAAATGCAAATGTACAGTACAAGTTATGCTTTCTCATGCACTGTACTTTTTCCACAAGATGGGCTGTAACACAGTCTCATATTTGCTCTTCTGGTCTAACTTCAATAAATTCATTGGCAGTTGAGATTTCAGAGGCATGTTTGCCAGACACACACACACACACACACACACACACACACACACACACACGTATGGCACGTCCATCTCCAACGTACGTGTGAGTTGTGTCCTGCACACTGGAACACACAAGCTAACAAGGCTGCCCGGAGCAATGCTTATAACACTGGTTTGGTCTCTGTAGAATTTTTCAGGAAAGCTATTATAGCTTTCAATTCCAAATGCAAAACATTTTTAATGCTAAATCCTAGCAAGAACTGGACTCGAGAAATGCTTCCAACAAGGTGGGAAAAGTCAGGTGGCCAATGGCTGACAGAACCATTCTGCACTTCTCCTCTGTACTGTTGCTCACTGCCTGATGACAAACTCAGTCCCGGATTTCGGTTTCTGCCCAACTCTTCAATGTTTGAATCTGAGTGATACATCGGCACAACAAGGGCGAAAGGCACAACAGGTGTGCTTCATGGCTTCCTACAAGGTGCGTCCTCTTGCCTCTTCCTTTTGAAGAGTTGGGTACAGGGGTGCCAACTTGAACAAAATATTGGGGGAGGCAGGTAAGCCTCGCCCCACATAATCACAAGACACGGCGCATACACACCATTTGAATAGTAATTCCCCATCAACTTGGAGGGGCAGGCTCCTCAGATATTTTATTGGGGGGACCTTAGCCCCTAGGAGTAGGCTCCTGTGATTGGGTGGGCACAAGCCTTAAGGTAGCAAAGAGGATGCATTTCTGCTATATGGGCAAGCAAACAGGTACTCTGGCAAGTGGGTGAGGCCTGTAAAGTTTGTTCAAGCTGGCACTGGTGACTCCATGTCCTTGGTGATGGAGGTGCCTGCCCAATATCCGACTTACTCTCAGATGCCTCCCCCAGAAGAGGCGCCTTATGGACAGGAATGGCAGGAGGGTTCAGTGACAGCGGCTTTTTCTGAGGTGCCTGATAATCATGGGGTGGGCACCACTCTGACAACCTTCCTCAGGATCTAGCTCCTGACTCACTTGACCCCTGACCCCCTTCGACACTTCTTGAGGCCCCAATTCCACCTCACTTCTTCAGCTTGGGCTTTCCCATGGACCATCAATCTCCCATTCCCGGAGCTCTTCCCCCACTTCTTTGGAATATGACCATCCCTTCCATGGCATCTCCATGGGACTCAGGGCATCCTCCTCCTTTGACCTGGAAGAAATTACAGTAATTGTGAGGCAGATGACCAAACTCTAAGGCAGGCATCCGCAAACTGCAGCACTCCAGATGTTTTGGCCTACAACTCCCATGATCCCTAGCTGACAGGACCAGTGGTCGGGGAAGATGGGAATTGTAGTCCAAAACATCTGGAGGGCCGAAGTTTGGGGGTGCCTGCTCTAAGGAGTCATTATTCTGTAAAGTCTCTGAAACAACCACTGATTTGTTGTGGACTTCCTCTAGCATTTTGTGTGTGTGTGTGTGTGTGTGTGTGTGTGTGTGTGTGTGTGTGTGTAGTTGAAGACAGCCGTAAGTGTGGAAGGAGCTGGATGGCTGAGTCAGACCTGAGATTGGCATTTGCCTCCTTGTTGGCGGCCTTTCTCTGGGTGTGATACAGGCATGGTCAGGACCCACATTAAGGTCATCCAAGAGAGTTTCACTCACCCACCCACCTCCCTGACTTTTGGGCCAGACCACAGGCTTCTCCTGAAATTCAAAAGCAGTTTGCCGAGACTTGCTTGCCAAAGGCTGCAAAGCTAACAGAGGTTGCTCCCACATGCTCCTGTGGCAGACCTGCAAGTCCCAGTCAGCAGAAAAAAAGTGTAGTGGGGCTTATGAGAAAAAGGAGTGGAGGGCAAGGTGGTGGGATTTATTCCCAGGCGCAGTCCCATGTGAGCTAAGCAGAGGCAGGCAAAGAGCTACTTAGGCACCTCCCTCCGCCCCCAGCATGAGCAGCAGCAGAAACAACTCGTTCAGAGCCTGCCTTCTGAGGAGTAGCCACAGCCCATTGGTAAAGCAGCCATTTCTCATGCAGGTTTCAGGTTCAATCTCTAGCATCAAAAGGATCAGTTAGCAGGTGATGAGGAAGACCTACCTCTGGCTGGGGCTCCGGAGAGCTGCTGCCCCTCAAGAGTATGCCCTACTGGGACAGGTGGACCAGTTTCCTATGTGTGTTGCAAATCCCAGCTGCTCACTCCTACCCTCTGGCCTGGCTTAGGCAGAGGTGTAATATGAAGCTAAGGGTGTGAAGCTAAGAGTGTGCCTGCTCTTCCCATGTGCAGAAGTCTGGCTGAATCCATTAGATGGCTTTGAGTCTTTCTTTCCGTGTGTGTGTGTGTGTGTGTGTGTGAATGTTGCAATTGAGAAAGGCTGGGTAGAGTTATGGGGGAAATGTCACCAGCTGCAAAAAAAACCAAAAAAACCAGAGATGTTTTTCTGTTCTTGTGGTTACTGTACAGAGTGAGGCAATATTTCATTTCCCAGCAGACATGCTTGACACCTCTTATGTCTAGTAAGTGTCAACACCACAAGAGGAGAGCGTATGTCAGGAATCCTGAGCAAACTCAAGCGGTTAAATTTCTTCCCCCCTCTTCTTAAGGTTAATTGATTTTGGGCTTTCACATGGGCTGGGGTTAGCAGGGTTAGGGGAGGAGGAAATCTACGGTAGGTGGGAACTACAGGATTGTGAGTGGAAACGTCCTCAGTACTGAAATGGCCCTGCAATTGTGTTCTGGAAAGAAGCTCTACAGAACAGTCGCATCTGTTGATTCCAAGCGCAATAGGGTCCAGTTTCCCTGCACCCACCACATTACTGAAATGAGTGGGGAGCTCTGCAAGAACTTGGTGGAGCTTGTTCAAGGAAGCTTGTGGTCAGAACTGGAGGGCTTCTTTCCTCCAGAAACAGACAGATTGACATCCGGATAATCTTCTAGGACAGCTAGAAAGATGCATCTTGGCACAGGTTGCTTTGCAGATGAAAAAAAGCCAAATGCCACCCAAGAGAAATAGACCCAACAGATCTTTTAATAATGAGCACAGAATCCAGAGCGGGGATCCTATTTTTTTTTAAATAAAAATAAAAATTATTGCATTTAAATCCTGCCTTTCCTCCAAGAAGTTCAAGGAAGCATATGTAAATGGACCATGGTGCTTCTCCCCACAAGCACCACTCTCACAACATACCTGTGAGGTAGATCAGGCTGAAAGAATGTGAGTGGTCCAAGGTCACCCTTGGGATTTCAATGTAGCTAACACTCTAATCTCTACACCACACTGGCTATGACTAAATGCAAATGGCTCCATACGTACTAGAGAATTGGCCTGACCACCAACACTCCTTCCTGCTCTAGTAATACAGTTTCTGAAGTTTCTCCCACCTGCCAAATGCTCTGCACTGCTAGAACAGTCAAAGTGGTGTTTTCTTCTGTAGATCAAAGATATACTATGGGGGGAAATAATTGTTCTACAGTCTGTTATCAGCTGTCCCAAATGACCTTGGGCAGCATGCGAAATGACAGACTCTGCATTCAGCATTCATGCATGTACTTGTTACATGCATGCTCATTGCAGGTGAGATGCATCCATCCTCTCGACTCAACTGAACTATTCTAAAATCCGCAGGCTTTTTGCAGAGGGAGAGGCTAAACCTTGAGGAATGCAGGTCTGGCAATTCCAACCATTTAACAACAGGGCATCTCCAAAATGTGGAACTCTGATGTAGCAGGGATAAAGGGCAAAAAACAGGAGTTGCCCTTGGGTTGGAGCTACCGGTAGTGCAATATTGTAGTCACTTTGCTGTTTCCCCCTTAAAGGTCATCACATGTCTCAAAGTTAGCCATGGCCTGAGGGGGTGACTTCCAGGTCTGCATGCTAAAGCACTTTTATGGCCTAACAGCTCAGGCTGCAATATAGAGGAGAATCATAGAGTTGGAGGGGACCACGAGGGTCATCTAGTCCAACCCCCTACAATGTAAAAATATTTTGTCCAACATGGGGCTTGAACCCATTACCCTAAGATTAAAAGTCTCATGCTCTACCAACTGAGCCATCCCAGCTTCAGCACAGTGGTGGCCCCATGTGCCTTTAGATCATGAAGTCTCCAGAATATCCCTATCTCTTAGGCAGTACATTGGCTATTCCTGGCCTGCTGTCCAGGTTCAGCCTTGCCTAGACTTGGGGCCTGTGGTCTCCTCGAAGGAGGAGCAAGAAGAGCAGTTTTCCAAGCTGCCAGTGACCCTGAAGAGTTGTTGGATCGAGGTGTCCCTACCCCAGGGCTGGAGGTTTTTGGGTGGCCTGCCTAATTGCCTAGGTTTTGGGGTGGCTTTCAGACCTACCCATCGGCATCTCCCACAGGGCCACAGGAGCAGAAGAGACAGCCAGGGCTGTGGCTGAACTGCACATGACATTACTCAGGAGGAGGGGAAAGCAAAATAATCCTGCCGCCTTCTCCTATCTTCCTGTTTCTTCTGCACACTGCAGAAAAGGGTCACCAAGCATTGGGAAGGAATCCTGGGTGGGGGAGAGTGACCCACTAGCAGCATCCTGCTTCACTGGACGTCTGTGCTTCCTTCCTTCCTTCCTTCCTTCCTTCCTTCCTTCCTTCCTTCCTTCCTTCCTTCCTTCCTTCCTTTCCCTGACCACTTGACTAAGTTATGCTGCTTCTTCAGTTTTCTATGAGATTCTGTGTGCTAATTGTCCCTCCTCAGAACTGTGCTGCAGGCCCCTTTGACTAGGCAATTAATTAACAGGTTAAAGTGCACTTGCCCCCCTCTCACCGCCAAGCTCTGCCCGCAGGTGAGCTGTGAAATTCACCTCCATTCTCCCATTCTGCAAGTCAATTATTCCGACCTCTTTTCCCATTTAGCCACTTGCTGACCCATGAAAGGTGAAAAGCGCCAGCTCCACTTGCCAGAGAGCCATTGATTTGCAAGCAACTGGGACAAAGCATGGCCCAGCATAATGAGCCATCTTTGTCCTTGGGCAGTTTATGCAGCCCCTGGCCCCAGAGCCACCCACAAGTCCAAACAGACTGACAAGCAGGGGGGGAGCCTTTTGTAGGCCAGGGGACACTGTACTTTCCAGGGGCCACACACAGGCTGGTGGTGCATGAGGGTCGGAGGCAAAATTGTACTTTTGTACCTTAGAGTACACTCTATCCAACACACTTTCCAGCCAAGCAAAACCACATGGAATGTGAAGTGTGGGCAGCCAGGGCATGGCTGGTAGAGATGGGGGGTGGCCTGAGGGTCAAAATTGACATTCCCCCCCCCCGAATATGGCTCCTATCATTCCTACAGCTGCACCCCTCCTTCCAATGACCTGGGTGTACAGGGAACACCCTGCGGAGAAAGAATGATGCTATAAATGGCGGGGAATTATTCTTAATGCCAGGGGCTTTCCTCCCACTCTGAGCCTTTAGTGCTTTGTGTGGCTCAGGGAGTTTTGGCAGGCGCAACTTGTTGTGACATGGGGCGAGGGGGCAGGGCTGAGAAGCCTATCCAAAAGTCCCTCCATTGCGCAGCTAATGGAAGCGGAGGAGGCCTGCGTTCTGTTGTATCAGCTCACCCTCCAGCCTGCAGAGCCAGCTGTTCAGGAGAGACTGGGGGCGAGACTATTGTGGAAAAAGTGACTTTAGCAAAACTTCTCAAGGAAAGAGGCTTCAGTTATGCTCTTCCACAGAGATCTAGTTGTGGGGGGCCCACAAGCCTCAGGAAGGCCAGAGGCTAAGTCATTAAAGCCTCCGGATTTGCAGTGCAAGACAGCTGCATGTGGGCTGTGTTTGAATGAGAAGTGAGCAGTGTGTGTGTGTGTGTGACGGTAGGGGAACCATAGCCCTTTTAAGTACACAGTGTTTTCAGCTGCAGCTGCCTCTGTCCTTAGGTGACCCTGCTGCTGAGTAGCTCCTCCACACTCCATGGAGCTATTAATACTCGCACAAGAGGGAGGGCTTGCTCGCTGCTAAGCACACGATGGGTGCTCCCCACTCAGCTTCAAGACACAGAGAGCTATCACTTGCCGGAAACCCAACCCTTTTCTGAGCCAGCCTTCCACTGCACATAACTGGCTGTCAGAAAAGGCTTGAGAATTAAATCACCCCATTTATTGCCAGTTTAGGAATCCTGAGAGGGGGACAAACTTATGTGGTTGTGAGATTAATTCTTAGCATTAATATCTTTAGAACGATCAAAATTGGAGTAGTAGAGCAAAATTGGGCTGTAGTAGAGCAAAATCGTTTGCATGCAGAAGCTCCCAGGTTCAGTCCCTTGCCATCGCCAGGGTCACCCCCCCCCCCAAGGACCAGGGAGCAGGACCTCAGCCTGAAACTTTGGGGGTCTCCTGCCAGTCAGAGTAAAGAACATTGGGCCAGATGGAGAAATACTTTGTCCTTGCCAGCTTCCTAAAACATTTTGCATAGATTATTCTGCTCTAATCTTTACAACACTGTTGGGTAGACTGGTCTTATTCCCACATTGCAGATGGAGGAGTGGGGTAGCAGGGTGTAAGCTGAGAGATTGTAGCCAATAGAAGGCTGCCTTATTAATTCATGAAAGAGTTTAGACTTAAGCTGGGGACTTCCGGATATCATACGTTGCTCACTTAGTCTCCAGGCTATACAAACAGTCAATGGCGGAGGAAGGGGTGTGGGGGTGCGGGGGTAACCCTGGGTGCATAGCTGCCAATTCTCCCGTTTTCCCTGGGAAATCCCCGTTTTTCCAGCTGTTCCTAGCTGAAAAAAACGGATTTTTTTGTTTTTTCCCGGTTTATTCTGGCGCGGTGGCCATTTTGGAACTGGGCGGAGCATGCTCAGAAGCGACTTTTGATGCTGCTCTGCCCAGTTCCAAAATGGCTGCAGTGCGACTTCTGGCGCGGTGGCCATTTTGGAACTGGGCAAAGCAGCATCAAAAGTCACTTCTGAGCATGCTCCGCCCAGTTCCAAAATGGCGGCAGCACTACTTCCGGTCTGCTATTTCCGGCCCGGTCCCTTATTTCTCTGACAGCAACTTGGCAGGTATGCCTGGGTGTCATTACTGAGAGGGGGGTGACAAAATGACAAAAATATGAGTTTTTTTAAAAAAAATTAAAATTGGGCTCACAAAACTTTTTAGTTCAGTCAACAAACGTAACGAAACGCGGCTGGCACTGGGCGCCACACCATGTGGGCTGGCCCTTACTGGGGGGCCTGCAGCGTGCCCGAACCATATGTCTCTCCTGGGAGTGATGTGGTGGCTTAGGTGTCTGCAGGCTCCGCCCTACAACTGAGGGGGAGGCAGCAGAGAGGCTCCATGCAGTGCCCCCCCCACCCCTGGCTGCAGGACGCACATGCCACACTTGGCACCCGAGCGGCTAGCTATGCTGCTGCTTTGAACAAAGTAAAAGGTATCCATTTCAATGCCACCTTATTTCCAGCAAAGCTCTGTGAGAGAAGACTCGGTGGTTGCTGGGTAGGAACAGGGCGGCTGCAATTGCTGATTGGAGGTGCAATCCAAATATCTGGAGGGCACCATATCAGCAAAAGCTGAAGTAGGTTTTTCCCATTCATGTGTAATTGGAGCTGAAGCAGCAATTCTTGGTATGAAAGCAGGAGTGTTCCAAACAATGGTGGGCCTTGAGGTCTCAAATTTCAGTGGTGCGGTGCCTTGTGCAGTGCCAAAATTTTCTGCCCCCTGCCTCTTGCACTCTATAATAATAGTTGTGGCATCCCCTGCAGCACCCCTGAGCAGGGACGTAGCCAGGATCAAAATTAGGGGGGGGCAAGGGGCGGGGGCAAGGCACGGGGGAGGGGTCACAGTGGGGCAAGGAAAGCCATGGTCGTTCAGGGGCAAGGGGGCGCCAGGATCAGCCCGAAATCGGGCTGCTCCAACCTCCTCCTCCCCCTCCGTGATCGCTGGGGCGGGTGGAGGCAAAGCTGGCTTTCCCTCCACCCGCCCCACAGCCAGCAAGCAAGAAGGGAGATGTCCCTTCTAGCCGGCTGGCTGTGGGGCGGGTGGAGGGAAAGCCCCAGAGCCGCGCAAAGCATTTGGCTGGCTTTCCCTCCACCCGCCCCACAGCCAGCCGGCTAGAAGGGACGTCTCCCTTCTCCCTGGCTGGCTGTGGGGCGGGCGGAGGGAAAGCCAGCCAAACGCTTTGCGCGGCTCTGGGGCATTCCCTCCACACGCCCCACAGCCAGCCAGGGAGAAGGGAGACGGCACCGGGGGGCGGCGGGCAGCAGGGCAGGCTGGCCACCAGCAGCGCTGCTTCTAGGGGGGGCAACTGCCCCCTCCTGCCCCCCCTGCCGATGCCCATGCCCCTGAGGCTCCATACCCAGTGTGACCAAACTGGTTGCGCTCCCCTAAATCCGCCTCTGGTTCCAAGCATGTCTCTATTTTCGTTTGTGAAATGTTGATGGGGATATGTAGTCTTGATGGGGAAGCCTCTGACTGCAACCTTCTGAGCTCATGCAATGCTACGGAATGTGCACCAACATCTCCATAATGAAACCAGTTTCTGTAATGGGAAATAGGCCAACTTGTCTGAGATAACCCCTCATATGGAGTCGTCCTGTGGACAGTGATTGTCAAGCTAAGCAGGAACGGGTGGGGTGGGGGGCAGAAGGAAGGCAACAGAAGGGACACAGTGGCTTATGAGAAGGGGCCAGGAGGCTCAGCAGTCTGGGAAACAGCAAGGAGGTTGGGAGGGATTGATGGAGGAAGAGGGGGAAGGAAAAGAGCAGAGAATGCAACTGAAGAAAGGAGGAGACAAATGAGAAATGAGAAAAGGCAACTGTGGGAGAATCTCACCTGTCCTTCAGGAGTGGGTGTGTGGGTGGTAGGTAGAGAGAAGTATACTAAGAAGACTGAGAGAGTGGCCAAGATGACTCAAGAAAGTGGGATGGATGGTGCAGTGGGTTTGAAATCAGGGGTGTGAAGAAATCCTGCCTATGAAGGTAGGAGAGGATGAAGTTGGGAAGGGGGCTGACAAGCAAGTATGAAAGTAAGGGAGCTTTGGAGGCCAAGAAACCAAGGGGCTACACCCCAAGGGCTGAATGCTCAAGGTTTGCATAGAGCAGGCATCCCCAAACTGCGGCCCTCCAGATGTTTTGGCCTACAACTCCCATGATCCCTCGCTAACAGGACCAGTGGTCAGGGATGATGGGAATTGTAGTCCAAAACATCTGGAGGGCCGAAGTTTGGGGATGCCTGGCATAGAGAAACATTCCACCAGGAACAACTTCTCAGGTCCCTGCAATGCAGGATACTCATCCATCTGTTAGCTAGAGGCATAGGCAGGAAGGACAGAGAATTCTGATGTAAACAGAAACAGGAGAAGAAATTCCCAATGTTCGCTTCCTGGAGCTGAAATCCATCCAGCAAATATAGTCTGTATTCACTGTTGTTCCTTTCAGTTCACAAATGATGTAGAATTGTGTTTCCCACCCATTTGCACTGAAATTAATGGGGTGAAATTATGTAAAGACAATGCACCTTGCAAAATTTATTTAATTAATCACATAACAAGTTACATATTTTCTCCACAGCAAACAAGGTGAATAGCATAGTTTTGGGTGGAAGGTGAACTGCATTAGAATGGGAAAGGCGCTGTGTGCAATGAATACAGGCTGTAAGGTGAAACAGTGCCTTCTTAAATGCCTTAGCAAGAGGGAGAAAATCTCAAGGATGGTTTGAAATAGGCACAGAGGAGGGGGAAACCCTGAGATGTACAGTGGTACCTCGGGTTAAGAACTTAATTCGTTCTGGAGGTCCGTTCTTAACCTGAAACTGTTCTTAACCTGAGATACCACTTTAGCTAATGGGGCCTCCCACTTCCACCGTGCAATTTCTGTTCTCATCCTGGGGCAAAGTTCTTAACCCGAGGTACTACTTCTGGGTTAGTGGAGTCTGTAACCCGAGGTGTTTGTAATCCGAGGTATCACTGTCCTGCTCCAGGCAAAGGTGTGTGGGTGACTCCAGTTCGGAAGTGGCACAGTGAGAGCCAGTCACAGCTCTGGAGGAACCCTGCAGTTTTTCCAGGCTGTCAACTCAACCCATGGGGGCTGATGACAGCAGGAAAATGTTTCCTAGGCTCAAAGCTTGTGAGGACAAAAGGAAAGGATTACCCTAGTCATTGTTCAGTCTGAAGGAGTGGGAGAGGGAGGGGAAGCTGAGAGCTGGGAAGGCATCCAGACTATCATGTGAGTACAAATCTCAGCCAGCATTCCTAAGGGAAGGGCCATAGTTCTGTGGCAGAGCATCTGCTCTGCACGCAATAGGTCCTGGGTTCAATCCCCAGCATCTTCAGGTAGGACTGAGAATGTCCCCTTCTGAAACCCTGAAGGACCACAGCTCTGAGCTAGATGGACCTATGGTCTGACCTAGTATAATGCCGCTCTCCCCTCGAGTACCTTCCCATGCATTGTGACAGTGGCCCTGAAGCTCTTGCTTGGCTTGCTGGATTGTCTGCTTCTGTGGCCCTGGGGAGGTGGAGGGGAGATGAGAGCTGGCCAGGAATCTAGGGTCAGTGGTAAGGTGGAGATGTGCTGAAGACTCTTGCTCCCCTTGCTCCTCCTCCTCCTCTGAAACCTTGGTTTTGAGGGCTGGGCGGGGCAGAACCCAGAGAGCAGTCAAGCACCTGCTTTACATGCATCTCCAAGTGGAAAAAAGAATCAGGTAGCAGCAGCAGATGCTGAAGGCCCTTCTCTGGATGAGCCTTTAGAGAGCCTTGACAATGCTGGGCTGGCTGGGTGTCTGCAAAACAAGCCTCACCTGGTCTAGGACAGCTTCCTGTGCTCTTAAACACTGAATTACAAATCGTGTGTTTGTGTTTAGAAAAGGGAAATTATTATGGCAGGATCACTAGGACACCTGCTTCACAAGCCAGTATTGGACAGATTATTACAGAGTAAACAAAAGCTACCAGAGAGCAAGAAGGTGCAATGGTAGCGAGGCATTCAGGCTGTGAGCCTTGGTGTGTATGTGTGTGAAAATAAGTGCTCTAAGGGTACAGGACTGTCCTAAGTTGGAGGGTGTGGGGCCGGTGTTGGGGCACTGGAGAATGTGCTTCCAGTGGCTTCACACATCCCCATTAGGAGGCAGGCAGCACATTCAGCACCAGCTGATCATTGCATGTGCATGATGGGATTTCTCGCAGGTGTGATGCTGCTATCACAGACCATCTATCACAGATCTTTCTCCTCTCATCACCTTAGCCAATTATGTAACTGTGGGAGTCAAGCTGGAAGGTGATCTAAGCCTATCATGAGCTTCCCATGGCTTAAGCAGCTGGTGTGAATCTACCTGGAGGCAGCTCAGCTCTGGCTTTCTTGTATTGGGCTGAGCCTTAGCATACTTTGTTCTATGAGCTGGCAAGGTCTGGGGAAGTGAAATCACTCCAACAAGGAGGGGGCAACATGGCCCTGCCTCCTCCCTTTAAATAAAAAAAAGTTTTAGCACAAATTGTAAGCAGACACAAGAGGCAATGCTTGTCCAGAGCCTTTGAAACAAAAGCCTGCTTGCCTGGTATGATTGTCTGTGCAGAGTTTGGAAAGTCCGCAGTTCAAAACTCACCTTTGCCTTGAACTCACTAAGGCCAGGGACAAACAGCAGGTCTTAGGCGAGTTGGGAAATTGTGTGACGGAGGCAGTCATACCTGCATATATTTTTTTGTTAAAAATGTACTTAGCATTTATATAGCTCAATGGTCAGAGCACAATGAGGAAGGTCCTCAGCAATCCGTTGCAATCTATTAAAAAAAGATCAGATAGGAACTGATGGGAAAGATCGCTGGCCTTGGTGTGTATGTGTGTGAAAATAAGTGCTCTAAGGGTACAGGACTGTCCTAAGTTGAAGGGTGTGATCTAGAGAGCTGCTGCCAGTCAAAGTAGGCAATAAAGGACTAGGTCAGGGGTCAGCAACCTTTTTCAGCCGTGGGCCGGTCCACCTCAGACTATATGGTGGGCCAGACTATATTTTGGGGAAAAAAATATGAATGGATTCCTATGCCCCACAAATAACCCAGAGATGCATTTTAAATAAAAGCACACATTCTACTCATATAAAAACACCCTGATTCCGGGACCATCGGCGGGCCGGATTGAGAAGCTGATTGGGCCGCATCCGGCCCACGGGCCTTAGGTTGCCTACCCCTGGACTAGGTGGACAAATAGTTTGATTTGCCATGAGGCAGCTTTCTATTTAAATACATCTTGCACACGATTAACTTGCGCGATTCCAACCTTACACGGTTGAAAGCTGGCTGGTTGAAATCCTGCAAATTAATTGCATGCAAAGTAGAGAACCTAAAGGCTCCTCCCATGGAAAAGAGCTTGTAAGCTCTCAGACTTGCTTACCGGGCTCCGAGAGGCTCTCGCAGGAACTCAGATGGTCCCCTGAAGAGCTTAAAAGCTCTCTGCCTTGCATGGGTATCATGTTAGACTCATTCGGCACACCATCTCCAGAATGTAGGATTGCTCACATGGGACCAGTTCAGCTATACACATTTTTGCAAATATGAAATGTAAACCCTGCACAAGACATGACTGTACTGTATTTACATGGATAGTGTCATTATGCAGTTTAGTCACTAATCACACTGGTCTTAGCAGAATCTGGCTAGAGTCAGGAACTTCCCATGCCTGTCTTTTTCTTGTTCAAGAGAGATCTTGTTCAATGAATTTCTCACCTAGCTACTGACTGGTGTGTCCTCTGAGCCTTACATCATAGCCTTCTGTGCCACATGTACCCATGTGAGCATTCCATGCGCCTCCTTTAAAATGATTTCCAAAGTTTATTTCCTTGAAATATTTCTACCGCAACTTCCAACAATACAGCCTTCAAGGTGGCTAATATCACCTTTAAAATGTTTTGTTTGAATGGTGTTTGTTATCTAATGAAACTTCTATCTTGTTTGTGAAAGGTTGCAATTTTCCTGGGAAGCAAATGGTCAGCATTGCACATTGGGCCCAGCTAGTGAGTGTCACCCCCTGTGCACTTTTCCTCAAGAATGGGGTGTTCATTGACCCTGCTCCCCCAAGGATTTCTCTTCTTGATCTCGTCCTCCACAACAGCACAAGTCACACTCATGCTGGGCAACAGCATAATCTCAGATCAGCAGCTGCCAGAGAGCCTCTGACGCTCATTTAACTTAACACCCATCCCTTTCTTCCTAGGTTGGCAGAGCAGTACTAATGTATAAGGTGCATGAGTCACTAAGAGCTAGCGTGAACTGGGAGTGTTGTTCATCTTGAGCTTAACTTTCTGGGGTGGGAGTAATCATAAAAATGTTTTTGTTTAAATCAGTGCTGCTGATATAGAGAGCAGACCCCCCATTTTCCATCAGGGCTTTTATCCCCAGCCACACACTTTCCCGTCTGTCGCCTTACATTCTCTGTGTGCAGCAAATCAGTCTGTGGTAGCAACAGTTTATGTTAACAGGGCAGAAGTAATCTTCTAAGTGCAGCAACGCCCTTGGCCCACTGAACTCCCAGCGTCAAAGTAGGAACCTCAAGCGTGCATTCATAATGTGCTGCCCTTTGCTCTTGGCAGACGCGAGTCAGTTTGCAAAAGGCTTTATGAACCCCTGGAGACCTTAGTGCCATGATATTCTTCCAAAGTGTCTACCAGCAAATTCCCTGTGTGTTATAAACAAGGGGTTTCTGTCAGGACCTGTTAAAGGATCATGCAAACAAGGGGCCCCAGTCTTTCTAACAGAACTTGATCAGCCCCAGGGAAAAGGGAGGGGTCAGCACAGCCAAGAACTAAAGCAGGAGAGGATCATCATCAAGCAGATGGGAAGTGGGAGGAGACAGTGGAATCCATCCTTTAGGGGAGAAATAAGTACCATGGCCACTCACAGACAAATGAGGATGTCATGGTGGAGGGAAGGTTATGGCACATGTGGGTATCCAGGGTATGTGGGGTATGTAATATTTGCTTAGTAAGATGTACGAACATGCCTTTGACCTTCATATGACTTTGTGATCTGACCTCTGCATAATAATAATGCTTGTGTCTTCTTAAAACAGATGCCTTACATACATTTTGTTACTCATCCTAACAAGGTCCTGTAAGTCAGGCTCATTATTACAAGTTCCAACTCTACAATTCTGTGATAAGTATGTTGCGCAGGAAGACAAGGCAGGAACATACTCAGCTAGTGTTGAGATCCTGGGCTCAATTAAAGGCTTCAATGTTGATTTTACAGTCTGCATATCTCAGGGAACATTTTTCCCGCCCTGGAGACAGGTGAGAGCATCACTGAGCACAAGCAGAGCTTTCATGGTGGCTGTCCCAGAATCTGGAATGGTCTGCCGGAGGAAGCACATATTTCCAGTTTGTCTTAGGGAACCTCTTGCCACTAGACATTTTTTGGTTTGTCTCATTTACTAATTCATATTTTTGGCAGATACCGTACTTGATGTGATTTCCTCTTCTATGATTAGCTATTTCAAACATTAGGAGTAGAGGTGAGCTGAAATTTCTCAGAAGACATTTCTCACCATTTATTTATTTATTTATTTATTTAGGCCAGCCATTATTCCTCCACCACAGCCAGCTCCAAAATCATGTTCTATGGAGAATTTGTCAGTTTTGAAAAAACGCCACATTGAACTTTACAGTTTAGTCTGTCATGGGCGAAGCTCATTGTGTAATGTCCTCTTTTTAAATGGTCTAATTCTGTTAGTGTCTTCTGGAAAAAGCTCTGTTGTGCTGAGTTGGGTGCATATACACAGGTGATGCTGATTGTATGGCTGCCTATGGCACCACAAACAAAGAGGGATCTGCCTGCTGGGTCTGCCAAAGTTTCCTCAATACTCAGAGGGCAGCGCTTGCTTATCAGGACAGCCAAGGGGGTAGGCAGGAAGATGCCCCCCTAGTTCAAGTAAAACAATAGAATTACTTAACTAACTGACCTATCATGTCGGCTCTGCCCTGCCTGCAACAAAAATCCTGGCTACGCCCATGGCTACACCTCTGGCTTTCCCAGAGCCAGGGGCTTGGAGTTGCTCACCTATTCAGCATCCTTTCAGTGGGGCAGCCCTCTGGTTCCTGCGTTGATGTGTCTCCTGCAGGAAAACAATGTCTGGGTGTTCCCTCCACTGGGTTGCCTCTACTCCACTCTGATTGGTGATCGTAGGCCTCTAATGTTGGAGAGGAGCTTTATAGTTTGGCTTTGAGGAATCATAGTAATGTTGGTAGAGATATGGAAAGGAGAGAGTTAATTCTTAGGTAAGCAGCTCCTGCTCTATTAAAGATGGTGTTCTTCAAGAAACTATTTTTTTCTGCTAGACTTCTAACTTGAAAATCAAACAACACACTGAAAACTATGTACAAAATCCTAGGGTGGGCTTCCCTGCTTGTCAGCAAGAACATGGGAGTGGTGGAGACCAACCGTTGATTTCTAGTGAATTGTTGAAGGTTTGGTATGGCAGGGGTCCTCAAACTACGGTCCGAGGGCCAGATCTGGCCCACCAGGGTCCTGAACCTGGCCCTCCCGGGAACTGTAGAACCCACCGCTGTCTAAGGCGAAAGGAGGCATGGTGTCCCATGCGCAAGTGCAACCTTAAGCCTTATTGCAAGCAATATCAGCAATGTGGGAGCAGTTGTGAAGCATGAAGCAGCGGAGGTGGTGGGAGAGCACAGGACCGTTAATTGTGCACCTCGCCAGGCTGCGCAAAGACCCTGGGGGTCTCCGATGACCCGGCTCCAATTGCGGGTATGGCGAAGGCACAGGAGCCAAAGCAAGCAGCTTGTGAGGTGGCAACGACCTACCCTACCCCAGCCTTGGGGCTGCGTCTGCTCGTGTTCTCGTGCCATGGGTGGGAGTTTGTGGCAGCAGCAGCAGCAGATTCCCTCCCAGCGCCAGTGAGGAGGCGAGCACTCTGACTGCTGATATGTAGGTCAGGCTGAGCCTCACAGGAGCAGCTGATCCACTTTGGTGTGTGTGTGTGTGTGTGTGTGTGTGTGTGTGTGTGAGAGAGAGAGAGAGAGAGAGAGAGAGAGAGAGAGAGAGAGAGAGAGAGAATCATGTTCATCTATCCATCTTTTAGCTATCCGTGGGCTATCCCACCTAAATCAATCAAAATATTTAACTGAGGTCCTGCCCCCCCCCTCAACATGAAGCCTGCCCTCTCTTCCATAAATCCTGGCTATGCCCATGTGTAGCTATCCCTCCCTTGAAAACACCATTTCTTCCTGTTCAGTCCATCCCTACAGCAATGATGTTCATGATATAAAATATCATATGTGCCGTGTGCATAGGAATTCATTCATATATCTTTTTCAAACAATAGTTCGGCCCCCAACAGTGTCTGAGGGACAGTGAACTGGCCCCCTGTTAAAAAAGTTTGAGGACCCCTGGTGTAAGGGAACGGTCAGGCTCACCATCCTGGCCTTAGTTCAAGGCTGTGACGGGGACTTTGGATTGCAACTCTCCCAAGAGTTGTAACTTTTGCATTGGTAGGGATTGAACCGGGGAGCCTTCTGCATGTGAAGCAGGCTATGTGCTCACTGAGCTCTGGTCTTTCCCCAGAGATTGCAGGCTGATGGCGAGTCGCCCCCTTGCGCTGATCTATGCATGGGTGGTCTGGTTTTATAGCCTCTGGCTCTTTGTTTAATCTTATTTTACATTGTACATGACTGTGGTCCCACCACCATTGAACAGTTGTACCGTATGCTACCTTGCAAGTCTTTAGAAAAGTAGGGTATGCACACTTTAAATGAATAAACAAAGGGAAGACCAACAAACATCAGCCTGCGGCCAGGGATGAACATTCAGCCTTGCTGCCACCGCCCTTATTTACTCCACTTGCTTGGATGGCCTGTTAAAAGGCAAACATTACAGCATGGAAGAGGGGAAACTTTCTCAGACTGCCCACCCCTGAAATTTGTCAGTTCTGAGCTTTCCCCTCCTTTATTCCATGAAGACAGAGCTGTTCTCTTTTTCTCGCTTCTCCTTTCAGAGGTCTCTGCTTTGGGCTTATTATAGACTCCTCCCTGGCAAGCAGACAGCTCTCAGGCTGCCAAAAGCCTAGCTCAGACCTTTTCCTGTGTAGTTAAAGACTTTTATTCCATCTCTGGGATGCATTGCCCATTTTTACTTCTATTATGGAAGGTTCCAACTCTTTAAACACTGTCACTCTCAATTAAGATGTGGAACACAAATCACTTGTTCTAATTTTACCTTTTGGGGGGGAGAGGGAGGGGTGCGTGCCTCCTCCTCCTCCCATATCACGTTCTCTGTGTTTCCTGCGGCTGCCCCCACCCCAACCCCCATCTGCCACACGCCTCTACAGCAGAGGAGAGGAGAGGTTATGAGTCATGTCAGCGCCACAGCAGCAGCCCAGCTTAGCAAAACAGAGCCCCACCCACCCCAGTAGGAACAAAGATTTCGATCTGCACAGCACCTGTTGTACCGTCAGGGTGTGTTTATTCTAGGGTTCCAGTGCTGAATGCAAAGAGGAAAAGTAGGTCAACCCTCAGGATTTGAATGGCAGAAATGTTGTTTTGGGGGCTGGGCCTCCGGAGGGATAGATTTTGCATGCAGGCATCTATTCCTTTTTCAGAATGACAAGCCAAAGGAAAGAGCAGGAGGCAGAGATAGCACTGGATCCCCATCTGAATCTGCCAGGGGGGTTGTTGCTGTTTTAAAGTCACTCTTTTAGGGAAAGTGTTGTGACGTGGGGTTTGTGATTTCAGCTCTCTTGACATAATATGCCGGAGACAGTTCCCTAGTAACACTTCTTTATTAAAGCAAACAAGACTGAGCTCTGAGGAGAGGAAAGCTACATTTATAGGGACGGGGGACTAGCTAGAAAGGGATACATTTTGCGGGAACAATATCAGGTAATCATAGTTCTGCCTTTTGGAGGAAACCAATAAGACAGAGGATCCAAATACAGCAGCTTAAATGAACCAATAGTAGCTGTACCTTCTGGAACCAAAAGGCAGTTACTTTACCCTAATGCAAATGCATACAATAGTAATACAGATATAAAATCCTTTGACTCAATACACAACAGAAAGTGTGCTGTCCAACAGGCCTAACAAATACAGATGTGTTTGAGTCTAGATTTTACCTGGTGTGAAATTTAAGGCATGGCTGCAGGGTCTTGGAGCATGGTTTTAAAGTGTGTCGTGTGTGTGTGTGTGTGTGTTGTTTTTGTGTGTGTGGAGAGCTTCACTCATAAATTAAACAAAAAGCTTTGTGATTCCAGCCTCCCTAAGTCTGCTGCTGGATCATAGGTGCCAACTCATTGGGGCCCTGGGTGCCCAAGCACCCACAAAATTCCCCATGAAAGGGCCAGGCACCCACAAATTTTGGTGCCAGGGCCATGCACATTGCATGGCACCCACAACCCTGGGCTCCCACAGTTGTGGGACCAAGTTGGCACTCCTGTGCTGGCCTGTACCATTTGAAAATGCAGGTACTAAATCAAATGTATGGATGTTCCCTGCACCCCATGTACACAGGACACACCTTGACTACACCTTTGAGGATCAGAATCCCCCTTACAAATCTCCCTCCCCTGCCAGATCACTTTCATGTAGTGGGGAGACTGATGGGCTAGAGCAGCGGAGGCCCTGCTCAGCCACAAGCTCACTGGCTGGGCTGGACCTTGAGATCCAAGGGCAGGATGCAATGGCAAATAGGCCTGGCATCTGCATGATGGCCCTCCTGTGCTGAAACTGAGAGCCACAGGTTCCTTTCTTTTTATTAAAAAAAAAAACCCAATCATGTTGTAGTTGGGGCAGCTGGCTGGGCACATACCTGGCTACAGAAACTCATTTTGTTATTATCACTTAAGAATACCTGATCCTTTTCTGCAACAAAATGGTAAATGCATGGAGCACTAGGACAGCAGAAGCAAACTCCTTTTTTTCCTGATGCAGTGATTTAAGCGAGTTTAAAATAAAAACTGCACATGCTCAGAGTCAAATTATTTTCCCTTGCTCTTCTCTTTGTTGTAATGTAGAGGCAGGTGTAAAGCATAGAACGGGGTGGGGCAGAGAAAAGTTAATTTTGTGCTTCACAACTGAAGTGAAACACATGGCTGTCTAAATAGGTGACCCCCCCGCCCCGCCCCCAGTAAGACAATTGATATTGTGATCTAAATTTACCTGTTGCATCAAGGAGCTAATGGGGTGATCTGGGGCTGGTTGCCATCTCTCACCCTAGCCTATGTATATATTTCATTTCATTTCTATGCTGCTATCTATATCTATATTGATCAGTCAATCAATCAATCAATCTGAGATGTGCAGAAAGGTAAAGCCAACAACAGCCAACTTAAACAACAAATGTTACCAAAAAAAACCACACTCTAAACATAAATAAATGTGACGTTAATGCAAAATTACTAATAAGGACAAACCAGTATCAATACTTTCACCTTTGGAAGCCTCGCCAAGAGAAAGGTTGCTCCTGACATCACCCTCACCTTTGACTCTAGGCTTGCTTTTTATGGGCAGGTCCAGGATAGAGGAAGCATCCTCCGGCTGCACACTGAGGTGTGTCCTGCTCAGTGGTCAGCTGCACTTTTGTGAGTTCCTCAGAGGGTCCCAAGGGTGGGGAAAGGACACCCTTCCGCTCACCGCTCTTTCTCCAGCCTCTGCCCACTTCTCATTCATCTCCCGAGCTCATGGGGTGGTTGTGAATGGGCCAGGGAGGAGAACCATGTTAATGCCTGTTTGCTGCCTAGGAGGAAAGACATTACTGTATAGGAATGTACCATAATAGAGAAGAAACAGAATTCCCTGCTTGAGTCATTCCCATTACATAGGCCCAAGAGGGAAGAGGTCCATCCCTCACTCCGCCCCGGCTTCCCATCACTCTTCTAGCAAGACACTTAATGGAGGCAAATTCAGCATGGATAGGCATCCTGCTTCAGGCAGGCTTTAACACACACTCGCTTCCTGGCATGTTTAGTCATGTAAATGTCTATGCTATAGCTCAAAACAAAAAGTGAATTTTAAAAAGGAACTCAGAGTGGGAGGAACTTTGTGATTGCCACAAAAGTCAACCACTTGGGATTGGGCAGCTTCTCCTGGAAACAGGAAGGACTCAACTGGTTGTTCCTGGGCTCACTTCACTTTTGAAATGCTTGCATCCTCCCCAGAAGTGATGGCGACAAATCCAGAGCAAGCTTACTCCTCGAGGTTCTGATGTTGTATGTCCTGAATCTCGCTGCCCCCACCAATGACCTCTAATGATATGGAGCTGTTATCCCCTTTCCCGCATACTTTTGGGGGAAGAGCTGTTCCTCAGGGATAGAACATCTGTTTGGCCCAAAGAAGGTCCCAGGTTCAACCTCTGATTGGACAGGGAATGCCCCTTTGTGGCACTTTGTGATGTGGGTGGTGCTGTGGTTTAAACCACTGAGACTCTTGGGCTTGCCGATCGGAAGGTCAGCGGTTTGAATCCCCACAACGGGGTGAGCTCCCCGTTGCCCTGTCCCAGCTCCTGCCAACCTAGCAGTTCGAAAGCACGTCAAAGTACAAGTAGATAAATAGGTACCGCTGTGGCAGGAAGGTAACAGCGTTTCCGTGCGCTCTGGTTTCTGCCACGGTGTTCCGTTTTGTCAGAAGCAGTTTAAGTCATGCTGGCCACATAACCCGGAAAGCTGTCTGTGGACAAACACCAGCTCCCTTGGCCTGAAAGCGAGATGAGCACTGCAACCCCATAGTCGCCTTTGACTGGACTTCTCTGTCCAGGGGTCCTTTACCTTTTTTACCTGCTCCTTTGTCTGAAACCCTGGCAAGCCTCTGCCACTCAGCACTGCCTGAGCACAGCTTCCTCTGGCCATTTTTTTAAAATAAAAAAGCAAAATTTTGAGATTTCAGAGTACTCAAAGTTTGCAGAGTACATGCAAAGTTCAAAGTGAAAAAACAAAACAAACAAAAAAAACCTCCAGTCTGTGGGATTTGAAATTCTGTAAAGAAAACCTTGTCCTGTGCTCAGGACAGTTCCTTTTCTATTTAAGTCTCATGCAGGATGTGGTAGGGGTGGGGGTAGATTCCTGCTTCCCAGAGGTGCCTGATGAGGAATCTCTTGATCCAGCTATATGTGAAGGTCACCAAACAAGCATTAGACTTTGTGCAGTAATAACGATGCCTCTATCTAAAATCAGAAACTGTTCAGAACTGCTATGACTTGTCCTAAACTGTGGCAGCCAGTAGCTTGCTAGCCCCATCAGGTGGTGAGAAAAGGCATGGTAGTTAGAGACTCACGTGGTTTCCCGATTTCCCATAAAAACACCTCGAAAGCTCAACAACTTTTCTGTCTGCATTTTCACTATTTGAAATATGGCAACCCTACTTAATGTCATGTATGAAATGCCACCAGAATCAGGGCTTAATTTGAGCTGTTTGTAGCTGAGTCCGAGAAAGGTGAATTAATCTGCCCTCTTAAGGTAGTTAAGTACATATCAGGGACTGGAATGAAGGGGAGGGCTGAGGATCATCCCCTCCTTCTCTGCTTCCCTCGGAGGAGGAGTGGGGGAGTGGGGGGGTGCTCCCCCTTCTCCAGTAGTTTCAAGAAAAAAGGGAGAGAGGATTGAATTACAGCAGAACTCAGAGCTGCCAAGCTATGAGGTGTTAGGAGAAGGAGGGGGGGACTGCTAGCAGAGATGTCCTTGGAAAGCATTGCAGCGCCACCATCCCCACGTACTCGCCGCTCAATTAGAATTCAAGAGCAAAGGGCTCTTAATTTAGTTAACTACACCATTTAAAGCAACCAGTCCATAATACTTAAAATCATTAAATCAGCATAACAAAAAGACATAGCGGCATCAACAGATCACTAGCAACCACAGCAACCACCCAGAGAGTAAAAAGTATGGCTGAAACAAGTTGTTTTCTAAAATATGATTTGGAAATGAAGAAGGAATGCTGCAGCTCACCCCAAGGGTGCCACCACAGAAAGGACCATGTTCTTTATGCCTGCTCACAGTAGAAAAGACTCTGATCTCAGGGTTCAGGCAGGTCCATTTGACAGCAGGTGGTTCTTAAAGTATTCTGGTTGCAGGCCGTTAAGGATTTTAAAAGGTTAAGAGTGCCACTTTGAACTGAGCCAGGAAACAAGTAGCTGGAGCCAGAGGGGATAATGGAAAATCTGAGAAGAGGAAGCACTTGGGCCCATGCAGATGGTTCAACAAAGTTTCATTTTGATGCTTTAAGCATGTACCTGTACAGGGAATCTAACAGGTGAATTACATAAAATTTAGTGCTGCGCACAGCCCCCACTTCTGATTCCATACCCAATCCAGCACTTTAGAGCAGCTCCAGTCTAACCCAGAATTATCCAACCCAGATTGGGGGGCCCAAATCAATTCAGGGGTCTTTCGCAGGGTTTTGAACTGCCTACATATGTCTCCTTCCCCCCACCTCCTAGTCACCAAACAGCTCCAGCTTTTGACAGGCCCAGATCACTCCAGGTGGACCTGATCCGGGGCTGCCTCAACCCATCCTGGCTAAATCCCAGGTTAACCCAAATCTATGCAAAACCATAGTAAAGTCCTCTTAAGTGGCAACTATTTGCATCTTCTAAAGGAGGTCTCTTCCTACTGAGAACTATGGAACTGGATTATTGGCTCTTCAAGCTATGACCAAGTTTGGCAGCCTAAGAGGCTGGACTCTCCCTAGCTAGGTTGCTTTGGGACTGAATTCCCATCTGGCCACAGGAGACCAGGAGAATCCAGACCCCATAGGCTGAGGAGCCCATAGGTTGCTGTTCCTTCCCAGTGTAAAAGAGGACCCTGTAGCAGAGGGACCAGACAAAAGCATTCTGGTTTTTTTTTCCTCTTTGGTGAAAAAAATAATGTGATCTGTTCAATCAAAGGTGAGGTCTTGGAGCCTCCACCCTGACTCCAGTCATTCTTCTGATCACCTCTGTTGTGAGCAGAGATGTGGGTGGGTGGGTGGGACTTTCATTCAGCTTGCATGTAAGGACAAATGTCCCTCATTCACACTTCCCAACACAAAACTTGTACCAAAACACAGCTATCCTTGAAAATTCTAATTTCTCCAAATTCTTAAATGCAGTTTTCCAGCCAAGTCATGTGTAAAATAAATAAATAACCATATACGAGAGTGAAGTTTGTATAAAAATACAAATATTATTGAAAATAACATGAAAAAGCATATTATATCAAGGGAAATTGCTTTGCCAAAATGTGTATACAAGGCAAAATTTCATACTAAAAATCTATATTAAAATGCTGGTGAATTTTCACGAGAACTTGTTTTGTTGAAAAAGCTAATTTGCAGCTGAGTTGGAGAGCTGAACTTAAGCTTCAGAAAAGGAGAAACTGAGAACCAGAACTTGACAAGGTTCGCCCACCCCAGTCCTGACCCAGCTCTGCCATTTCAGGCAATGAGCGAATCTCTCTGTGTAGAATGGTCCTTAGCAGCAGGAAGGCTTAACCAAGGGAATTAGGAATTAGCATTACCCTAATACCCCATTTGGAAAGTTGCTGCTCCTCCCCAGCCTCTCTGCCCTATGAGCTCTAGGAAAGAACCATGGAGACTCTGAGATGTCTACATTCTCTCCATATATAAAGCAGATGCGCTCCAGGGAAATGTTGCTGTCCTTATGTCTGATAAGGTAGGACATTGCCTTTTCCCTATGAATTTGAACCAGGTGGCACTTGAAAATGTAATGATGTAGAGGCTGTCAGGATGGAGGGAACCAGGATGTTGCCCTGCTTTCAAAGATAGCAGCTCTAAACCAGATGCCCAGGGCAAAATAGCAGGGCAAGCTCAGGACATTGTCGGAAGAGTCTCCTGGTGCTGCATTGGACAGGATGAAATGCAAACATAAAACATTCCTCTGTATGGGAAAGTGTGAGGCCCATGCATTGCTTTTCTCAGCTGCACAAGTGTGTAGTTTTGTGGCACAGGCACTTAGTATACAACATTTGCAAAGCCATTTCACATCATGATCTGCAGGCATGTGGCACACTGCTGCCTATTCAAAATTCCTTTCTGTAGAGGAATATTGGCACATTTGAAGCAGCTTGTTTAAGGAAGCTTACCCAGATGCTGGTGTGTTTTTCGGTTTATTGCTGGTTTTAATTTTTTGAAAGTTTGAATTGTTTTTACTTTTGTTATTTTTAAAAACTGCTTTGGGTTTTTTTACAATCAAGCTGTATATAAATTTTATGAAATAAATACATGAAACAGAGAGACATTCAATCAAATGTGCACACCAGTCAATGCAGCTGCAGGGAATATATATAGTCCTTAGAGACTTTTGAGAGCTCATCCTAACCACTGTCAGGGAGTCAGCTGGCCCCAGCCAGCCAAAAAGCAGGGCGCATGTAACTTCAGTCACATATTCCATAGCAGCAGCAGCAGCAACCAGGTGGACAGAAAGGAGGGTCTGGGCTCCTTTGTTTGGTGGGGGGCAAAGAGGTGCTGCAAGGCAGAGAGCTGTGTTTGTGCCCCCTAAAGCAGCCTGCTATTTCCCCTGTCAAAGTAAGATTCAGCTGCCAGCTTGATTGGCTTCTGTACTGGAATTGGGGGGTGTCACCTTGTCTTTTGGCAGCCATGGGCTGGCCCTCCTCAAACGGGATTGCATTTTGCATTCTGCAATCTCTGGGAAATCATATAGCACTTCTTCTCCAAAACTCTTATGCAGTTTCCCACCCAAGGCAGCTTTGAGATTCAGACCTGCTGGGGTTCAAGATCTGTCAGCCGACCAGGTAGTGGCCAAGTTCAAAACATACACCTGACATAATCTCCCAGATCAAATCAGGCAGCAAATCTTCTAGTGCTCCCAGTCCCATGTGTATAAGATAGTGATTTAAATACTGACCTACCTTACAGGACAGTTGTAATCATTAGTGAACCACTTAAAGGTAAAGGTAAAGGGACCCCTGACCATTAGGTCCAGTCGTGACCGACTCTGGGGTTGCGCGCTCATCTCGCATTATTGGCCGAGGGAGCCGGCATATAGCTTCCAGGTCATGTGGCCAGCATGACAAAGCTGCTTCTGGCAAACGAGAGCAGCACATGGAAACGCCGTTTACCTTCCCGCTGTAGCGGTTCCTATTTATCTACTTGCATTTTGACGTGCTTTCGTACCACTTAAGAATGCTCAAATACTATATGGTGGTGGTTAGGATAAACCAGGCATCCTCAAACTTCGGCCCTCCAGATGTTTTGGACTACAATTCCCATCATCCCTGACCACTGGTCCTGTTAGCTAGGGATCATGGGAGTTGTAGGCCAAAACATCTGGAGGACCACAGTTTGGGGATGCCTGGGATAAACAGTCCAGTATCTGAAAGAAATCATGTTGGGATATTTCTTTCCTTCTAGAAAACTATGAGCATATGTGAGCCTCTCATTAGAGGCAAATTTATATCTTGACATATTCTTAGCCTTTCTTGCACCCTACTAAGATAGAGTCAGGCCTCTGGTCAAAGATGTACTGGCAGTAAGACGTCATTGCCAGGTGACTATGGTCAGGATGACAAACCAGTGGATCAGCTGGAAGGAAGGGCTGGAGCAGTAAGAAACTCCCTTAGCAGCCTGGTGAAGCAAAGGAGGAGATGTTTGCCACCAGGATGGAGGTCAAGGGACAGATAAGAGACCAAGAGCTGGGGCCTTCCTATGCAGGCACAATGAAGTAGATAAGCGGATACTGGCGGTGGGCTCAGAGGGGCAACAGGAGTTGGTCCTTGCAATCAGATTGCATGTGCATGATTCTGAGCCCATGGTGACATGCATATGGAGCCAGAACTAGCCAGAAGCCACGCCCCACCATTGAGTTGAGTTTCTTTAATGCTCACTCATTTCTAGATATTCCAGCCAATTTTGATCTCTCCTTTCTCTCCCACTTCTCACCCTCAAGTCCCATTCATTGTCCCTTGCTACGTTTATAGACCACCCATTAACCAGGTCTCCTGGGAGGAGATACACACACACCCCAATAAATTATAACACTAATCAGTATTGTTGTTGTTGTTTAGTCGCTTAGTCGTGTCCGACTCTTTGTGACCCCATGGACCATAGCACGCCAGGCACTCCTGTCTTCCACTGCCTCCCGCAGTTTGGTCAAACTCATGTTCGTAGCTTCGAGAACACTATCCAACCATCTCGTCCTCTGTCGTCCCCTTCTCCTTGTGCCCTCCATCTTTCCCAGCATCAGGGTCTTTTCCAGGGAGTCTTCTCTTCTCATGAGGCGGCCAAAGTATTGGAGCCTCAGCTTCAGGATCTGTCCTTCCAGTGAGCACTCAGGGCTGATTTCCTTCAGAATGGATAGGTTTGATCTTCTTGCAGTTCATGGGACTCTCAAGAGTCTCCTCCAGCACCATAATTCAAAAGCATCAATTCTTCAGCGATCAGCCTTCTTCATGGTCCAGCTCTCACTTCCATACATCACTACTGGGAAAACCATAGCTTTAACTATACAAACCTTTGTCACCAAGGTGATGTCTCTGCTTTTTAAGACGCTGTCTAGCATCTTAAAATCTTAATCAGTATAACTATCCACATAAAGCCACACAAAAACATTCTAGAGCAGAATTTACACCCGGCTAAAAACAAATTATTGTAAGGAATATGTACATCAAAACAGCTCTGAAAGGCATAGAAGTATAAAAAGGGCTTCTAGCTGATGCTGAAAGGTGAGTGTCCTTAAAGACAGTGCTCCATTGTAGACACCCACCCTACCTGTTTAGGTAAGGGAGCACATACAAAGGCATATGCTGATCTGAAGGTCCAGGCAGGTCCATACAAGTAGAGGGAATTCTTTACAGCAGGTGTAGGCAACCTAAGGCCCGTGGGCCAGATGCGGCCCAATCGCCTACGCAATCCGGCCTGTGGACGATCCGGGAATCTGCGTGTTTTTACATGAGTAGAATGTGTCCTTTTATTTAAAATGCATCTCTGGGTTATTTGTGGGGCATAGGAATACGTTCATTCCCCACCCCCCAATTTAGTCCGGCCCCCCACATGGTCTGAGGGACGGTGGACCGGCCCACGGCTGAAAAAGGTTGCTGACCCCTGCTTTACAGCTTCATACTGCCACTTTGAACTGGCCATGGAAACAGACAGGAAGCAAGTGCAGATGACAAGGGGAAGGCATGTTGTGCTTATATCCACCAGAACCTGTTCATAATCCTGCTGACCTGTCCAGCCAGAGTTTCTGGACCATTTTCAAAGGCAGCCCCATGTCTAGTCCATTACAGCAACCCACTCAGGAGGTTACCAGGGCTTGGATAATTCAGTGATAGGGTCAAGATAGGGTCATAGTTGGCATATCAGCTGATCAAAGTCACTTTGTGCAAATGCAGCCCACCTGTGCCTCAAGTGACTTGGATGATGGGCTTGAGGGCATCCTGAGCAAGTTTGCAGATGACACCAAATTGGGAGGGGTGGCTAATACCCCAGAGGACAGAATCACACTTCAAAATGACCTTAACAGATTAGAGAACTGGGCCAAAGCAAACAAGATGAATTTTAACAGGGAGAAATGTAAAGTACTACACTTGGGCAAAAAAATTGAAAGGCACAAATACAGGATGGGAGACACCTGGCTTGAGAGTGGTACATGTGAAAAGGATCCAGGAGTCTTGGTAGACCACAAACTTGACATGAGTCAACAGTGTGATGCAGCAGCTAAAAAAGCCAATGCAATTCTGGGCTGCATTAATAGGAGTATAGCATCTAGATAAAGGGAAGTCATAGTGCCACTGTATTCTGCTCTGGTCAGACCTCACCTGGAGTACTGTGTCCAGGTCTGGGCACCACAGTTCAACAGTTCAAGAAGGATACAGACAAGCTGGAACGTGTCCAGAGGAGGGCAACCAAAATGGTCAAAGGCCTGGAAACGATGTCTTATGAGGAACGGCTTAGGGAGCTGGGTATGCTTAGCCTGGAGAAGAGAAGGTTAAGGGGTGATATGATAGCCATGTTCAAATATATAAAAGGATGTCATATAGAGGAGGGAGAAAGGTTGTTTTCTGCTGCTCCAGAGAAGCGGACACAGAGCAATGGATTCAAACTACAAGAAAGAAGATTCCACCTAAACATTAGGAAGAACTTCCTGACAGTAAGAGCTGTTCAGCAGTGGAATTTGCTGCCAAAGAGTGTGGTGGAGTCTCCTTCTTTGGAGGTCTTTAAGCAGAGGCTTGACAGCCATCTGTCAAGAATGCTTTGATGGTGTTTCCTGCTTGGCAGGGGGTTGGACTGGATGGCCCTTGTGGTTTCTTCCAACTCTATGATTCTATGACAATCCTGCTCCTTTAGGGGAAGAGCAACAGGTTGAAGACCACTCTGGATCAACAGTTCCCCACAGAGAGAGAATGACTAATATACAGGTGAAACTCGGAAAATTAGAATATCGTCGAAAAGTGCAGTTATTTCAGTAACGCAACTTAAGATGGATGCATGACATGCAAAGCAAGATATGTCAAGCCTTTATTTGTTGTAATTGTAATTATTTGTTGTTAGGCGGGTCAATTACAAACATAGCTGCCAAGTTATCCCTTTTTTAAAGGGATTTTCCCTTATGCTGAATAGGCTTCCTCGCGAGAAAAGGGAAAACTTGGCAGCTATGATTACAAATGGAATGTAAATAATGAAATGTAATAGCAATGTTCATTTTTGTATTATTGTAACTATTTGTTTTATTACTGTGGAATGGAATTTCCAAAAGAAGGCATTTGTAAAAATTAAAATAAAAATAAAAATTAATAAGTTTCATTACTGAAATAAAATTAATGCACTTTTCGACGACATTCTGATTTTCCGAGTTTCACCTGTAGCTCTTGAAGCCAGTCTCCCTCTTTGTATCCTTAGGGCCTAGAAGACCACAGACTTTCCCTGTCTTTACCAGCCACTGTGGGTGGGGTTTGGCAAACAGAAAAGTCAGCAAACATAGTTGATTGTCTGGAGAAAGATTACTTGGCTGCAGCAAGCTTACAATGAAGTCAGTTCCAATCTATGTCACTGGCTAATCCTGGCACAATCCTATTAAAGCAAGGTCACGGGTGTTTGGGCCTATTATGTTGTTGTTGTTGTTGTTGTTGTTGTTGTTGTTGTTGTTGTTGTTGTTGCTTTACTTCTCTCACCCCAGTTAGTGAATGGGCATATTTCACATGTGCCTGCTTACCGTGTTTCCCCTTTTTTAAGACACCGTCTTA
Organism: Zootoca vivipara; assembly: GCF_963506605.1. Taxonomy (NCBI): domain Eukaryota; kingdom Metazoa; phylum Chordata; class Lepidosauria; order Squamata; family Lacertidae; genus Zootoca; species Zootoca vivipara. The sequence goes on along the minus strand of NC_083289.1, from coordinate 3,747,929 downwards.
TAACTTTTTTTCCTCAAAAAACCACACGGTGTCTTATTTTCAGGGGATGTCTTATTTTTTTATTTATGGCACCAGAAGACATGGGTTTTGTGAAGCAAGAACTGTCTATGGATAGATCCGCTCTGGGCGCCGGCACTGGAGCCCTATCGGTTGCAAAAGCTGCCGCAGATTGCAACGTAAAAGAGGAGATACTCAAGCCGTTGCATTGGGACGCCTTGCTGAAAAAAAGGCGAGAGGACAGATTCCTCTTCCGAATAGAATATCTCCCCGTTCGCGACACTTTTAAAGCCTTCCCTTTGTCCCCTTCCTGAGCTGACTCTCCAAACATTAATGAACTCACCCCTCCCCGCTTCCTCGTCCTCCTCCCCTCTAAAGTAGCTGGCTGCCTGCAGTGACGATGAGGTGGGAAACCTCTTTGCCAAGTTACAACAGTTAAGAGAGGGAGGCGGGCAGACGGACAGGTTGTCCTCCTCGCCACCCCTCCAGGCTCCCTGCGCTCTACCGGCAGCTCCTTCTAAGCAGTGGGGGCGGGAAGTGATCCTACCGAGGGATCTGGCTTTGGAGACTCTGCAGGGGGTGGGGCTGCTTCATCCAGCGGCAGGCTCACAACGCCCCCCCCTCGCCATCGCTAGTGCTGCCGAGGCTGGATCGTGCTCCTCGTACCGCGCCTGCGCTGCGCGCCAGGTTTTGGCTCGCTTTTTTGTTGCGCACAGAAGGCGGAAGGGGCCAGCAGGACTCCCGCCGCCACCCGTCACGCCGGCGGTGCGGAAGGGCCAGTGGGCCTCCGGCCGCCGCTCTGCCTTGGGCCATGCGGCCCACAACGTTCCGGCGGCGCGGCTCCCGCCGCCGTCAGTCGCCCCGGCGGCGCACCTTCCTTGATCCGGCGGCCTGCCAGGTTGGCGCCCAGCAGCGCCGCGCGGAACACCACCTCCTCAATCCAGCAGGCCGCTTCCTCGATCCGGTGCTCAGCGCGACGCTGATCGGTGCCGACCTGGCAGGCTGCTGGCAGGCCACAGTCTAAAAGGCAGTAGGATAGAAGAACCATTCAACAATTTCTTTTCATGAAAACAGTTCAGTGCCACTCAGAAATCTCAAAAAAGAGCAGCGCTGATACTCTTAAGACAGAGCAAACGCCTGGGACCCGGCAGGCCGCCTCCTTGATCCGGCGCGGCGCTTCTGGGCGCCGACCCTGCAGGTAGACCTATGGCTTATTTTCGGGGTATGTCTTATATTTTACAAAGTTTTAAAATCCTGCCCTGGCTTATTTTATGACTATGGCTTAAAAAGAGGGAAACACGGTATCTTGGCACAACCCCTGGGGACTTCACTCTCTCTCTCTCTCTCTCTCTCTCTCTCTCTCTCTCTCTCTCTCTCTCTCTCTCTCTCTCTCTCTCTCCTCCCTCCCTCCCTCCCTCCCTCCCTCCCTCCCAAGCACATCTACAAACACTTAGCAGAAGGTGAGGAAATGTTTGGCATCAGTTTAGAGGTTGGCAGTGGAGGAGGTTGAAAAATAGGAAATATTATGTGTCTTTACAAGAACAGCTTCAAGTGGTGAAAAGAGCTAGCCATGTTCTAGCCCAGTGGCTAATGAACCACTGCCAGAGCAGTAAATATAGCCATGATAGTCAGTGGTGATTTGTAGTCTCATTGGAAGATGATGGATTAAAGGGAGTGACGGAACAGTCTGGGCAAAGGCACAAGGTCAGGGCATTCCTGGACATGACCCAGGTTGTATGTGGTCAGCCAAATAGCTGAGAATTTGTGTTCAAACATACATGTTTCCATACATACAATGGCATGTTGATTCCTGGTATAAAGAATGTACAGTAATTATATATAGCATTTGGCTCTCAGAAGAAGATCAAGGGCTCTGAGGATTCTGCATGATATGAAGTCGTAAATATTGCAAATGGAATTGGCTGTGCAAATTGGCTACATATGCTTCTGTCACCATATCATATTATTATTATTATATTGTGTTATATTGTGTTTGTGGGGATTTTGCAGGTGTGGGAATAGCTTTTGTGTGTATGTGGCGAAAACACCATAATTAAACAGTGGTTTTGATATCCAGACCTGGCAGAGGAAGAATCATAGAATCATAGAGTTGGAAGAGACCACAAGGGCCATCCAGTCCAACCCTCTGCCAAGCAGGAAACACCATCAAAGCATTCCTGACAGATGGTTGTCAAGCCTCCGCTTAAAGACCTCCAAAGAAGGAGACTCCACCACACTCCTTGGCAGCAAATTCCACTGTCGAACAGCTCTTACTGTCAGGAGGTTCTTCCTAATGTTTAGGTGGAATCTTCTTTCTTGTAGTTTGAATCCATTGCTCCGTGTCCGCTTTTCTGGAGCAGCAGAAAAGAGAAATGTGTATGATCACTGCACCAGTCCTCAAAGTAGCAGGCTGCTCAGGATGTTCCTTCATGAACTATCCTTGTTTTCTGGAGATATTTTTTATACAGTGGTACCTCGGGTTACAGACGCTTCAGGTTACAGTCTCTGCTAACCCAGAAATAGTACCTTGGGTTAAGAACTTTGCTTCAGGATGAGAACAGAAATTGCGCGGTGGCAGCAGCGGGAGCCCCCATTAGCTAAAGTGCTACTTCAGGTCAAGAGCAGTTTCAGGTTAAGAATGGACCTCCAGAATGAATTAGGTTCTTAACCAGAGGTACCACTGTATTTCCAAACAACCCATGGGGGGGGGGGTCATGCTAACTGCTAGAGGCTTTAATTTACATATAGAAGGTGCCAGGTTCAGTCTCTGTGATCTCAAGTTAAAAAGATCTCATGTTGTGCTGGGAAGGTCCCCTACCTGAGACTTTGGAGAGCCATTGCCAAAGAGAGGAGACAGCTCTGGGTTCAATGAACTCAGTATAGGGAGCTTCGTTTAACAGTATGCACTGACTGCGGACCACTTGATTTCGGGAACATTTGGCACCAATGACAGCTTACCTTCCAAAGTGAGCCTCAGTTTTGGGGAATGGAGGGTGGTTGCATTACATGGCACAGCAGAAAAGGCTAAACCCGATTGTGAAGGGAGGGGAGGCGGTTCTGTATCTGCTATTTAAAGAATAATTAAAAAACAGGTCACACATTTCACATATTATCTAGATTGGTGCTTTGACCTTCAGCTATGTCCATTTGCTTGTCAGAGGCAGATTCAATTGGCAAATGCACTAAAGAGTGGGGTGGGTGGGTGTGCTTCACACAAACACACAAAAGAACATCATTTGGGGGCTTCGAATCTAAATGAATGATCACCTGCAGTGAAATGCTATCAAAGAATAGGTACTATAAATTTTCAAAATATCCTGCAGATGGCACTGGTGGCATTGAAAAGTGTCCTCTAATAAAAGCAGCAAAACACACACAGTGCTGGTTAAAATGCAGCAAAGAACTGAAAGATTTATTATTTATTTCTTATTGAAATGTGTCTCCTCATCTTCACCTTCAAGGCAGGGTACACACAACAAACACACGTATATTGTCCACCTCTCTCTCTGCATGTGCACATATAATAAAATAATGAAAATACATTGATAAAAAATAATAATTCTTCTACTACCACTACACAAAGTGGTTTTTGCTGTCCTCAAAACAGTAATCAAAACTGCCTCATCTCATAGGTGAGCTTGCTTCAGAGTCAGGATGTCACCACCAAGAAAACCCTGTTTTGGGTTCCGGCAAGCCAAATCTCTCTTGGTGGTGGAATGATCAACTGTGCCTCTCGGACTTGGGCAGGATGGTACTGGGAGAAGGACTATTTCAGATAGTTGGACCCCAAAGGGATTAGGCCTTCCCAACCTTAGACTTGGTGTCTTATTTAATGGTGAGGGGAGATCACACCTTCATGCATCTGAAATGAAAATGCGCCCATGATTTACAGCTCATCATTTGTCTAAGAGAGGTAAACCAAGAGCACAGGTTTAGACAACATGCGAGAAGCCAAGTTGCAGGGAACCAGGCAGAGGGCCTTCTCGGTGGTGGCGCCCGCCCTGTGGAAGGCCCTCCCAACAGATGTCAAAGAGGAAAACAACTACCAGACTTTTAGAAGACATCTGAAGGCAGCCCTGTTCAGGGAGGCTTTTAATGTCTAATAGATTATTGTGTTTTATTTTTCTGTTGGAAGCCGCCCAGAGTGGCTGGGGAAACCCAGCCAGATGGGCGGGGTATAAATAAATTATTATTATTATTATTATTATTATTATTATTATTATTATTATAGCCACTATGGATGTGGAATCTCTGTATACCAACATCCCACACAACGATGGTTTACAAGCCATAAGGAACACCATTTCAGATAAAATCACAGCAGACTTTGCTACCAAACTCTGCCATTTTGTCCTTACCCACAACCACTTCAAATTTGGTGATGACCTGTTCCTCCAGATCAGCGGCACAGCAATGGGCACCCGCATGGCCCCACACTATGCCAACATCTTCATGGCGGATTTAGAACAACGTTTCCTAAACTCCTACCCACTCAAACCTCTCTTGTACCTGCGATACATTGACGATATTTTTATTATCTGGACACATGGACAACAGACCCTGGAAACCTTCCACCAGACATTCAATGACTTTCACCCCACCATCAACCTAACAATGAACCAATCTATGCAAGAAATACATTTTTGGACTCTACTATAAAAATACAGAATGGGTATATAGACACCACCATATACCGTATACCAACTGACTGACAAACATGCTTCTAGCTACCATCCCAAACATACCAAACAATCCATTGTATATAGCCAGGCCCTACGTTACATCCGCATCTGTTCCAACTCTACAGACAGAGACTCTCACCTAAGAGATCTACAGCAAACCTTTTTAGAACTACAATATCCGCCCAATGAAGTTAAACAACAGATCAACAGAGCCAGACTGATACCCAGAGAGAACTTGCTGCAAGACAAACCCAAAAAAAGAAAATAACAGAACACCACTAGTAATCACATACAGCTCCCAAGCTAAAACAGTACAGCGCATCATCAGAGATCTTCAACCTCTCCTAGACAATGACAGTTCTCTTTCTCAAGCTCTGGGAGGAAGACCTTTCATTGCCTACAGACAGCCACCCAATCTTAAACAACCCTCACCCACAATAATACAACCACCATACTTAACATGGACACTGGTACCAGAGCCTGCAATAAACTCAGATGCCAACTTTGCTGCCACATACACTCGGACAACACCATTACTGGCCCCAACAACATCAAACATACTATCTCAGGACTATTTAATTGCTCATCTTCTAACATTGTGTATGCCATCAAATGCCAGCAATGCCCTTCAGCTCTCTATATTGGACAAACAGGCCAAACCCTACGCCAAAGGATAAATGGACATAAATCTGACGTCAGGAATCACAAGACAGAGAAACCAGTAGGAGAACACTTCAATCTCCCAGGACATTCTATACAAGATCTCAAAGTAGCTGTCTTATTACAAAAGAATTTCAGAAATAGACTGGAAAGAGAAGTTGCTAAACTGCAACTCATTACCAAACTTGGAACCACGGAGAAACCTGGTCTGAATAAAGACATTGGATTCTTATCTCATTATACATGATAAAGCTATCTTTAGCCATCTCACCCCCTACTTTTTCCTGTAAGACAAATTGCAGTCGTTAACAGTCATCAACGAGTTTCCACACCTATCAGCCAATCACCCATTCCCACCACCCTTCTGAGTAATACCCCTCCCCACCCTGTGACTATACATAAGGGTCTGTTGACTTCTGTTTCAGTGTATCTGAAGAAGTGTGCATGCACACGAAAGCTCATACCTATGACAAACTTAGTTGGTCTCTAAGGTGCTACTGGAAGGGGGGGGGAATTATTTTGTTTTGACTACGCCAGACCAACACGGCTACCTCCTCTGTAGTTAGTTAAGCTTCAGTTCCAGGGTGTTCACCGATTTTAGCGAGGAATGCCTCTGCAAAATCCGGCTGGTTGACTTTGTGAGTTTGACCTGAATATTGGATACAAAACTTTGCCGGGAACTGAATGTTGTATTTCACATTCTTTGCCCTAGCAAGTGCTTTTGCTTAAACAGATTTAGAGCGTGCTTGAATCACATCCTTGGAAAAGTCTGGAAAGAGAGAAATAATCATCTGTTTCCACTTCACCATTGATTTTTGGCGGAATTTGCGTATCTCTATCTCTATCTTGAACGCACACTAACTTGACAATTACTGTATTTGAGGGAGCCTCCATCCTTCACCTTTTCACTGGGATTTTGAAAACATGTTCTATGTCAAATTGACTTTGAACGGACAGAGAGAGCACCTCTTTGAATATCTTTTGCAAGTAGTCTGCCAGATCTATTTGGCTTGACAGGTTTATCAAGGCTGAAATTTTCAGGTTCTTTTTGTCTTTGCTGAGATTCTAAATTGTTAAGGTGACAATTATGACTACTGTGAGAGGATTAAAAATGTCTCAAATGAGTCCAATCTGCCTTCACTGTTTGCCAATTGCAACCGGAACTCATTTGTTAGACTTTTCAGCTGGACTTGTAGATGTTTTAGGGTTTGAAGCTGGGCCAGGATATTTATGCTTGGTAGCCTCTGAGCTTTTTATTTGCATCAGCCATGTTCCCCCCAGCTTCTGCCACTTTTCTTCCTTCCTTCAGCAGCTCTCCTGTTGGTAGACATGGTTATTTATCTTAATTAGTCTTGTAAAGAGATAGTAGAAAGTTTATTTACCCTTTGATGTTAATCTTTTGGCAGCACGGAGCTGCTTTCCAAGGCCTTTTAGTTGGAGAGATCAGGACGTACCTTACGGCTCCATTCCTAGATCAGGAATTTCATCTCTTAAGGAGGGGGGGGGGGACATAGCTGCCAAGTTCTCCCTTTTTTTAAAGGAAATTCCCTTATGCTGAATAGGCTTCCTCGCAAGAAAAGGGAAAACTTGGCAGCTATGGTGGGGGAGGAAATGTTTCATTTCCATTTTCAATGTGTTTGGTGGCAAAGAGAAACCTCATGGCCAATTGGGAGGACAGATGCTGCTATTATTTATTAGACTTAGATGCTTGCTACATGGAGGTTTCCAAGCAACCAATGTATTTTTAAAATAAAATACTGTAAATTCAATGTAATATTGACACATGCATTAAAAATAATGCAGTTTAAAAATATATATGTATAAGATGTGTCTAGGAAGCAGGGAGAACAGGATGGTGGGTGGGTGAATAATGGAGACAGCATTGTGGTGGGTGGCAGGGCGGAAGGGAGATTTCCCCCAAAGCCCTTTGCTTTCAGTTTTGAGCCTTCAGTAAAACTACTTATAGCTCATAAGAGAAGTCATGATACAAATAGACATGCATCTTTTATTAGAGCCATATACTGTACTGCAATTCTTACTTTCAAATGTTAAAAAGAAAGAGCCATGTATCAGACTTCCATAAATTGCAAAATGTGAATTTAAACTTTACAAGAGTGAAAAACATTCCGTACTAACTACCTGGATTTGGATCCATTAGCACATTTGCTATCAGAAGCAAACCATGAGGGCCAGACACTTGCATTATCTTTAACTGAACATTTGCTTTCTTGGGATTTGAGCTTGCAAGCCATACCAAATAAATTGCTCAGAGGGCCAGCTGTTGCAAATGGAAGCTCTCTGCTATCTCCAAATGGCCTTTCTGGAGCCTTTCCTCATCACCTGTCTGTTGCATCCCACCAAGCTTCCAGTCCTCTGCTTCCCATCTGCTCTTTTCCATTTCCTTTCTGTTTGGCAAGCCAGAAAGATTTCCATTCTTTCACTCTGTGCTTTATGTGAATAAAAAAACCTTTTGGGTCTGCTGCTTTCTAAAGTAGATTTACCTTCAATCACCATTTATTAAATCTCCATCCATTAGAAACCATCGCTTGCAAGAACTGTGTGCATTAAGCCTGATTATAGTGAGACTGGGGGAGGGGAGGGGAAGGGGAGGGGGGAAGAGCTGTTTGTGCCAGTCCATTTGCTCATTTCCCCACTTGCCTACTGTGGGTCACTCTGTCTTCCAGCTAGGGAGCACTTCAGGCTGAGGCAGGCATGTCCCTTTTCCTATTCCCTCAAATGGGCATTTGGCAGCCCTTGGCTTCTGTGGACCACTGCATGGAATACGCATGAAGGAAACTTGGCCTGGCCTTGACAGCTAGGATCTAGGCTGTGAATGGAAGGCAAGGGGCAGGGTACCAAAAAGGGTCTAGGAGGGAAGTTCAGTGGCTCCTTCCGGAGGATGAGCGGCTCCTTCAAACGCACTTCACTGAAGGGCTCGGCATCAGGATCGCAGAAGGTAAGCCGGTAAAATGTCTGAGCGATCTGAGAGGGAGAGCAAGAGCTCCCACAATGAGCTAAGTCAAGCGGTGGGCAGACTTGGTAACAGGCATTGCAGTAGAGACATACAAAACAGAACAATGGCGTTATGTTGTTATATCATGCCAAGGTTAGGATTTGGACCTGTTAAGTGCACTTTGAAGGTGATGGCTCTTTCTTCTGGCCATAGCTTTGTGTTATGAATCTGAGCTCCATGTGTGCTCAGTGGAGGAAAGAGAGTTTTTAAACTCTAACCAGCTTGGGACCTGCATACTCAAAGGACCACCTTCTCTCCAAAATCTGAGACCTGCTTTGGAAGTTCTCCATGTTAGGGGGTGATGACTCGGGCAATGGTTGTTGTTTTTATAGCTATGGAATGCTGTCCCCAGACAGGTTCAGCTGGTAGCAACACCTCTGTCATCTAGGAAACAAGTTCAGGCCATATTGTTATCTGGAGCTTTTAATGAGGAATTGGTGGCTACTAATTTTATTGTCTCTCTGTATTTCTGTATTATTTTATTGGTTTTTCTTTAAAGTGGGTTTTTCAATAAAAATGCAATGCAATCCATGAACCCCACTAAACCTATAGAGCTATCCACTTCATTGAACAAATGGGGGAATCTTTGTGCTTGGGGAATTTTGTGCACACTGAAATTCTCCCTCCTGCAAAAAATTTCTGGGCTGGGTGAGAGAGCAAAGCTGACAGCCATTGTCTGTATCTACAGGAAGCTTTGCTGCTGCTCTCCCTCTCTCTCCTCACAGCTGCCTTTGTGACTGGAAGGGACCACAGTGGAACCATGCCAGGTAGCACAGTTGATTGCCTGCTTTCAGCAAGGAGGCATTTCATGGGGATATTGATCTGGACCTTGTGTTGTGTCATCCAGTCAGGAGTAGGCAGAGCTGCTGCATCAATCGAGCCTTGTCCTTAAACTTTTGCCTCCTAATCTTGGAGGGTAGATACAGCCCTCACCTTCTCCCCACCCCCCACCCCAAAGTGCTCCCTTCTGAGATGTGCACATACTGTAGGTACACATGGTCATCTGAACAGTGCGCCTTGGCCAGCTGAGGTTGGCCAGCTGAGTAGCTGAAAGGAAGCAAAGAAAAGCTTTGCAATAAGTTTGGGGGCAATGAGGTGTGAGAGCTCTCTTACCCGCCTCAGTTAACTGGAAAGCAGTTAGTTACTTAGGACAACCCTTTACACAACAGGGAGGGGACCCTGGGAGATAAACAGGGAACCTACCTCTACCTAATTTGAGTGCTTAAATATTGATGGAAATGGATTATATCTAGATTGATGCAGAGTTCTGAGTTTTTGTCATTGATTAGCATTCATTTTCAATGTCATTCAAAATTAAATCACCTTGGTTCCCTTCATTAAAAGTCCAATAACTGGCTTTGTGAGAGGGAAAATTTGTGTAATTTTGCCTACATTTTAGATGCAAAGGTTTGTGTTGGTATGTAGCTGCAAATTCATGCTAGTCTCCTACCGGTAGGCAGGAGGCAGAGGGGTTTACTGTTGTGGTACCAACTCTTTTTTGAACATATTTAAAATACTTTAAGCATGCCACTTGCAGGAGCCATCTTTGCCTGCAGGCCAACAGATCCTTTAACCAGAACCTGTTATACTTAAACCCGTGAATTATTCCTCAGAGACATTTGACCATCTAGCCAAGCACTGTCTTCGCCAAGTGGCAGTGAGTGGGAAGAGCCAGACTGAGGTAGGCATGTCTAGCCTAATATCCTATAAAGGTAAAGGGATCCCTGACCGTTAGATCCAGTCGCGGATGACTTTGGGGTTGCGGAGCTCATCTCGCTTTACTGGCCGAGGGAACCGGCATACAGCTTCCAGGTCATGTAGCCAGCATGACTAAGCCGCTTCTGCAGCGCCGGAAACACCATTTACCTTCCCGCTGTAGTGGTACTTATTTATCTACTTGCACTTTGACATGCTTTCGAACTGCTAGGTACGCAGGAGCAGGGACCAAACAACAGGAGCTCACCCCATCGCGGGGATTCAAACCGCCGACCTTCTGTAAACTCTGAATTGAACCTAGGACCTTGTGCTCACCAAGAACGCACCTAACCGCTGGAGCTATGGGTACACAAAGCCATTTGCCAAGGTTTCCATCACCTTCCTTCCAAGAAGGACTTTAAAACAGCTGTTTTGCATGTTCACTTGGAATCAGCACAAAAAGGTGGCCTCTCTGTACAAAAGATTAATCTCTGATAATAGCACAGTAAAAGATGCAACAGCTGGTGTGGATTAATATCCTGAAATATCTGCTTTCATGTGATTAATAGCGGTATGGATAAAAAAGAAGGAAAAACCCCTCCAGCACCAGTGAAAGCAAGCAGAGGTTCCTAAGCCCTGATCAATTTGCCAGCACAATGTTTACATCCTTCTGTCTGCCCACCCTGCCATCTTAGTTAGTTCAATTTTTTATATTTTAAAAAAGTTCAGTGATATGAGATACAGAGAGATATAGATATGGGGAGATACTTGCTTTATTATTAGATTACTAAGCACTCTAGGTCAAGTGTCAAAAAGTTGGAAACAAAGTGTGAGGGACAGGGGATATCGCGAAGTCCCTCCCCTCCTGAGTTCAAGCCCATCCCCGAGCACAGGGGAAAGCAGAGAGAGTTCCGATTCCAGTGGGGAAGCAGGAAGTCGTGTCCGAGGCTCAGGCAAGGTAGCGGAGCCAGGGTCTCAGGTGGAACTGGAAGGGGCAAATAAGGGGGGGGAGACCCATCCCCCCAACTCCGGAATTGCGCAGAAAGAGGAGAGGAAAGAGGATGGGTCTACCGAGGCTTTTGTGTTGGAGAAAGACGCGCCAAAAGCCATTCGGAGGTTCTGAACCCGACTGAACACATAGCTCCGTGTATATAGCAATGACTTCAGCACTGTAAATACGCAGCACCAATAAAAGAATAAAATGCAGAGCTGTGTAGAGTCGTTACTCTGAAGTAGCCCGCTCCGGCCACTGTGACAGCAACCTCCGAATCTTTTTTTGGGCTACTTTGGAGTTGCCGGGATGAGTGCGTCAGAGGCGGAGAAATGGCGGCAGATCGCGGAGAAAGCCCAACAGGACCTGCAGCAACTGGCGCTGCAGGCACAGGGGGAATTAAAGGCAGCTAAAGAAGAAACCAAGAAGGTCCAGGAGGACCGGCTACAACTTGCGGAACAGGTGAGAGCGCTTCAGGAAAAAGAGCAGCAATTAAGGGCGGTGGCGGTAGAGCTCCAAAACAAGCTGGATGCCGAGAAAAACAAGGCGGGAGGGGCCCCCCAACTCCAAGTGCTGCCAGGAAGGAGAGCGGGGACCCTAGTAAGCAAGTTCAATGGAGAACCGAGAGAATATCATGGCTTTGAGACTGAGATCGTGTATGCTCTTGAGCTGCACCATGATGAGTTCCCTGATGATGAGCACAGGGTAGCGTTTATTGTGGAACACCTTACAGGGGCAGCCAGGGAGTGGCTAAGACCGTTAATCGCGACAAAAAATCCTTGCATGAAGAATGTCAAACTATTTCTAGAGGCTTTAAAAACTATGTATGCGTCCGATAGTCATATGGACCAGACCAAGGAGGAACTGCATAATTTAAGGCAAAGAACAATGACAGTTCGCGAATATTGGGCGAGATTCACCATGCTAGTGCACCGACTGGGGTGGGAACTGCACTCGCCTCCGATGGAAGCGGCGTTCTACCTGGGGTTGAATGAGGATGTGAAAGATGAGCTCTCGAGAGGTCCAAAGCCCAGTAATATGGATCAGCTGAACAAAGCGGCTCTGGCGGTGGGGGTGAGACAGGAATCCCGGTGGAACGACAAGCAAGCAACGCGCGCAAAGCGGGCTTGGTTCCCACGGTCGCAGGAGAAGCCACTCCCCCAACAAGCCTTCCAAGCCACGCCTGGGACCAGCCAGGACCAGGAACCCATGCAAATTGATAGCGCGCGCGCGGGGGCTTTTCAAACCCCAGCGGCGACAAGACGCAAGGAGGGAAGGGGCGGGAATTGCTTTCTCTGCAACTCCCCCCAGCATCTCGTCAGAGACTGCCCACATCGCAGAGAGTGGCAAGGAAAGGCGGGAACGGTTGTGCCCTCCCCCACTGACGCAGCACCACAGCAGGGAAACGGGAAAGCCTGGTTGCAGGAGACAAGGGGCAGCAGCCAGGCGCAGTCAGCAGACAACAGCCCCAGCCTGCCCACCCACCCGCACAGCGCGGAGCAGAGCCAGCCCACCCCTCCCAGAGCAGGAGTGGTTCTAGAAGTGACGTTAACGCTCCCAAATGGCTATCCCCTGACAGTCCTCGCCTTAATTGACAGTGGTGCATCTGCCAACTTCTTCTCGAGAAACTTTGCAGAAGAGCACCAAATACAGCTTCTGCAGCTGGACTTTCCCTTGCACGTAGCCACCATTGACGGCAGGGAGCTGCTGGGAGGGGCCATCACTCATCAACCCCCCCCATGAGAATGACGGTGGGAAGGCACTATGAGACACTGGCATTCAACGTCACCACCATCTCAGACCCCCCCATCGTCTTGGGCATGAGCTGGCTGGCGCGCCACGACCCCTCCATCAGTTGGCACCAGAGATGCATCACGTTTGGGTCGGACTTTTGTCTGGAACATTGCATGCAGCACCAACCAGGGGAGGGGCCTCCAATAGCCACGGTGGCCACCATGCACGTCAAAGGGGGTGAGGCGATACCCAAACCATACTGGGACCTGCAGGAGGTCTTCAGCGAAGCGGAGTCCGACCACCTGCCCCCACACAGGTCTTTTGACTGCCAGATCAACCTGGTGCCAGGGGCAACGATACCCCCAGCCAAGCTGTACGCCATGTCAGATCAGGAGCTGGAGGATCTGCGTGCGTTTATAGACAAGAATCTCAAACGGGGGTTCATCAGAGAAAGCAAGGCAGCAGGGGGCAGCCCGGTCTTCTGGGTGGACAAGAAAGACACGCAACAGCGCCGCCTTGTGGTGGATTTTAGACGACTGAATTCAGTGACAGAGCCAGTGGCTTTCCCCATGCCCAGAGTGGACGATCTCCTGACAGCGGCACGCAGGGGCAAGATTTTCACCAAGCTAGACCTGAGGGGGGCGTACAACTTAATCAGGATCCGGGAAGGCGATGAGTGGAAAACCACGATGTTCACGCCCCTGGGCTCTTTTGAATATCTGGTAATGCCCTTCGGGTTGCAAGGGGGCTCAGCATGCTTCCAGGCCTTCATGCACCACGTCCTGGGGTCCCTCCTCTTCAAGAACTGCTTGGTCTTCCTGGATGACATCCTTATCTATTCCAACGACCCAGTGCAACATGTGAAGGATGTCAGGGAGGTGTTGCAGCGCCTGAAGGAGAACCACCTGTATGTGAAGCTGGAGAAGTGCAAGTTTCACACCAGGGAAGTAGACTTCCTGGGCTACAAACTGTCAGACAAGGGGCTGGCGATGGACAAGGACAAGGTACAAGCCATCCTGGACTGGCACAGCCCCAGGACGCGCAAAGATGCCCAACGCCTCCTAGGCTTCGCCAACTTCTACAGGAAATTCATCAAGAACTTCTCATGGGTTACGGCTCCCATCACGGACTGCCTGAGAGGCAAGCAGAAGTTCAGGTGGACGCCAGAGGCGCAAGCAGCGTTCGAAAGCCTCAAGAGGGTGTTCGCTTCGGACCAAAACCTGTTCCACGTGGTGCAGGATGCGCCCCTACGCGTTGAGACCGATGCTTCAGACATGGCTTTGGGAGCGATCCTGTTGCAACTGGACGCCAACAGAGAGTGGAGACCTTGTGCCTTCTTCTCCAGGAAGCTGACCCAGCCAGAACGCAACTACACGGTGTTTGATAGGGAACTTCTTGCGATCCACGCTGCTTTCCAGCACTGGCGACACTTCCTGGTGGGCGCCAAGCACCCCATCCAGGTGTGCACAGACCACAAGAACCTGGAGTTCTGGAGAACAGCCAGGGTGCTCAACCAGCAGCAGATACGGTGGGCAGAGTTCTTCTCGAACTTCAACTTCTCCATCCACTACATACCGGGGGAGCAGAACGTCAGGGCAGATGCCCTCTCCCGCAAACCAGAGTACATGGAGCAGGAGTTGCCACCAGCACCCAGGCACATTTTCCCCCCATCAGCATGGTCCTGCGGAGCAGCAGTGGTGAGCGAGGCAGAACTCACAGCACTGACGGCAGCAGATGAGTTTGCCTCCCGCATCTTCAGAGAACTGAGAGGGGGGGTGCAGGCAAAAGACTTTGCAGAACGCAGGGGGCTGCTTTTCCACAAGGGGGCACTATACCTGCCCACCACCCAGCTTAGACGTAAGATCCTCAAGCAGATGCACGACAACCCGACGGCGGGTCATTTTGGAAGGGACAAAACCGCTCACCTAGTCATGAGACACTTCTGGTGGCCAGGGGTGCGGGAAGATGTTAGAGACTATGTACGGGGCTGTGACACCTGCCAGCGGGCAAAGGTAGTCAGAGCAGCGCCAGCAGGATTGCTGGAGCCCTTAGCCACACCTCACAGGCCGTGGGAAGTGGTGTCCATGGACTTCATCACGGACCTGCCTGCATCCAGGGGCAAGACCGCAGTGTTGGTGGTGGTGGACCTTATGTCCAAAATGTGCCACTTTATACCGTGTGCCAGGGCGGTCTCTGCAGAAGAGACAGCCAAACTGTTTGTTGACCACGTCTTCAGACTGCATGGATTACCTTTAAGGGTTATTTCGGATCGTGGCCGCCAATTTGTTTCCAGGTTCTGGAGGCGGCTCATGAACCTCCTGCAGGTGGAGGTCAGCTTATCGACGGCTAGACACCCGCAGACTAACGGACAGGCGGAGAGGGTCAACGCCATTCTGCAGCAGTACCTGAGATGCTACGTCAGCCAGAGGCAAACGGACTGGGTGGATCGCCTGCCACTGGCGGAATTTGCCTACAATAATGCAGTGCACGTCTCCACAGGGGTGTCGCCCTTTAAGGCCAATTATGGGCGCGACCTCAGATCTTTCCCGGAGAGGGAGGGGGAGGAGGAGGAGGGCCCACGGGCAGAGGATTGGGCAGAGGAACTAGAGACGGTGCACCAACAGCTCAGAGAGCACTTGGAGAGGGCCAAGGAAGCGTACAAGAAGGGGGCAGATCGCCACAGGCGACAAGGGGAGGTCATCAGGGTGGGGGACAAGGTTTGGTTGTCCTCGGAGGGCCTTCCCATTAGAGGGAGGTGCAAAAAGCTGGCGCCCAGACGGCTGGGCCCCTTCACGGTCACGCAACAGGTCAATCCGGTGGCCTTCAGATTGGCACTACCAGAGGACATGAGGGTGCATCCAGTGTTTCATAGATCGCTGCTATCGCCGTAC
This sequence comes from Zootoca vivipara, assembly GCF_963506605.1. Classification (NCBI taxonomy): domain Eukaryota; kingdom Metazoa; phylum Chordata; class Lepidosauria; order Squamata; family Lacertidae; genus Zootoca; species Zootoca vivipara. The sequence continues at coordinate 3,732,266 of NC_083289.1, read as the reverse complement.
AGGGCAAGCAGCAGGCTCCGAGACAGCGACCAAACCCCCGAGGGAGGGGGGGAGAGGGAAGGCAGGGAGCAACTCAATGAGGCCACGGCCATCCTGGATTCACGGAGAGGGGTGGGGGGCCTGGAGTACCTCATGGCATGGGAGGACGCCCCGCCATCCCAAAATGAGTGGGTCCCAGCCTCTCAGATACAGGAGGAATTCTTGGTGGAAGAATTTCACGCCCTCTTTCCCCACAGACCCAAGCCCTGGCACATGGAGAGGGAGGGGGAGGGGGAGAGGGAGGAAGTACTGGAGAGCAGTTCACCATGGGGATGGGAAGCGGAGTTTGAGGAACCAGAGGAAGAAGTATGGGCGTCGCCGAGATCCACTCAGTCAGAGGAAGAAGCAGACTGGCAGCACATTTTTACCCCCACCAGCTCTGACACCACGGACTTTTTGGGATTCCAGTCCTCCCAGGCGGAAGGGGGGGCTCGCAAGACTGGGGGGAGGTGTTCACACCAACGGGCTCGGAAAGTACTGAGTTCTTAGGCTTCCAGTCGTCACCGACACCCGGGGGGGACCTGGGGAGGGGAGAAGGGGAGCTTGGAAGGGGGGTGGATGTGAGGGACAGGGGATATCGCGAAGTCCCTCCCCTCCTGAGTTCAAGCCCATCCCCGAGCACAGGGGAAAGCAGAGAGAGTTCCGATTCCAGTGGGGAAGCAGGAAGTCGTGTCCGAGGCTCAGGCAAGGTAGCGGAGCCAGGGTCTCAGGTGGAACAGGAAGGGGCAAATAAGGGGGGGAGACCCATCCCCCCAACTCCGGAATTGCGCAGAAAGAGGAAAGGAAAGAGGATGGGTCTACCGAGGCTTTTGTGTTGGAGAAAGACGCGCCAAAAGCCATTCGGAGGTTCTGAACCCGACTGAACACATAGCTCCGTGTATATAGCAATGACTTCAGCACTGTAAATACGCAGCACCAATAAAAGAATAAAATGCAGAGCTGTGTAGAGTCGTTACTCTGAAGTAGCCCGCTCCGGCCACTGTGACACAAAGGTTAACCCCAAATATCGGAATGTCCAAGTTTCTTTAGCAGTCTGATCCTACGGATCAACTGAGGGCTAAAATTTTGTGACCGCAGCAACAATTACATAGAAAGGCAGACGCAGGGGCCGATTTTAACAGCAAAGGAGACCTATATGAGGAGAGCAGAGGGATGGATGAATCTGTTAGTCTGAGAGCTCTCAGTTTCTCACTCTAGGTTCCATCCTCCAAATTTCCACACCAACTTGCAAATTTTGAAACAAAGTCTTACCATGAATATCTGTCAGTGTTTTAGTCAAATTTATCCTAATATGCAAATTATTTATGCAACTTCCCATTTATAACATTTTTGCAAAGCAGTTTCCCCCCCTAAAGTAGTGCATTTGTGTATACTATTTTCAGTAATATATCTTTTTTAAGGCACACTTTACCCAACAAAGTTTTGTGAGGCCATTTGGGGAGCTTGATCATTTGCCCATAAAAGTCCATAATAGGGTCAAGTCAGTTCCTTGATGGGGTCTACTTGATGGAATTTCATCATGAAGCATTCTGGAGTAGAAGCACTTCTGAAAAAGGAACATCCAAACATAATCCTGATAAAAGAGGTAAAACATCTACTCTTTTAAAGGGCAAATGGTTAGGAGATCAAACCTCTGATCCAGGATCTTCCTCAGCAAGGGGTGTGGCTATATTGATTGCAAAAAATGTGCATTTACTATTCAGGACTCCATGGGAGAACCAAAGGGTAGATACTGTTTGTTGAAAGGTTCACTAGGGCCCAAGAAACTACTATAAGATGCTCCAATGCCCCCTGAATGAATGTTTAGATCCATTGCTTGACCATAAAGACTCCTCTTCTAGATCCCTAAAGCCCAGTGAAGCCCTTACTAAACATCTATGTGATACCTGGCAGCTGAGCCATCCCACTGATAGGGAATTTACATTCCAGTCCTAGAGGTCCGTTTCAACTACATATCCGAAGATCTCTGGTGTAAAGTGATAAAAACATATATAGGAATCATTTTAGTGATTCCTATACATGTTCTTTGACCACCTAGAAAGGAACGCTGTGATCACTAAAAGTCAGCATGGGTTTCTGAAAAATAGGTCATGTCAGACTAATCTGATCTCATTTTTTGACAGAGTCACAAGCCCGGTAGATGAAGGGAATGCTATGGATGTAGCATATCTTGATTTCAGTAAGGCCTTTGACAAGGTGCCCCATGATATTCTTGTAAAGAAGCTAGTAAAATGTGGGCTAGACAATGCTACCATTCAGTGGATTTGTAACTGGCTTACTGACCGAACCCAAAGGGTGCTCATCAATGGCTCCTCTTCATCCTGGAGAGAAGTGACTAGTGGGGTGCCACAGGGTTCTGTCTTGGGCCCAGTCTTATTCAACATCTTTATAAACGATTTGGATGATGGGCTTGAGGGCATCCTGATCAAGTTTGCAGATGACACCAAATTGGGAGGGGTGGCTAATACCCCAGAGGACAGGATCACACTTCAAAATGACCTTAACAGATTAGACAACTGGACCAAAGCAAACAAGATGAATATTAACAGGGAGAAATGTAAAGTACTACACTTGGGCAAAAAAAAGAAAAGAAAGAAAGGCACAAATACAGGATGGGAGACACCTGGCTTGAGAGCGGTACCAGGAGTCTTGGTAGACCACAAACTTGACATGAGTCAACAGTGATATAGCAGCTAAAAAAGCCAATGCAATTCTGGGCTGCATCAATAGGAGTATAGCATCTAGATCAAGGGAAGTAATAGTACCACTGTATTCTGCTCTGGTCAGACCTCACCTGGAATACTGTGTCCAGTTCTGGGCACCACAGTTCGAGAAGGATACTGACAAGCTGGAACGTGTCCAGAAGAGGGCAACCGAAATGGTCAAAGGCCTGGTGCCTCATGCCTTAAGAGGAACGGCTTAGGGAGCTGGGCATGTTTAGCCTGGAGAAGAGAAGGTTAAGGGGTGATATGATAGCCATGTTCAAATATATAAAAGGATGTCATATAGACGAGGGAGAAAGGTTGTTCTCTGCTGCTCCAGAGAAGCGGACACGGAGCAATGGATTCAAGCTACAAGAAAGAAGATTCCACCTAAACATTAGGAAGAACAATGGACCACCCTAGTTCTAGTCCAGCACTTTAACTGCTGCACCACACTGACCCTCACTTCCCTACCCATCTTCAGAGATGGCAAATGTGTGCAGTACTGTAGCATCATCTATAGTTTGCTGATTTCTAAACCAGATTCTTCTCAACCCCCTAGGAGAAGGCCAGCCCAGGTCAGCAACAAAGCACACACTTGCCAACTCAGGAAGCTGAGAATGGCCAGAGCGCCATGTCCCACCTCAGCAACTTTCCCCTGAACAACTGCCAGACTGCCTTGCTGTGACCACACAGGAAGTTAGGAAGCTGCCTTTTGCTAAGGCAGACAACGGGTCCATCTTGTTCAGTACTGTGTAGCCTGGCTGCAGTGGTTCTCCAGGGTTTTAGCCAAGGAGTCTCTCTCAGCCCAACCTGGAGACACCGAGGATTGAACACAGGACCTTCTGCCTGCAAGGAAGATGCTGTATCCCCGAGTTAAGGCCCTTCCATGAATTGCAAGGCTGAGCCTGCACTGGATACTTTAGCTATCACAGCTCTTGTGCAGCTAACATTCTTTCCTCTGAGGCTTGCTCCTGCACTCCAGAGAAGCCCTGTTGAAATGAACTGACATTACATGGCAGTTGTGCTCTGTGAATTGCTGCACAAAGCCTTGATCCACCTGAAATTTCCTCTGAGTAAGCCCCATTGAAATAAATGGGAGTTGTGCAACAGCTTCCAGTAGGTCTGTACAGAAGAACACCCCAATGGACTGGGCTCTCAATATGTACTTTGTTTGATTTTTTTTTTATGTTGAGCTTGTTTCCCAGTTCCTGCCAATATCCTGGGCCCAGGCTGCTGGCTGAGTCTCTTTGTAATTCTCTTGAAGGATCAGCCACAGCTTAGCAAGGAGCAGCTGGTATGTTCTATGCGCCAAGGAGGGTTTTGGCACATTTTCGTTCAGTTTTGAATGCCCTTCTCTGAAGGACTGCAGCCTCCTTTTTCCTCCTTCCCTTCTCTTCCTCCCACCCCAAGGGATTTGGGCTTTGAGGGTCTGCGCCTGGTGTTGGACCAGAGACATAAATTGGGGGTGCTGATGGGCTGTCAAGCACCCTATTGCCCATTGAAAGCCCTTGCTGAGGGGGTCTCTGGCATGGTGTTTGGGGACCCCAGGATGATAGTTCTGGATGACTCCAACATGCCCTCAGAGGCTGCCTTTGGGCCAGCAGGATTCTTTATAGCCCCTTTGACAACCATGGGACTGTCTCAAAATGTCATTGCATGGAGATTGGGGGGTCCCCAAGTGATGTGAGGGATAATCCGAAGGTAAGAGAGGTACAATACCTCCCTCGTAATGGACCATTCCCTTGTGGAGTGGTGGCAGAAGTTGTCCCCTATAAGGGTAATGGTCCCATAGGATGACACATCCTCAGGGACTGATTGAAGTTGATGCCCTTTTGAACATCACATTGAAGGCCTGGTTTTGCTATGGAATGGCAAATTGAAATTGGCCATTGACACAACCGCTCCCAAGCAGGCACATACTCTCAAACCTGCAGTCAGTTCCAAACATAGCCATGCAGTGAGCCACTAGGGCAGGCTTCCTCAACCTCGGCCCTCCAGATGTTTATGGCCTACAACTCCCATGATCCCTATCTAGCAGGTCCAGTGGTGAGGGATGATGGGCATTGTAGTCTCAAAACATCTGGAGGGCCTAGGTTGAGGAAGCCTGCACTAGGGAGATATACCTATCGTGTGGGCCACTTCCAATCACAATTTGAAGTATTTGTGCTGACCTCCTAAGGCATATGTCAAGAATGCTTTGATGGTGTTTCCTGCTTGGCAGGGGGTTGGACTGGATGGCCCTTGTGGTATCTTCCAACTCTATGATTCTATGAAGTACTATGCAGGTTCAGACCAGGGACACCAAAGGACTGTCTGCTCCCACAATCAACCTGCAAAAGAGAGATATTCAGCTGTTTGCTGTTGCTGGCTAGCATGAAGCTTCCTTGACTGCATGCTTTTTGCTTTGGGGGTGGGGGTGGGGTGCTGCCTGAGCTCCTCCTCCTTCTATATTTTTTAAAACAAATAAACAATTCAGCAACATTTCAAATTTATCAATCAATCAATCATTCCACCTACGACTTCCCCTCCCTCCTTCCATGGTTCCCTCAAAAATTATTTTATTCTTACTCCAATCCTATTTGTGTTTTAACATATTTGCACTGAGTTTTTAAGTTTTCTGCAAACATTTTCCAATCTTCTTCTTCTTTGGCGATCCCTCATAGCCAAGTAATATTGTCTTCCATGTACACGGTCTGAACAGTGAATACTGTGGAGGCCAATTCTGGATCCACACGTCCTTCCACAGTGGGGTCATAGGTTTCGGGGCAGGAGTTGAACATGGTGAGGGTTTGCCAAACGTGCCCTCCTCTGTGCACGCTTCTCCCTTTGCGTTTAAAGCCCACGACACCTTTGGTCAAGGCTGTTCTCCAACTGGAGCGCTCGCAGGCCAGTGTTTCCCAGTTGTCAGTGTTTATACTACCTTGTTTTAGATTTACCTTGATAGAGTCTTTAAACCTCTTTTGTTGACCACCAGCATTTTGCTTTCCATTTTTAAGTTTGGAATAGAGTATTTGCCAGATTATCATGGCACTGCACACATATGTCTCTTGCAGAATCTATAAAATTCTCCCAGCTTCTCTCCTCACAATGAAGCTGGCCCTATCAAGGGCTGTGCCTGAAACTTTCTAGCAGAAGTGGTATAGAAAGACTGCAAATCCTGCTTTCCCTTGTCAGAATAAACAAGAGTGGCACCGCCTGTGTAATTTAGCTGTGCGGCGAAGCATGTTAAATTATAGTTCACTTTAATCTGCCCCTTTTAACCACCCCACATTCCATAACTGTTGTCTCAGCCCAGCATTCCAACTCTCTGAAAGCTTTGATCGTGCACCCTTTTTTTACAAGAGGCTTTAGCCTTATGACACAGGAATCAGACAGATGGCACAACCGCCACCCCTGCAAAGAGTTTTCGTAGAGCACCAGACGCTTCCAAACCTTTCCTCCTCTCTTTTTGGCTAAAAATAAAATGCACTGCATTTGCATCCAACGTTGTCCATACACAGGGAAACAAAGATTATTTTAGCAATTACGTACCCAAAGTCAAGCAGGGCTTTTTGAAGCCCAGCATTAAGTGCCCCTCCCATTGCTTGTGGGTTTAAGGTACGTCAGATTTCCCATAGCCAATGGCCAGAAACCCCTCATTAGTGCAATAAAACTGTAAGTAATTGGGGCCCTCACAGCAAAGTCAGTTTAGCCAGCACTTCCCACCCCAAGGCACAGCAAGGTTAGCCTAGGAAAATAGCCAGGTGCCTGCTCTTGTGTCTTTTAACCGCCTTCCAATCTGCAGGAGACGCTCCTTCAGATACACAGGCCCCAGGCCATTTAGGGCTTTAAAGATCAGCACCAACACTTTGAATTGTACTTGGAAGTGCACCAGGAGCCAATGAAGATCCTCCAAGAGTGGTGTCAATCCTGGTCGCCAGCCTAGCAGCTGCATTCTGAGTCGCCTTCAAAGGTAGCCCCATGTAGATCATGTTGTAGGAGTCCAAGCGGGAGATAACCAGAGCATGCACCACTCTGGCGAGACAGTCTGCGGGAAGGTAGGGTCTCATCCTGCGTACCAGATGGAGCTGGTAGACAGCTTCCCTGGACACAGATGCCTCCATGGACAGTTGTGAGTCCAAAATTACTCCCAGGCTGCACACCTGGTCCTTCAGGGACACAGTTACCCCATTCAGGACCAGGGAGTCCCTCACATCAGCCCACCCCCTGTCCCCCCAAAACACTTTTTTGGTCAACCTCAGTCTGTTAGCCTCCATCCATCCTCCTAGTAACAGCTTTTGTCTAGGCACAGGAAGGGAGAATTTTACCTGGTGTGGTGTTCCCTGTTATGTTGCAGCATAGGAGAAGCCCATCTGGTGAAATACTGTATTCAGCAAGTTTTTTTAAAAAACCCACAATTGCTAAAGCAACAAAGAATTCTTTGGCACCTTAAAAGTTCGTGTGTGTGTGTGTGTGTGTGTGTGTGTGTGTGTGGGAGACAGTAACTACACAAGCTGTTTGTAGTCCACTAAAACATCTACCACAATAAATCAATGAACCTTTTAAGGTGTTCAGTATTTTTTATTGTAACAGAATAACAAGGAAACTCCTGTGGAATTTCTCTGTTCACAGGATTTCTGTGCAGAGAGAACTTGCAGCTGTTGGATTTCTCCTTGAACTCACGGGTGTCTGGGAGGTAGGAACTGCAAGTTGGGTCTGCAAAAACAAGAAAATGCCCTGGTCTGAATGAGTAAGATATGCAACAGGGTAAAGAAAGAAAGCACATCTCAGAGGCAATCATTTGAATTGGAGCCATGGGATGAAGAGCTTTTCTGGAAAAGAATAAGACTGGTATAACTGGGACGGTTTTCTTGGTTGAAGGAAGCCGCATCGTTGTTGGTAGGAAGGAGAATTGCTGGAGTAATGTGAGGGAGGTCAACTTGCAAAATGAATAAATCAAACAATTTGAGAACATCTGAGATCAAGACAGAAGGGAAGCAAGTTGGGGTGCAGTGAATCCAAGTTCACTGGGGGCTGGAGGCGTGAGGGTACCAATAGTGATGGGTCAACACCTCACCTCTGGATGGAAATGGCCACAACTTCTTTTGATTACAGATGTAAGTAGACATTGGGTATGTATCCTGAATAAGCCAATCCTGATTGCTGGCTGATTGTTCCATTGGGGTTGATCCTGGCTTAAAGGATCCCCCATGATGCAATCAAATGGGGCAAACCCACCAGGCCACCACTTGAAGTTTTACGGCCTGTTAACCCCCATCTGCAAAGTTAAAGGGACTTTTTAAAAAAATCCAGTACCAGTTGTACTTGGTTCAGTTTGCATTTAAAGGCAAACCTACCAAACTCTCTAGGATGGTGATTTAAGTCACATGATTTAAGAGAGAACAAACCATTGATCTGACTGAAATTTGAGAAGATCTACAGCAGGCATCCCCAAACTTCGGCCCTCCAGATGTTTTGGACTACAATTCCCATCTTCCCCGGCCACTGGTCCTGTTAGCTAGGGATCATGGGAGTTGTAGGCTAAAACATCTGGAGGGCCGCAGTTTGGGTATGCCTGATCTACAGCATGGCCAAGTAATAGATTTGTTAGCAGTTTCTGAGTGACGAGCATATATTCCCACCCACCCCCACCACCCTCTGTATATATATAGGGTCTGACACTTCTGTTTCTAGTGTATCTGAAGAAGTGTGCATGCACACGAAAGCTCATACCAAAATATAAACTTAGTTGGTCTTTAAGGTGCTACTGAAGGAATTTTTTTATTTTGCTTCGACTCAGACCAACACGGCTACCTACCTGTAACTAGAGCATATATTTTTGTTCAGGCTGCAGCATTTACAATAAAAACTTGAAAATCTGCTTAGATCTTACTGAACTGCCACTCCTGTATGAAAGAGGAGGATATCTCCTTCTAAAATATTGGTGTTTGTTTCTTGTAAAGTTGAAACATTCATTTTGAGTGAACCCCCCTCACTTCCACCAAGAATGAGGTGGGTGGGTGGCATTAGAACTGAAAGAAAATAATCTGACACATTATCACCATGACTATGTGAGATTCATATAAGATCCTACACACAAAATATTCCCGGGGAGGAACAGTAGCTCTTTTCAGGCATCTGACTGAATTGCAAACTCATCTGCTGCCAAAATTAAGCTGTTTTCTTTGCTCATGCAATTCTCCCTGGAGTGGAGCCAAGAAAGAACAGTTGTGCTGTGAAATTATTTCATTTTTGGCTTAGTGAGCAAAGACTATTCCATACCTTAAAAAAAATTTTTTGTATATGTTGTGCAATAAATTATTTTGTATATGTTGTGAAAATATGGCTAGTCTCTACATAAAGGAGTTCAACTGCCCAAGCTGAAAAAGACAAACCTGTTGCAATCACTTCCACTTTACAAAATGGTAAACAGAATGTTCACTGTGATCCCCAATCAACAGCTGGCCAATTTCGGGTTGGCCACTGATGACCCACATCAAAGGGAAAGGATTCATTTTGCCAGTACCATTTTGCCACTACCATTTCTCATTTTTTTTCCAACCGTAAGTTAAGGTTGTCTGCATCCACTTGTCTGCATCAGTTTGTGATTTTTCAAATAAGAAGTCTCATGAAAATTTATCAGCATTTTAGTGCAAATTTCTCCCTATGTGCACATTTTTAATGCGATTTTGTCCGATGTATACATTCTTGCAAGCAATTTCCCCCTATACATTCCCTTTTTTGTATTTTTTAAAGTAATATTTGCACACTTCCCCTAATAAGCATGCCTTTATACACATTATTAGGTTGGAACACCACATTACAAAATTTAGAGAAGTGCGCATTTTGAAGGCTGTGTTTCAGTTTGCATATTGTTCTGAGAATCTGAACCAAATTGAATTTCTCCCCCATTCTTAGTTGAGGGGTTGGTGAGTTTTTAGGTCATTTCCTTACACAGTACAGTAAATTCAGAGATCATGAAACATGCCCAGCAGATGGCTACCCGCCTCCTGTTTGACGGCCTCCAGTCAGGGAAGGTTCCCTCACTCCTCTAGATATCAAACTGCTCCTACAGTCAAGAAGCCTCTCTTAATGTTCAACTGAAATATGCCCTCATTAGATCTAGTCCTGAATCAGTAGCAGATCAGAGAGCAGATCATTGCTTTCTTCTCTGTGCCAGCCCCTTCAGGTTTATGGAAGAGAGCGATAATATACCCCACCTCTCATAGTTTTTTCTGAGCTAAACATTCCCAGTCCCTTCAACCATTCACCACAGGACTTGTTTTCCAACATCTTCATCTCCTTCCTTTATCCACATCCTTCTAAAAGAGCAGTGTTGAGAATTGGACATAGTATTTCAGTTGATGTCTGGCTAGTGCAAAATAAGGCACAACCATTACAGTGGTGCCTCGCTTAACGAATGCCCTGCTTAACTAAATTTCCGCTTAACGAAAGGATTTTTCGAGCGGAGGTTGCCTCGTTAGACGAATCCGTTTTATGAAAAATTTGTCTAGCGAATCACGGTTTCCCATAGGAATGCATTGAAATTCAATTAATGCGTTCCTACGGGCAAAAAAAAATGTCAATAAAAATTCAATGCGTTCCTATGGGATTCGCTAGACGAATTTTTCGTTATAAGAAAAGACCCGTGGAACGAATTAAATTCGTCTAGCGAGGCACCACTGTATTTATTGTGACCTGGAAACTTGGCTTGTCGTAATTTCAGGGGATTTTCTACTGACTTGAGACCACAAGGAAGAAAGCATAGCATGTGCTACATGTACATCAAATTTCTGTCATTGTTTCTGAGGAGGATGCATTGCAGGGGTCAGATATCTACACCTGCACTTCATGTCAAGGGTGAGAGAGACATTGGATTCAGTTCCCATTTATAATCTAACTAGTTCCCGAAACAATACATGAGTTGAAACACAACAATCCTTCAAAATTAGCACACTCCAAATTTTGCAATGCAGTTCTCCAGCAGACTAATGTATACAAAAATGCATATACAAGGGTAAAGGGTGCATAAAAGTGCATATATTATGCTGTGAACCATCCTGAGGTATACTAATTATAATTATAATAATTTTGTGAAAAGAACACCCGAGATTGCACTGCATAAGGGCAAATAAGGGTGCACTGTCTTGCCAGAGTAATACATGCTCTGGTTATCTCCCGCCTGGACAACTGCAACATGCAACATGCTCTACAAGGGGCTACCTTTGAATGTGACTCGAAAACTACAACTAATCCAGAACGTGGCTGCCAGACTGGTGACTGGGAGTGGCTGCCAGTCCTAAAGGATCTATACTGGCTCCCAGTACGTTTGCAAGCACAATTCAAAATGTTGATGCTGACCTTTAAAGCCCTAAACGGCCTCAGCCCAGTATACCTGAAGGAGCCTGAAGGTGTCGACCACAGCAAACTATGGCAAGTTCTTAAAGAAATGGGAGTGCCTGATCATCTCATCTGTCTCCTGATAAATCTCTATGTGGGACAAGAAGCTACAGTTAGAACTGGATATGGAACAACTGATTGGTTCAAAATTGGGAAAGGAGTACGACAAGGTTGTATATTGTCTCCCTGCTTATTTAACTTATATGCAGAATTCATCATGCGAAAGGCTGGACTAGATGAATCCCAAGCCGGAATTAAGATTGCCAGAAGAAATATCAACAACCTCAGATATGCAGATGACACAACCTTGATGGCAGAAAGTGAGGAGGAATTAAAGAACCTTTTAATGAGGGTGAAAGAGGAGATGATAGATAGATAGATAGATAGATAGATAGATAGATAGATAGATAGATAGATTAGATAGATAGATAGATAGATGATAGATAAACTTTATTTCGGCCATAGGCCCATAATGCACTGCAACCAAGGATAAAACAGTTTAAAACCGACATACATAAAAACAATCAGACAAAATAAAGACATAAAAGAATCAGAACAGTCAGACAAAATTAGTCCCTCATACAAGGAACTTATGTACAACATTTTTAAACGTTTCAAAACGTTTCAAGTAGTTTTGTGGGGCTTTTAGCTATGGTTAAAACGTTAGTACATTGCAGGCCTTCATTTTTCATTACTCAGATCAGAAGGTTACTCGAGCGAAAGAGGAGAGCGCAAAATATGGTCTGAAGCTCAACAGCAAAAAAACCAAGATCATGGCCACTGGTCCCATCACCTCCTGGCAAATAGAAGGGGAAGAAATGGAGGCAGTGAGAGATTTTACTTTCTTGGGTTCCATGATCACTGCAGATGGTGACAGCAGTTCTGAAATTAGAAGACGTCTGCTTCTTGGGAGAAAAGCATTAACAAACCTTGACAGCATCTTAAAAAGCAGAGACATCACCTTGCCGACAAAGGTCTGTATAGTTAAAGCTATGGTTTTCCCAGTAGTGATGTATGGAAGTGAGAGCTGGACCATAAAGAAGGCTGATCGCCGAAAAATTGATGCTTTTGAATTATGGTGCTGGAGGAGACTCTTGAGAGTCCCATGGACTGCAAGAAGATCAAACTTATCCAATCTGAAGGAAATCAGCCCTGAGTGCTCACTGGAAGGACAGATCGTGAAGCTGAGGCTCCAGTACTTTGGCCACCTCATGAGAAGAGAAGACTCCCTGGAAAAGACCCTGATGTTGGGAAAGATGGAGGGCACTAGGAGAAGGGGACGACAGAGGATGAGATGGTTGGACAGTGTTCTCGAAGCCACCAACATGAGTCTGGCCAAACTGTGAGAGGCAGTGGAAGACAGGAGCAGTGCCTGGTGTGCTCTGGGGTCACAAAGAGTTGGACATGAGTAAACAACTAAACAACAACAACAACAACCTGAAGGAGCATCTCCACCCTCAACGTCCAGCCTGAAGGACATCTGACATCTGAAGACATCTGTAGGCAGCCTTGTATCAGAAGGTTTTTAATGTTTAATGTTTTATTATGTTTTATGTGTTGGAAACTGTGCAGAGTGGCTGGGGAAACCCAGGCAGATGGGCAGGGTACAAATAATAAAAATTAATGTCATTATTAATGTTATTATTATAAAATTATTATATATAATTAACGTTATTATTATAAAATGGTATTGCAAAAATGTGTACTTATTTTAAAAATGTGCCTGAGGACTTAAAAAGAAAGCAATCACAAATAGATGTGAAAATGTGGAGAACCAATTTTAGGATTGGAAAATTGAGAAACTAAGAGAACCTAAATCCCCTACTCCATGTCTCCCATTACACTGTACATCCTCTGCCCCCTCGAGTGCAAACTTCATTGCCCATTTCCAGATTGTGCCAATGGGTCCTTGTGCATTCCACTCTTGGGAAAGAGGACTTGCTCTACAGCAGGTAAACCATGCCATTTATGTCAAGCCATCCTCTTAAACAAACTCCAAGCCTAACAGCCCTTCCCACAGTCTAAGTGCAGGCATCCATGAAGGCTAATTTCTGTATCACTGCAGTTTCCCTGGGAGGCTGGCTCTTTTGCCGTTCACCGTCAGCATTCCTTTCGACTATTCAGTCTGCACTTTGCTCTGACCCTGCATGAGTTTATAGTCAATTCAAGTTAGGACAATAAAGAGCACAGCCCACCCATCCTGTGCAAACCCGATTATCAATAAACGGCACCTGAGTGAGAGCAAAGATCAACGTGGGAAACTGCTTTATTGGGAATCAGGCCATTGGCCTATACAGCCACGTGTCATCTGCATTTAACACTAAGAACTGGTGTCTGAGTTTGCTTGTTTTCATCTTTCCTCCTCATCTTTTTTCCTTTTGTGCCATGTATTTTAGTTCGTAAGCCACAGGCCAAGGATTGTCGTTTTTTTATTGATCTGTAAGTAGCACTGTTTTTTTTTTTAAAAAAAAAGCTTTAATGAAAGAAATATGACAAATAAATGTAAAGCAATGCACTTCCATTCTGCTCTGGCTTCTCCACAATGTTATGTCTCAGCATCGTCTGAAAATGCCTTACAGGTCCTTGGTCCATCCATTGGTTCAGCAGCAGCAGCAGCATCTCTTATTTTTTCTCAAGCAGATCACCCCCCTCAGCCTTTGCTAGTAGAGAACCTTCTATCTGCCAATGCCAAGGACGTGAAAAGTGAAATAGTGGAGTATGTAGCCTGAGTACAGCACATGCCTTGACAGCTCCACAATAGATTTCAGCTAACAGAACTGGGGAAGACCTATGCCCCCTGGAGAATTAGTGTTAGCCAGACTGGCAGGCAATGGACCAGGGATCCAAAACTTTGGGTCAGCCTAAGGCCACTTCATGTGACCATGAAGAGCTATGGGTCCTCTCCCCATGTGGATGCTATCTTTGCAAGCGAAACACGCTTTGCTAACCGGAGTCTAGAATATTGTTGGAGTGGGGCTGAGTGGAAGGGATTGTTGCATTTAAGGGAAGTGTCACGCAAAGCAATAATTCTGCCTTTGCCTATCGGCTGTCTGAGCATCTGGGGCAACTAGCAGCTGCTGGTGTCTGTGTTCTGAGCAATATGTTCCCACATGATATTTTGCATTTATTTACAACGTTTTAATCCCTACTCCTACCCACAAGGGGCTTGGTGTTCCCCTCCTGATTTCATCCTCACAACAACCCTGAGAAGCAGGTTAGGTTATTGAAGAATGAAGATGTAGTTTGTGATTGTTTAGCCGGAAAGATCTGCCTTGAACTTTGGGCTTGTATACACGCAGGAGTGGCGAAGGCTTTGCATGCCCCATAGTCCCAGGTCCAGTCCCCTAGTGTTTCCACTTCAAAGGGAGCAGGCCAAGGACAGCTGCTGCTAGCCAGAGTAGACAACACTGAGCTAGACAGAAGATCAGTGCCCTGAATCAGTATCATAGGTGCTGGCTCCCTGGTGTCCTGGGTGCCCAAGCACCCACAAAATTTCCCATGAAGGTGCCAGACACCACAAATTTCAGTGCCAGGGCCATGCACGCTGCATGGCACCCAGGGCCTCAGGGCCAAGCTGGCACTCCTGATTGTTATTGGGTGCAATAGATTTCTTTTTGTGCCATTCCCTGTAGTAGCAATAACAACTATGCTAACACCAAACGCTGTCACTTGCTATTTAAAGTTGGCAGCCATATTCCAAAACCAGCTCAGCCACACAGCAGTAATGATACTGTATGGGGGAGGGATAAGTGTGGTTGTTCCCAGTTGTATGGCCTATTGACTGCTTTTCATGTTGACATCCAGCCTAAGTTCAATTTGCTCTCAAAAGGATTAGATAGAATTAATGCTATATGCCCTCCTTTCCCCTTTTTCCAAAGAATGTTGAGCTGTGCACCTAATGAGGACCCCATAAAGGGCTATTAGGTCCAATTGTCCCAATTATGCAGAGAGCGGTGAAATTTCAGCAGAACAGAGAGGGGTGTGTTTCAGATTAGAAGTTGCAAGCATCCCAAATCCAGCTGGTCTTTTCTGTCGAGCCAGCATTCTTACAAGTTGTTCTAAGCCACTTGTTTGGAAAAGGGAAAGATTTAACAAATTGGAGATTTGGGTGCTATCAAAGTCAGTATGTTGTGCCTTGTTCTGCCATGAGATGGAAACTCCCTCCGGGCAGGGAGATGAAGAGTCATGGGACGTCTAAAGGATTACCTCCAAAAAGAGTCATGAGACCGGTTTGAACAAAGAATCAACTCACATGCTTATCATATGAGACACTCTTCAGAAAGCCTGCGAGTCCTAGCCTTTAGAGGAGATTAAACAACCTAAGCAATAGAAAGGAAAGTGGGACAAAAGCTTAAACTTTAATTCTGGTTATCTCTGTTCAGTATCCATCTTTCCATTCTTCAGAGTAAAATGTTCCATGGAATAACAGGTAGGCTGACTTATTTCAAATTCCTATTTCATCATTGCCACTGAAAGTTATTTACGTGCATTTCATTTATCAAGATGATGATGATGATGATGATGATGATGATGATGATGATGATGAATGTTTTGGATGTTGAAAAAGAGGGTGCAAGAGCTGCAGTGATTTACCGGTACCTTAGGGTTTGTTGAATCTGGCAGAATTACTATGAAAGATATTGCCAGAGAAGATAGGATAGAGTAGCAGTGAAGTTTAGAAGCCAGCATGCTAAAGATGCTTTCATGAACATATGTGGGAATGCTGGAATGAGACCTTGGTATTGCAACACCTCCCCAAATCTATAGCCCCTTCCAGTCTCTAGGATTTAAAAATCCTGACCTCATTGGTGTTTGCCAGGGACGTGCAGGGACCACCACCACATATTGAGAATTAACCACAGTCTTCCCAACAAAATTCATGCTTATCTTAAATTCTTCCAATATTTCTCCTAGGAAGGAACCTCCAAATTTACCTTGATTTTGCTCTTGGCAAAATTTAGTCAGTCAGACGTTCTCATTCCAGATGTAAATAGATAATTTCTTCATTGACTCAAAATTCCCAGTAGCACAATCAGTGTAGCCAAGAAGCAGACAACATTCACTGGACTAATTAACAAAATAGACTGGTGTTCTCCGTAAGTCACAAATGTGTGGAGACACACACAATTTTTCAGAAAAGTTATCGAAACACTGCTTGCTTCCTCTGAAATTCTTGTGAACCTTCTCCTGACCAGGAAATATCCAAATGTCTCTTTAAATTTTAATTTGGGTGGTAACTAAATGAGGACATGCACACACCTTTAAAAATATTTGGAATCAGCTGCTAGAATATTTTTGGAGGGGGCTATAAGATCCAGGCAGATTTTGATAGAACGATTCATGACCAGAATTGTGACTTTGGGTACCTATTTGTGGATTGGTGCTAAAAAAACAAAACTTGCTTTTCTCCAAAGTTATTTCATGGAGGAAGTATATTGTCTCCAAAACTGGCCATGGTTCCCATTTAAAGAGGTAACCCCCTCCCCACCCTGCATGTTTCTCATGCTGTATATTTCTACCCTCCCTTGAGCATCGTAAAAGGAGCCCTGGCCAGTGGTAGCTGGTGGGGTCCTGCAATAGATTCTGATGGGGGGGAACAACCCCCACACCCTTGTTGCCAGGGGGCAGGAGGTGGAGGTGGCAGGAGGCACAAAGTGGCGGGCAGCTGGTGTCAGAACCACACAGATCCTCGAACGCTGGCTTGCTTTTAATTCTGGAAGGGAAGGAACCATCCCATGTGAGTTTGTCCTTCTGGCCTTCATGCACCATCCAAGCAAGCTTTTATTCCCTGGCCTTTACATGGCACCCCAAGGGAAGCTTCATGGTTGAGCTGCCTCCACAGCCAGCTAGTAAGAAATTCAACAAAAGGGGTTCCAGTTGCATCCTCTTGGGAGCTGCAAGATGATGGTGATGCTGAGACAAGAGGACGGTCCATTGTTAACCACTGACCCGAGATGCACTTCCAAAGTGGCTTAAACTTTGGCATAAAATGTGGTGTTGTGGTTGATAGTGACTTTGCTGGCTGTGCTACATCTTTTCCTCTCCTGTTGAGCAGGGTAAGACCCTGAACACTGCCATTAATCTGTCATAATCCTTTCAGAGTTCTTTCATACAAAGGCTCCTGCTGGAAGTATACTTAGTTTCCCCAAACATCCAGGGAGCTATGGCTAGCCGTCTTCCTGGAGATCCCAAGAAGACATCATCTTGCAGAACATCCCCTGGGCATTCCACAATTGTGTAGAGGTGAAGCCAAATCAAGAAGATGCCATTTCTCTAAGACTGTATATGTTTTCACTACAGTGTTTTCAGTGGATTATAATCAAGCTTTCGGTAAGGGGATTAAGCATCCTACAGCAGTGAAACTTCAAAGGCCTACTGTACATATGTTTGTAGGCTTTTCACTCCAGCAATTTATTGCACCTGCTTTTGTCTTCTCATTAACATGAGGAATATGCAGTATGCAGGTACCAGCTATGGGAAGAAATTAGTTGGCTTTTGATGTGGACCTACCTAAATCACACTTCCCGAACCAAAATGCACACCAAAACAGCTGTTCTTTAACATTTGCATTTTTCCAAATTTTGTGATGCTGTTCTCCAACGTAGGAATGCTTCTTTTAAAAGGGGAAATATATTAGGGGGAAATGTGCACAAAATGCATGTATCAGTGAAAATAATGTACAAAAATGCATTATATTGAGGGGAATTGTTTTAAATGTGTGCTTTATACAAAAATGCATACAACAATGTGTATGTTGTGGTGCAACAGTTAAAGTGTTGGACTAGGAGGGAATGTTCACTGTGTGCTCCATGAATGGAGGGTTGTTATGGTTCAATCTCCACATGTGTTGTTGTTTCTTCTAGGGAAATGTAGCAGTTGGAGGGGGGTTGGTTGTGTGTGTGTTTGTGTGTGTGTGTTTGTGTGTGTGTGTGTGTGTGTGTGTGTAGTTGCTTTCCCACCCATGGGGTGGCAATATGGGGGCAGCAGCATTGCATGAGCTCAAGGTGTCTGGCACAGGTGCACATGTGCCAGACAAGTGCACGCACACAAGTTGTGCAGCGGGGGGGGGGGGGACGCCGTGAGCAGAAGAGGAGATTTAGGGCACCACAGATGTTTTGCTGGAGGAAGTCCTGCCGAGCAGCACTTCCGGATTCTGTCTCAGACTGAACAGGCATGGACCTTTTTAGCTCTGTCTTGTACATATATATGTAATAAAACTCTGTAAAAACCAGTCACAGAGTTTGGAGCCCCTTACTCGTGTGAAACATCCTGAAGTCCTGACATCACCATTTGGGAAAACACAGAACAAGGAATCCTAGTTTGGGATAGTGAATGGTTTGGATTACTGGAATCTGGGGATATGCCCTTTCTACCTTCTTCTGTGCAAATTAATAGCAAAAAATTTGCATGGTGCACACTGGTTTAACATCTTCGTTGACTATGGCCCCAAATCTTGTTCCTGGTTCACTGAATTGCATTTGCCATTTTACTGCCCATTCTCTCAATTTGGAGAGGTCCTTTTGGAACTCTTCACAATCTCTCTTTTGTTTTAACCACCCTGAACAATTTGGTACCATCTGCAAACTTGGCCACCTCACTGCTCACCCCTTAACTTTAGGCCATTTATGAACAAGTTAAAATGTGCAGGTCCCAATACTGGCCCTTGGGGGCTCTACATCTCTCTATTTGGGAGAATTGTCCATTTATGCCTGTACAACTCCATTAACCCCAGCTGGTCCAGGCTGGAGGGCACCAGTTTGGCAGAGGCTGCTCTATGGGTTTGCTTTGATTCCAGCTGTAGGTCTACCTGTCAGCAGCGAGTACTATATAGCTCAGTGCCAGAGGCCATGCTTTGTGTGCAGAAGCCCCCACATTCAACCTCTGCCACTTCCAGTTAGAAAACTCAGACAAGCAGGCAATGGAAAAGGCAAGAGCCTTCTCTGCCCCCTCCTAGGACTCAGGGGAGCTTCTACCCATCAGAGAAAGCAATACAGTGGTACCTTGGGTTACAAACGCTTCAGGTTACGCATTTTCAGGTTACGGACTGCGGGAAACCCGGAAGTACCAGATAGGGTTACTTCCGGGTTTTGCCGCTCGCGCATGTGCAGGAGCGCTAAATCGCGCTTTGTGCATGCGCAGAAACACCAAATTGCGGCACACGCGTGTGCTGACGCAGTGCTGCAGGTTCCACTGTACTTCATTAGCAGACCCTCCAAGGCTCCCTATTTTCCAGGGACAGTCCCAGATTTACAGGCATCATCCCAGTTTCTGATTTGATCCTGGAATGCCCACTTTTCCTTAGGGTGTCCCTATTTTCAGTGGAGAAATGTCGAAGGGTATGGAGTTATCTGACCCCCAAGCTGTCTGAAGGCAATCCTGTATAGGGAAGGTTTTTTTTTAATGTTTAATGTTTTGTTATGTTTTTAAATATGTTTGCAGCTGCCCAGAGCGGCTGGAGCAACCCAGTAAGATGTGTGGGGTATATAGTAAAATTATCATTATGGAATGGGATGTCCTTATTTTCATTGGAGAAATTTTCTAGGGTATCCATTAGTTAGACAGATAATCTGGCCTGGTATATAAGGCGGTGTCTTGTATTCCTAGTTGGCTGCTAGGTATACCTGCTATATAACTAATATACCTTTTCCCCATAGGATTCTACCCTGATCCTGAGGACTTTCTCTGCATGCCCCCATTGAGGGAGGCCCAGAGGGTGACAATGAGAAAACAGGTCTTCTCTGCAGTAGCCCCCACCTCACCCGGTTGATGGAATGCTCTTCCCAGGGAGGCCCACCTAGCACCAATGTTATCATAATTTTATTATAATTTTGTTGCTAACAAAGATATTTCCTAGACATTTGAGCAGCACCAATAATATGACACTGTACTGCTAAATTTGGTTGCTGTTTTGTTTAAATAATGCTTATGTGATTCTTACTTTGGTTGTAAAATGGTTCCAGACTTTTTTTTTAAGTGGGAAGCAATGTATAAATTGAATTCACCTAACCACAGAGCCTAGGGCTTGCCGATCAGAAGGTCGGTGGTTCGAATCTCTGCGACGGGGTGAGCTCCCATTGCTTAGTCCCAGCTCCTGCCAACCTAGCAGTTCGAAAGCACATCAAAGTACAGTGGGAAGGTAAACGGCGTTTCAGTGTGCTGCTCTGGTTTGCCAGAAGCAGCTTTGTCATGCTGGCCACATGGTCTGGAAGTTGTCTGTGGACAAACACCGGCTCCCTCGGCCAGTAAAGTGAGATGAATGCTGCAACCCTAGAGTTGTTCGCAACTGGACATAATGGTCAGGGGTCCCCTTTACCTTTAACTTAATCCAGGACTCTGTCTCCACAGTACAATGTAAAAGTTGACTTTCCTAACAGTCTTAAGAGTTAAGCACTCTACTTAGCTGGTTTAAGTCTCTTCAAAATATACTATTCTACTTTTGTTTTTCTTTTGTATTTGTATTTCTTTTTTCTGGGGGGGGGTGATTTGTTTGACTTCCTTCAATCATTGTTATTTCAAATTTAACCAAACCTGCTACCATGTGTCAGGGCAAAGGGGTCCAGTTTCACACATGCAAGGACACACCGTTTGAGACTACATTTGCTCTTTGGAGCCCCTCTGTTCCTGGTTAATAGGAGGTCGGGAAAAGCCACCACAACAGATGCTCTTAAGATGTGCTGCATTTTTGTAAACTAGCTTGAAATACATCCTTTTTTTCGGGTAAACATCACTATCTACCATGTGACATCAAATTATTTTTTCCTTCTTTCCCTCCTCAGGGTCAAAAAGCTTGGATAGAAAAAACCTTTTTCAAGAGGGAGTGTATCTACATAATTGCCAACAGCAAAGATGCTACCAGGTAACCCATCTTCTGCTTCTGCATGTTGGTTTTGCACACCAAACAGGCAATCTTTTGTCAGCAGCAGCAGGAGGAGCAGCCCTCATGGGAAAACCGGGGGGGGGGGGCAGGTGCTCTCCCTCCCCAGCATTTGGGGCAATCACTTTCATTGCTCAGAAACAACTAGGGAGTGTCAGCCAGGATCAGGCTCCAGGCAGCTGGGCTCCAGGATCAGGGGGGAGCTAGAGTCAGTGCAAGTGGAAAAAAGGAGGAAGCTGGTACAAACAGGCAGGTATTGTGTACCAAGGCAGGAGTAGATGGCAAGAGGGCAAAAAGCAGGTGCACATTAAAAGACATGCAGGGGGCAATTTCTAAGGCAGCTAGAAGGCGCAGGGGGCTATTTTATTTTAAAAAATTGGTATTTAGACAGCATTCTACGTCATTAAAATGTTGCGACAGTGTTCAGAAGTTTAGGCAACTTGCTCTTGACTAGGGCTTTATAAGGCCAGGTAAACTGTGACTGGCCCTTGAGGTTAGCTGGCAGGCTGGCTCTGCAGCCTAAGTGGTACCCTTGAAGCAGAGGGCTCAGGCTGCCAGCAACTCAGAAGGTAAGATGCTGGAGTCTGGCTTCTGGGAGCCCCAGCTGAAAACCTTCCCCGCCACCTTATAACTGAGAGAGAAAGGGCAGACTTCTAGATGGTATAAGCAGACCTGACAGTTTGCTGTGTGTCTGCCTGTGTGTGCAGTGACTGCATGGAACTTGGCAGAAGATGAGCATACTTTTGGCCCCAGAACATGCTCTGATACGTGATTTTTATTCCCTCCTCAGGGTCTAACTGATTTGCTTCATCCTTTTTTTAAAAAAAACAACAACCCAAAACTTGAATGCCTGAAAAATTGCCCTGATTAGTCAGGTGTCAGGATTCCCCCACTCAGCATTAAAACTGCAGATGGAAAGCACTGTCTTAAAAGAGAAATCCTCCCCCTTTCTCATTCAGGAGGGAATACCCATTCTAAGAAGTTGCAAGCCATGTGCAGCACCCCAAAACAAAGGAAGCAAGCCTTTTCTTTTTACTTGTATGAAAATATATGCAAAATCAATCCATTAATTAATCTACTAAAACTCCTGTGATCAACTAAGTCCCCGTCCTGCACCACAAGGAGCAACATGCCTAGTAGATTTTTCAAACAAAAAGAAGGGAATTTTCTAAGCTGGCTGCAGGCTCACAGCTGTTCTTTGCCCTCAGGTGCTGCTGTGGCCAGCTTCTTACACAACACATCCCCATTCCTCCGAGTATAACTGCAAACAAGAATGAAGAAGAAGCAACGAAGCAGGTGGATACTCAGCCTGAGAAGTGGTTTGTCAGTAAACACACCCAGGCAGTCCCAACTGATGCCTATGGAAGTCTTGAGTTCCAAGGTGGAGGGCACACCAACAAGTCCATGGTACGTGGAGTGGTAACCTCTATTTCACCAATAGAGACAATATAGCCCAGTGAAGAGAGGGGTAGATTTCCGAAGCCTGGCAAGGGGAATGTCTTTAGAGGGGCTGGGGAAACCCAGCCAGATGGGCAGGGTATAATTATTTATTATTATTATTATATGACCAGATTCCAGTTTTTGTTTCAAGTGAGTTTGGGGAAGTGAATTCTTCCTTTGCCAACTAGCCCAAAATGTTAAGACTGCTGACATTTGTGAAGCAGTGCAGAGGTAAAAGGTGCCATTGAGTTCCAACTGAGGAGGCTTCCCAGTAAGCAAGGATAGGGGAATCCTCCATATAGCAAACGGAGGCGAAAAGGTTGATTAACCTCTTCTTCCTTACATCTGGATTTAGAGATGCGTCTTTGCTGTTGTTACAGCTGTCAATTGTATCATCTTAAGTGGTGCAGTCCTGTCCCCCATAGTCTGCCATTTGTTTAGACTGGGCAAAGGCACCTTGCGTCTTTGGAATGGAGCTGAGCACCTTCCTCCCCCTCCCCTCTCTTACTCTTGAAACATTAGCCTGGTCTTTTATGGTGCCACAAGATGCCTTGTTGTTTTGTCATTTATGTTGCATTTGCTACCTTTGCTGTGTCACTCTGATTCGCCTGTGCACATGATCTTAGAATGATCATAGAATTGTAAAACTGGAAGGGACCCCAAAGGTCATCTTGTCCAACCCCTTGCAATGCCAGAATCTCAGCTAAAATCTATCATGAAACTCTGCATTTCATTATGCTTGGGGCCAAATAAAAAAGAACAGCAGTTGATTTAGGATAGACAATAGAAAATATTTATTCATACAACACATACTTTCCTTTCTGCAAGACCCGGTGCTGTTGGCCAGTGACTCTTATGACTTTAAAAGCCATCTATCAATAGCTGTTAGTTGCATTAGCTGGCAAAACCTCAATATTCAGAGGGATTGTACCTCCAAATGCTAGATGTTGGGGAGAAACATTAGGAGAGAGTCATTGCCTTCATGTACTGCCTTGTGGATTTGCTTTGTGTGCACCTGTTTGGCCAGTATGGGAAGCTAAACTTGGTGAACTTTGGATCTGATTGAGGAGCATCTGATACATATATACTGCTTAATCAACAAAACCCTCTAAGTGGTGTACATAAAACGACATGAAATATTCTTTTAAAACACTATTAAAATCACACTGCAGAAAACAAATACACATAACATTTATCAAGATATAGGTAAAACCAGCAGTTTTGCAACAAATTTACATAATAAAATTATATGTCTGGCCAAGATGTTTTTAGCAGGCACCGAAAACAACACAGCAAAGGCACCTGCCTAATATCAGTGGACAGGAGTTCCAGAGTTGACAGTGCTGCCACACTGAAGGATAAATTTCTTGCAGACGTTAAGTGGCATTTACAAAGGGGTAAAGAGATCCTTTAAGTAAACTGATCCCAGCTGCTAAGCTGTTTGTGTCCACCTGCCTTGCAGTACATCCGAGTGTCGTATGACACAAAGCCAGACTCGCTGCTCCACCTGATGGTGAAAGACTGGCAGCTGGAACTCCCCAAGCTCTTAATATCCATCCACGGGGGACTGCAGAACTTCGAGCTGCAACCCAAGCTGAAGCAAGTGTTTGGGAAGGGCCTCATCAAGGCGGCCATGACCACAGGTGCTTGGATCTTCACCGGGGGAGTCAGTACAGGTGAGAAGTGCACTGTCGGCCTGCTTATTTATAGGCTCACCTTTAGTTGATGGAAACTATTAGCCTGTCCCCAACATAATGTTTTCTTGCCAGGATGGTGGGGAGAGATGAGCAGGGATTTAATCCAAGGGGCTGTAACTGTGTCATTTTCTTGCAGAATGAATTAACTGTGCTCAGTGTGCTCTTAAGGACAACGCAGACTTCCATCCCCTTTCTTCTCCTCCTTTGGCCTGTGCTAGGAGCCTTGCCTAGCCTTGCTAGGAGCTGTATAAATCCCTGTTTAAGAACCATGTCTGCAGTCAAGGTTCAACAGACAACACAGTTAACAAGACATTTTTATACCATTTTCAGTTTCACATGGGACACCTCAGAGAACAAAACGAAACGATGACATCCTGCACTCTCTTATATTCAACCTTTGTGCATGTGGAGCTTCTTATTGCCAACTTTTGAGTTTTAAAATACTAAACCACCTCAAAACAGACAGAGTCAGGGCAAAAAGTGGAGTGTCACATACAAAGGTGGAAGAAAAGTCATAACCTTGCAAGTTATGTGAAAAGCCGGGCCAGTTGCAGTGGGTTGCATGTGGAACCACGTGGAAGTCAGACTGCCAACACTGGTTGCTAGATAAGGCAGGGTTTTTATTGTGCTTGTGATAGAGGGAGGCTGGGAGGGTGAGGGTGAGAGCAGACCTTTAATGAGCTGTAACTCTGAGGTGCCCATCCAGGCACACAACTGAAATGGAATGGGACTCAGTCCCAGTTAATAAGTTCCATCACTTTCGTTGGGAATGAGTCAAGACTCACTTTTGCTGGGTGGAGGCTTAAAGTGCTCAATTCTTTCTAAAGACTTGGTGCGTTTAAAACCTTTTAAGCAACCTTCCTGAAAACGTTGAGGAACATGGTGTCTCCTCCATTAAAGAAGATTCATAGAGCAAGTGCTCACTGGAGTATCTTAATAAATGAGAAAGGAAGGGGGGTGTTCTTACTGGAGAAGGCCCTCTCTGTCTCCCTCCGTTATGTGTGCAGCTGTCCCACAGGGAAGACTCTAACGGACTCGATCCCTCCTGTAGGTGTCATTCGCCACGTTGGAGATGCCTTGAAAGATCATTCTTCCAAGTCCAGAGGACGCATCTGTGCCATAGGAATTGCTCCGTGGGGCATTGTGGAAAACAAGGAGGATCTGATTGGGAAAGATGTAAGTTCCCACACTTTCTGTGGATTTTTGCCAGATTCTTTTTTTTAATAAACAGTTTTATTAGATTTTCCCATTTAAATACCTAACCCATCTTCCAATTATACAATATAAAAATATCAATTAAACATTTTTCCAAATCTTCTGCCAAATTATACAAATTTAGCGACTTCCCATGCTCCAGACTCAGAAGGCCTCTGGCCCTCTTTTTACGTTGCAATTCTTTCCCGTTGTCCAGATCTTATTCAATAATCTTGTTTTCCTTCTCTTCTTTTTTCCAAGTCACTGAGTCCCTTCCAGCTAGCAAATTTTAATCAAATCATATTTAACTCCATATGAATTTATATTATAGTCCCCTTTTATGATTTTAGCATAGTCTCCTCGCACGCTGGCATCCTGCCAAGACCGTCTGTAGATCCATAAATCTTCTTTACAGCTAGCGACCCCAATCCTCAAACAGTTCCAATAAATCAGATGTTTCTGCACACAGCAGCCTTTTTAGGGAAGGTTTGCCAAGTCACAACCTTATACACAAATCTAATGTCTTTATTTATGGTTCCCTCCTCCTTTGACTGCTGTTACGACCGGTTGTCTCTTAAGATGGCTGAAAGTGCTTTTAAAGCTGCGTCATATCTCAGCAGTTTCTTGACAGGTTTCCAACTGCTAACGAGCTTGCGTCTCTCTGATATCCATAAATTTAGGGAACCTTCGACCACATTCCAAACAGATCCTCGATTATAAACTTTGATTATTATTTATATTTTCAATTCACAAGTCTAATTCCGATTTCGCTTGCTTTTTTAAGTAGATATAAAACACAATTATAAAATTCCAGCCTCCCCCTTCTGTTCCGTCGCATACCTTCTAATCTGATAAAAGACATTCTTCAATCCTTTGTTTTCTCAGTGGCTGTAGTTTGCAGTATAAATCTCCTCCTTTGTCTGAAGCATGTCCACGACTCATATCTAATTTCTCTCTTAAATCATGGAGCTTGTTTTCGCTCGTAAAGATGGTGTCAGGGGGATCTGAACTCCCACGGGGGCTTTCCACCCAGGGCCCCCCGCTTCTCCCTTCTTCCAAGGTTGAAGCTGGTAATGGGCCACTGCGGGTGAAACTGCACACCCCCATACCCTGGGGGGGCTTTGGGAGGCTGCATACTCCCCTCGGCAGCCTCATAAATCAGCCTGTGGGGTCGGAGAGATGGAATTTTCAGCCATCTTCTACTGCGATCCAAGCGGAACTGATTTTTGCCAGATTCTCTTGTTCTCACTCCCTTTGATTTGCTGGGATCCCTTGATTCTTATCAGCAAATCAGATAATGCATTAAAGGGTTGCTTGTGCAGCCTTATGCAGCACTGCATCCAGGGGTCAGGGCAGGAGTTTTGAAGAAAGGGAGAGGATGGTGGTTGGCACTTTTTGTGCATTCTTTTGTCAACCATGTTACAGGCAGAAATCAACAGCTTAGAGATACGCAGCACCATGCCCATTCATTTAAAAGGAGGCAATCTTCACAGAGCTTTGAGCTTTGGAGGCCATTCTCATAGGCCACATTCACACAATACATGTAAAGCACTGAAGTTTATTACGGGTGCTAAGAGTTGTTAGGGGACCCCCCCCCATTCCCCTCTAGAGAACTCCAGTTCCCGAAGTTCCCTGGGAAGAGGGGTTGACTGTTAAATCGTTCGTTTTCTCTTTGCCTTTAGCCACCTTTAGCTCAGGTTGAATGTAGCGCATAATAATAATAATAATAATAATAATAATAATAATAATAATATGTGTACCCTGCTCATCTGACTCGGTTTCCCCAGCAACTCTGGGCAGCTTACAGCATATATAAAAACATAGTAAAACATCAAACATTAAAAACTTCCCAATACAGTGCAGCCTTCAGGTGTCTTCTAAAATGTGTGTACTGTAGTTCTTTATCTCGACATGGTGCAAAGCAGGACTGGTGTTGGGCATAGCTTCAGATCCCACAAGTCGCGGCGGCCATTTTGGAACTGGGTGGAGCATGCTCAGAAGCGACTTTTGATGCTGCTCTGCCCAGTTCCGAAATGGCTGCAGTGCGACTTCTGGCGCAGCGGCCATTTTGGAACTGGGCAAAGCAGCATCAAAAGTCACTTCTGAGCATGCTCCGCCCAGTTCCAAAATGGCGACAGCGCTACTTCCGGTCTGCTATTTCCGGCCCAGTCCCTTATTTCTCTGACAGCAGCTTGGCAGGTATGCAAGTGTCCCGATTTTCCAGGGACAGCCCCAGAATTACAAAAGCCACCCCAGCTTTTGATTTGATCCCAGAATGTCCCTATTTCCTCCACTAGTGCTGCCTCCACCAAGCTCAGGACGATGAGCCGGCACTTCTCCGGAACGACTGGGGTGGCAGCTGCGAGGGAGCAACCTGTGGCCTCTCCATGGCTGCTGGAGAGCAGCTGAGGAGGAAGAGAGGTTGCCACCCCAGAGGCCCAGTCCCAGCTCCCTGGGTGGGAAGAAAGGAGGAGCAGAGCACAAGGGGTCTTGTTGTTTTTAATGCTTTGTGCATCTGCATCTAATCTTGCCCCTTTCTAAAATTTATTTATTGGTGTGTGCTTTTCTTTTTGTAAATCCAGCAAAGAAAAAAATAAAACTAAAACCAGGATTTTTTTAAAATATATTTTATTGAAGTTTTAAATTAAAACATACAAATCAGTCAAACAAATTAAACAAATCAAGCACACCATACAAAACATACAAATCAAAATCATACACATATACATAAAATCAAGTAAGCACAATCAACACTCCTCATTATCAAATCGTATGCCCAATACTCCAACTAACATACCACAGAGTTGTTGATTCTCTTAACCTATTTTTATATACAGTGGTACCTCTACTGACGAATAACTCTACTTACGAATGTTTCTACTTATGAACGGAGCTCCATCCGCCATCTTGGAT
The DNA here is from genome assembly GCF_963506605.1 of Zootoca vivipara. Lineage (NCBI taxonomy): Eukaryota > Metazoa > Chordata > Lepidosauria > Squamata > Lacertidae > Zootoca > Zootoca vivipara. The sequence goes on along the minus strand of NC_083289.1, from coordinate 3,704,025 downwards.
GCGGTTTAGATAGGATCTTTGCTACTTACGAATTTTTAGATAGGGTTGCTTCGACTTACGAATTTTTTCTCCCAATGCATTCCTATGGGATTTGACTTACAAATTTTTTTGACTTACGAATGTGCGTTCGGAACGCATTAAATTCGTAAGTAGAGGTACCACTGTAAAGCTATCAGTATCACCTCGATATAACTCCTCTCCAATCACTAGATTTCCACTTGTCATGCTCTCGAGTTATTAGAATATTTTTCCTTTACTGCTTTCCAATATTTCTTATCCCTATATTCAGCACTTTATTTCACATATCGCTTTTATATTTTGATTTTTATCAATATGGAATATTAGAAGTAGACCCAAGACTGCAGTGTGGGGCATTGTTTTCTCATATGCTCACCAAATTTTCCCCAACTTTGGTAAAATTTTTGGTTGCTGCATCCTCTGATTTAATCTGTTAATTTAGCCAGATCTATAAAGCTAAATGCCTTCTCTTGCCACTCTTTGATTTTTGGTACCTCTTGCTTCTTCCAGTATGTTGCAATCAAAATTCTTGCAGCAGCAGTTGCATAAAATTTTTCTCTAAATAAACTAAATAAAACCAGGATTAAGAGGTTTTCTCAGGATGGTGGTGGGCGGGCGTGCTGTGTCCTGTTGCAGAAGGGTGGTGGAAATGTTCTGTAGGGAGGGGGGAGAAAAATGGGAGATCAAGGAGGATCAGTTGGGGGGGGAGTGAGAAATGCCTCTATTTTCATCTGAGGAATGTTGGAGGGTATGGAATGAGCCCCAGCCCCAGGCGTTTCCACTTGCAAACAAATGTGTGGATCAGAATATGGATTAATCAGATTTTGCACATCTCTGGACAGTGTTCTCGTCTCTGAAATGTATCAAAATGCAATTTGAAATACATCTTTAAAATTTAATCTGTTTTTAAAGAAATGTTTATTTTGAAAGGAAATAAATATATATTCCAAAGTATGTGGTGTATGAATATGCAAATATTCATGGAAGTTTGAGGAGGGGTGGGGATGCAGTGGGACAGAATAGGTTTATGCGCAAACACATGCAACAATGACATTATGCATTGTCAAATCCACATTTAAAGTACCAGTAACCACAGTTTTCCTTAATTTTTCAGACATAAACAGGACACTGCTTAGTATGAAAGAAATCTCCTCTTTGCCGCTGTGCCAGAGGAGCAGCATAGTATGCAATTCTGAGTATGGCTGGATCTCATTCATCTAGTGCTTTAGTATTAGGTCTCTTGTGTGCAGAAAAAAGCAGAATGCAAATATTAGTATCAGTAAATGTTAGTGTTTGGAGTCTTGCGGCTTGGATAGCTGGAATAGAAGAGGAGAATTCAACAGCTGCATTTTTCTTATGCCTGTATGACAAGCTGCAGCTAGCAAACAGGATGAAGAGCTACCCAGTTGCTGAAAGCTACAGTCGTACCTTGGAAGCTGAATGGAATCCGTTCCGGAAGTCCGTTCTACTTCCAAAATGTTCAGTTTCCAAGGCGCAGCTTCCGACTGGCTACAGGAGCTTCCTGCACTCAGTCAGAAGCCACAGAAGCCCCATCAGATGTTCAGCTTCCAAAAGAACATTTGCAAACCGGAACACTCTCTTCTGGGTTTGCGGTGTTTGGGAAACAAAATGTTCGACTGCTAAGGTGTTTCTCAACCAAGGTACGGCTGTATATTCATCATGGCCACTGAGATTGCCATTTACTACTCCAAAGACAGGAGCCTTTTATACTAAGCTGTCTTTCACTTTCTGAACGTGGCTTCACTGGAAATAGTGTCCAGAGGGGAGGTCCACACCGCAAACAGTTTTATACCAATATAGCTTTATATCAGTGTTGGCTGAGCAGTGAGATCCTTAGCTTCAACTTTACCTCACACACCCACGAATTAAGCAAGCCAGAACCTTTTTGCCCTCCCTTTGCAATAAGAAGATAATAATCCTGGCCTACTTTGCAAGCGAGTAAGGGCCACTGACATAATGTACTTGAAATGCTTCAAACCCTCTTTAAAGTGCCATGAAAATGCCGAGCAATTCAGAGCCCGTGTGGAAGAGCGGCAGGGGGGAGGGCAGCCTAATCTACTTCACAAGAAGAAAGAAAATAGAAGAATGGGGGTGCTGTGTGCTGCCCCGAGAACTTTACAGGAATAACAACAAGTAAATGAATAACTGCCATGGTTCACCTCCCCAAAGGATTCTGGGAATTATAGTTTGGCAAGGTTTTTGAGAGATCTCTAGCTCCCTGATTACAGTTCCCAACGATTCCTGAAGGAGATGAAATTACTGTTTAAACTAGTTGAAGTCCAATATTCCCAGAATCCAGATGCAAGTGCAAATCTGAGCCAGTTTTTATTTGTTTCTATTTTCTTTTTAAATTAAAAATGCCCTTTTCTTTTTGACAGGTGACAAGAGTTTATCAAACCATGTCAAACCCACTAAGCAAACTCTCTGTGCTCAACAGTTCCCATACGCACTTCATCCTGGCCGACAATGGCACCTTTGGCAAATACGGGGCAGAAGTGAAGCTGAGGCGCCAGCTGGAGAAACACATCTCACTCCAAAAAATCAACACACGTAAGTAACCAGAGATATATCGCTCATTCACAAAACAGGTCGCTGCTGAGAATAACCTTAGGGGTATAATAACCCCCTATCAAAAATCTGTATAAGATCAATAGACCTTACCAGGGCTGGGCCAGCAATGAGGTAGCAGGATCCACAGGGCCAGCAGATCTGCCCCCCCCAAATGTATCACTCGTAGATCCTTATCCCCCCCCCCTTGTGCTTAATGTAGAACTTCACTCCCCCTTCTTCCTGGGAGGGGGGAATTTTGTGGTTCACCTGAGATGCCAAAATGTCTTGGGCTGGCTCTGGACCTTACTGAGAGAAGTCCAACAGGAAGAGCATTGGCATCTTTCCTCTGGGATGCCCTTCCTCCCCCCCCCACCCCGGTGCTCTTTCTGTCAGAGTGCAGGGGCTGGTGACTCGGCTTTGCATCCCCTGCCCAATGCTATCCAAGAGTGATGAAAGTGGCTGGCAGAGTGGGCTATATTCGTGGTGGTGAATGCAAGTGTATCACCCCGAGCAAATGCAGCAAGAAATCGTGGGAAATCCCAGTTTCCTGCCATGGATGCCTATATGACGCCCACGGCTGGTAAACACACATTTGTTGCACTCACACGTTATACGTATTGACTTGTAAGTGCACATTTATTTGTTTATTGGCCTCAGCTGCCAGCACTTTCCGTCTTCTGTAGATGTGCAAGCGCACTGGTGGTCTGAGAGATAAGTCCTGAGAGGCAATATACCCTGTATAAATAGAATGGGTCCTCTTTCTTTCTTTCTTTCTTTGTTCTTTGTACACTGAATTACACTGCTGCCTGTGAAATCAGTGCCCTGAATCTGAAAACATACCAAAACTAACAGGCCTTCTGCTGCCAGACCCATATTAAAAACTGTGCATGGATGCTAATTGCTGCCCTTGTTGGCAATTCTGGCAGAAAGGCGGAGGCATCTGCTGGGCACATAGGTTGACTTGTCAGCTCAGGCTCAGAACCTGCTCTGGTGCCCAGGCTCAATCCCAAAATATGAATTACGGAGGTGTTTCTCTCCCTCTCCTGTAACTCGAGAAGAGTGGCTTATCCCATGAAAATGAGAAGTGGTCGTTTTGGGACAGACAATAATGGGATTCAGGACATAAATATGGAGTTTGTTGCCACAAGATGTGAGAAAATCTTAGTTGTCTTTAAAAATGGATAAGAGAAAATCATGGAAGAGGAGATGAGGCCTGTCTGTGGCTTCTTGCCACGATGACTCTATGGAGCCTCCCTGTTCAGAAGCAGCAGGCTGCTGAATACCAGTTGCTGTTGAACAACAATATGCCCTGCTTGATCCTCAGAAGCAGGGCATTGGACTTCGTGGAAAGCATGACCTCCATGGGGCTGTCCCTGAATATAGAATCATAGAATCATAGAGTTGGAAGAGACCACAGGGGCCATCCAGTCTAATCCCCTGCCAAGCAGGACACACCATCAAAGCATTCCTGACAGAAGGAAGGAGACTCCACCACACTCCCTGGTAGCAAATTCCACTGTCGAACAGCTCTTACTGTCGGGAGGTTCTTCCTAATGTTTAGGTGGAATCTTCTTTCTTGTAGCTTGAATCCATTGCTCCATGTCTGCTTCTCTGGAGCAGCAGAAAACAACCTTTCACCCTCTTCTATATGACACTGTGAGGGACAGGAGCTATAGACTGCCCCCTCCCATCGTGACAACCAGTTCCTCTCCGAACACAAGCGGGAGCGGGGAAGGAGATGAGTCCAGCGGGGAAACAGGAAGTAGGGGGCAGGGCTCTGACAGGGTCACAGAGCCCCTGCGCCGACCGGGAGAGGAAGGAAGGGAGAGGGAAAAAGGGAGGCAGGAAAACACGGCTAGAAGACCCCTCCCTCCAGTTCCGGAGCTGCGCATGAAGAAAAGGGGGAGGAGATTGGGGATTCCCAGACTACTTTGTTGGAAAAAGACGCGGGAATCCCCATTCCGGGGTACTGACCCAGACTGAGAACATGTACATTGTACAGCTTCTGCACTGTAAATAGTCTGCACATAATAAAAGCATGAAAAGGCAACGTGTCGGAGTCGTTACTCTAGAGTAGCCGCCAGCGACCCTGTGACAGACACCCTCCAACTCATAGTCGTGGACATGCCTTAGACCTGGTGTTTACCTCTATTTACCAGTATGTGAGTGATCTGACACTAAGTAAAAGCAAAACAATTCTTTGGGGATTTTTTTGGGGAAGCCACAACAGTTTAAAGTGGTAGTGAAATGCTGTAGAGGTATGGTGGGAATTTGGCCTGGATTTTGTTGGACTCTGATCAGCCAGTATGGTCAGGGGTCAGGAATGATGGCAGCTGGAATCCCACACCATGGGCCAAGCATGGAAGGCCACTAGGTTTCTCACCTCTCCCTAGAGAGGAGTCTAAAGTAAGCGTATTGCTGGTTTGGAAGTAGGGATATGGTGTTCAAAGTGTTCTCTCCCCCATCCCCCATTTGTCTAATGTGCATTAAGAAGGCAATGTGGGGTTTCGTCTGCTTTTTTTGTTGTTCAGCTTTTACATCTTGAGACTAATCTCCTTATAATTCTGCCTGACCCTCAGCATTTAGAATTTAAGCACCTACTTCCTGAGGACATATCATGCCAAGTGCAAGATAATTATTTTTCTACTTTTAGTCCTCCAACTTCCTGACATGTGACCAAGTCTGCCTGGATCCTGTGACCTATGGGCTTCCCTTTGTCATCCTATGCCTGGAGATCACAGTGAGGCAGGGACTGCAAAGGGGGGCTCAGCTGTCAACGCCGACCGACCATTATTTGCATCCTAACAATAAACAGCCAATAGTGCACTTTAGATGGCTGTCATTTTGCAGGCAGCATGTCTACACAACAAACTCATGCCATTTCTATGCCACTGTAACTGCTGTGTCCTCTATTGAGTTTTACGAGCAGGCTCTGCTGTTCATCAAAAGTACTGTACAATTTCACAGATTATTCAGAAGCTTCTCCTTGTCTCATGCCCTGGTATTTGTACAGCATCCTGCTTCACTGAGAACCTGAAGTTTCCACTCTTTCAAAACATTCACTTGGTGTTTAATGGTCTGTTTGGTTTGTCCTACAGGGCTGGGGCAGGGGGTCCCTGTGGTTGGACTGATAGTTGAAGGTGGTCCCAATGTGATATCCATCGTCTTGGAATGCCTGCGTGAAGAGCCGCCACTTCCTGTTGTGATCTGTGATGGTAGCGGACGAGCGTCAGACATCTTATCGTTTGCACACAAGTACTCAGAAGAAGGAGGGTAAGAACAACTGACATGTTAGAATTGGGGTAACGTAGTGGTTAGGAGACTGAGTCCCTATTCATACATAGCGCCAAAGCATGCTGTGACCAGCTACACAAACACTGTGTGCACACTCTCCTTCCTCTTGCTTACCTTATTTCCATGTTCTCGAGAAACCACAATTTGCCACTTATCACTGAACCATTATTTAGCACTATGTGAACAAGCCTGATCAAGCCATGAGCTTGAGTGCCCCCACTCCCCCAGCACATGCCAGAGGAGATGGGAAGCACCCTGGTTTAATCTAACCACAGTTTGCTGCTACATACAAACTTCGACAAACTATGTTTAGTTTCAACCTGAAGGAGCGTTTCCACCCGCATCGTTCTGCCCGGACACTGAGGTCTAGTACCGAGGGCCTTCTGGCGGTTCCCTCGTTGCGAGAAGCCAAGTTGCAGGGAACCAGGCAGAGGGCCTTCTCGGTGGTGGCGCCCGCCCTGTGGAATGCCCTCCCATCAGATGTCAAAGAGAAAAACAGCTACCAGATTTTTAGAAGACATCTGAAGGCAGCTCTGTTTAGGGAGGCTTTTAATGTTTAATAGATTATTTTATTTCATTTTTCTGTTGGAAGCCGCCCAGAGTGGCTGGGGAAACCCAGCCATCAGCCACAGCTAAACCATGATTTCTGATCTTGACTTGTTTTGATGAACCATAGTCTAAAAAGAAACCAGTTTCAGCTTTGGAGATAACAACACATCACAGTGAGCTTAAACAGGGAAGTGGACATCTTCCAATCTCTTCCTTGTGGCTGGACTGGATGAGGAGAGGGGAGCTGGGAGTACTGAAGCTAGAGGCTTGTGCACGGTTCCTCATTTAGTATAACATCCAAACCAGACTGTTATGTTCAAACAAATCAAACTACAGTTTTAGCTGTTTGGTGCATGTGAGGACTAGGAGAGGAGGGAGTGCACAACGGAAGGCTTATTTGCATGGTGCAAAACCTGAGCTGTTGACCGAGGTTCCAATATTGTCTCCTCTATGAACTTGCTGGGAGTCTCCCCAGCCCCTCTGAGCGGCTCCCAATCAAATATTAAAGCAATACAGCATTAAATATTAAAAACTTCAGGTGTCTTTTAAAAAGTAGGATAGCTGCTTGTTTTCTTGACATCTGTTGGAAGGGCATTCCACAGGGCAGGTGCCACTGCCGAGAAGGCCCTCTGTCTGGTTCCCTGTAACCTCACTTCTTGCATTGAGGGAACCTCCAGAAAGCCCCGGTGCTGGATCTCAGTGTCCAGGCTGAATGATGGGGGTGGAGATGCTCCCTCAGGTATACTGGTCCAAGGCTGTTTAGGGCTTTAAAGGTCAGTGCCAACACTCTGAATTGTGCTCGGAAATGTACTGGGAGCCAATGTAGATCTCTCAGGACCGGTGTTATGTGGTCTCGGCAGCCACTCCCAGTCACTAGTCTAGCTGCCACATTCTGGATTAATTGCAGTTTCCGGACCTTCAAAGGTAGCCCCACATAGAGTGCATTGCAGTAGTCCAAGCGGGAGATAACCAGAGCATGCACCACTCTGGCAAGACAGTTTGCAGGCAGGTAGGGTCTCAGTCATCCATCCTCCAACCTTGGACCAGTCACTGCCTCTCAGCCTAACCTACCTTGAAACAGTTACAATTGGTTAAATTGGTTAAAATTATATAATGAAGGCTGCAATCTTATGCATCATTGAATTCAGTGGGACTTACTTTGAGGAGAGCAACACAAGTTTGTACTCCAAGGGTTGTGTTCTGAAAACCAAACAAACAAATCCATTTGCCTTCATTCCTGAAGTCTAAGCATGAAAATATTTGTTTTTTGTTTTGTCTCTTGACATTAGCATCATAAGTGAGTCTCTGAGGGACCAGCTGCTTGTCACCATTCAGAAAACCTTTAACTACAGCAGGAACCAAGCTCACCAGCTGTTTGTTATTCTCATGGAGTGCATGAAAAAGAAAGAACTTGTAAGCATCTTACACTTCACTTGCAGAACCAATTGAGTATCAGGGCCAAGCATAGCATGGGGGACACTTCTCAAATGAGAGGCCCTGGGCACATTCTTTTTCAAGCCAAAACAGCCAGAACCAGATCAAGGCCGCTGCTGCACAGTGGGAGGAGAGAGCAAACCCTTTCCTCCCTGAGCCAGCTTCCTGCTGAAAAATCAGACACCACGCGGAGGAGGAGGAGGAGGAGGAGGAGGAGGAGGAGGAGGAGGAGGAGGAGGAGGAGGAGGAGGAGGAGGAGGAGGACTCGTGATGCAAGCCACAGCCAGGGCAAATGATGAAAGGCACCTCCCAAAGTCTGACCCACCTTTCTCACTCACAACCTCCAACCCTCACTTCTCATTTGGACCCAAGAGTGAGGTCTGAGGAGTTCCAGGGATAGGCAGTGTGGTGCCTGCCGTATGTTGTTGGGCTACAGCTCCCAAAATCCCTGACCATTGGTTTTGATGGCTAGAGCTAATGGGAGCTGGAGTTCAACGTTGTTACCTTTAATAAAACTGATTTGTTGCTGAATAATGATTTGGCACATCAGAGAGCCACTGCTGATCAGTGTGGGCAATATCGCCCTAGATCAGCCTTCCCCAACCTGGTGCCTTCCAAATGTTTGAACTATGACTAGAATTACGGACTAGAAAGACAAATGCGAAAAGGTGATTATATATGTTACTTAGCCTGACGCCATTTGCATCTGCGTTGGAAAAACCCCTATTAACTGGATTTAAGTCAATACCATTATTTGGCTAATTGGCATTTTAGGACTTGGCCACCCCTTTAGATATTTAGCCAGTCATGTGGCACCACCATCTGGGCTAGTGGGGAAGCCCTTCTGATTATATAATCAGTCCATCAAGCTTCTTAAAGGCCTCCATCAACAAATGACTTATTTCGCATCTCCCTCCTCACAAAGTAAAGTAAGCAAATTACAGAATGTACATTTTTTAGCAATAGCAATTAGAGGACTTTTCCTCTTCTATTTATTTGTTTTTGAGAATAAGTTAGGAGACCAATTTGATCAGATTAAATATAAATCCCAGTGTCTGAGGATAAATGGTCTCCCTCTCCCTCTCTCCTGTGCCAATTGAATGATACTCTTTATGGCTTTGCAGACATCTCCAAGGACCATAGCAGCATATTATTTTAAAACCAAGGCTACAATCCGCGGCTGAGTGGCACAGCAGCCTATAAGGCCGCCTTATTCTACCCAACTATGCTGGTTGGGGCTGATGGGAGTTATAGTCCAGAACATTTGGAGGGCACAAGGTTGGCGAAGGAGAAAAGCTCAGGGCAGAGATGATGGCAAAGTCCCCCTTGAACCAATCCTGCTGATACTCAACTTCACCCCACCATTTTAGTTCCTGCCAATGGATTTGCCATGCAGCACAACTGTGTTGTGCAAGAGGCATGCTCAACATCCTTGGAAGCCCTTCCCTGTGTCCTGTCTCCATCTGAGGCCTGGCGGATGGGCATGCACGATGACACGGTTTTCTTGGTGGCCAGACCTCATCTACAGAACACCATGTCCTGGGAAGCCTGCCTAGGGCAATACTTGCCTGACTTCCTGAGCATGACCAAAATTTGACTTTGGGGGACTGCTTTGGGGGATATTGTGTTCAGTTGTTGGGAGCATCACTGATACATGCAAGCAGTAGAGCTACACAGAAGAGCAGAGCTGCACCAAAGGGATATGGAGGTATTGCTTACGCTTTCCCATCACTTTTTGCTGAACTTTTAGATCACCGTGTTCCGCATGGGCTCTGAGGGGCAGCAAGATATTGAGATGTCCATCTTAACAGCTCTACTTAAAGGTGAGCTATCCAAGCAAGAATACAGAAAACTGATGAAATATATCACCTCCATTTGCATATCTGGCTAGCAACCCAACTGACTCATGGATCTCTAGGTTAATTATGTACCAAATGTTAAATGTTTATTTGGGCTCACTTAGATTATAGAGAAGCCCAGTATATAGAGGCTACGTCTGCTACTGAATTTTCCATTACATTCTTTTTCCTAAACTTTTCCTTCTACCCTGGGGTCATATGTGCTAGAAGATATTGTTTTTCCTTTAATGCAACACAATAAATTACATTGATGGCCACTTGTGCTAAATGTTTAAACACTGATGGGAGGAGAAGTATGCTAATGAAGTTTTTTGATAAAAAACTTTTTTTCATGTCTCAGGACACGGAAGAAAAGAGGAGCCCTTCTTTGGTTTTAAAATTTGAACATGTTTGACAATTGGCCTGTTCCACCTTCTGCAAGTGGTTTACGCTGAATACAGAGTAGGCACAACCAGTCACATTGACTTTCTTCATGCACGATGCAACATCTATGGTCTGCTCTATGCAGCAGCACTTGAACCAGCCATCCCATACACAAAGGCCACTATGTGACCTATAGTAGCAGCGATCTGATTTGCTGTGACCAAACAAGAGAACAGTGGTATATGTGACAGCCTGTGTCTTCCTCAGTCACCCTGCCTTTCAACTGTAAGACAGCCACAATAAATCACGGTGCTGCACAGTGAGAAGTATTTCAGCAGCTTATGCAAAAGTTCAGAGGACAGTGCTAAAACGTTTACTCTTTCAACTCAGTTCTTTGTATCCAAGCCATTGTTTTTGACAGCAGCTGCTACAGTCACCCAGAAGCCTCTGGACAATTCAGAAGTTCCTGGATGAGCAAGACATTAATGTTGCAAGCATGTGTGCCTCCCTGCATTCTCCCTGCATACCTTCTATGTCAGACATGCATAGTAAGCATACCAGTGGAGACAAAGGAGATATGCAGGTCCCCACCAATTCTATATTTTCAGTTCACTCAGTTTGCCAAAGATATGAAAAAGACATATCTCATTCTTGCCTCCCAGCTGAAGCTGCTGTTTCTTGTAGCTTTTGAAACTAACAATTTGATATATTTCTTGACGGAGGAAATACTTCCATCATAGTGAGTAGGACTGGAGTTCTGATTGGGTTTTGCTTGCTTGCTTGTTTAATTGGCAGAAAGCTGAGATTCTATACACTGAGTGGTAAATACTTGCTTGTTTGCTTAGGTACTAATGCATCTGCACCAGATCAGCTGAGCTTAGCATTGGCCTGGAACCGTGTGGATATTGCACGCAGTCAAATCTTCGTCTTTGGGCATCATTGGCCGGTAAATCTTTGCATAGAGAGGTTGTTTTTTTTAAATAAAATAAAATGTCACCACACTCCCACTTCTAGGTTGGACAGCTATATGATGCTCTACATCAGGGAAGATTGGGCAATGCAGTAGATCAGCGATGATTTCAGTAGCAAGTAAAGTTGCATCGGGTTGGGGAGAATCCTTGCAATTGCAGGTCTTGCATGCTAATTGCTTCTTTCTCAGCCTCAGTGCTCTTCAACTGTAAAACGGAAGTATTGGAAACACAGGAAGCTGTCTGATACTGAGCCAGGCCATTGGTCCATCTAGCTTAATGTTGTCCCCCCGAGTTTTGGGCAGAGGACATTCATAGCCCCACCTGAAGATGCCAGGGATTGAACCTGGGGCTCTTTGCAGTCCCTTTAATCACTCTTTCACCTGGTCTACTGGCCAGTTTTTTGTTAGAATCCCTGATGCAGACGGAAATGCTGATTGGTGTATGCATAGGCTGCATATGGGGCACCTTGTGGCGCATTGGTTCAGCACCCCCTGGACCTCCATTTTGTGTTCTGTTAACTGCAGCCATTGGGAAGCCTTGCAGTTACGGATGGGACAGCCCCAGAAAAGGAGAAGAAATCTCCGGCACCTCAAGCAAAAGCAGCAAGAGGGAAAGGAAAAGGCAAGAAGAAAGGTGGGAAACAGAAAGAAGAACCGGAGGAAGAAACAGATCCAAGGAAACTTGAGCTACTGAACTGGGTGAGCTTAAAAATGGCATTGCCCTTCCTTTGCTCTGAACGCCAATTGCCTTCACTGGTTCATTTCCTCCTTTATGCTTTTCCAGTTTCACAGCCAATTTCAGATGTATGCATGTTTCTCTCTGTGTCAGCAGGGGAGAAGCCCCCTGAAGAATAGCTGGGCCTAAGTGCACTGTGGCTTTGGCTGCCCTTTTAGAAGAAAAGTATTTCAGTGCACCTTTTAGCCATCTTCATGGCATTGGGGTTTGGAGGCTACTGTTTTGTGGCCACGCATAACATGTAAATGGTGACTTCTAACCACAATATGACTTCAGAGAGATGCTGGTCCTTTCTGGACTATCACTCATGTATCGCTTGTGGGCATAACCTTCCCCACCTCCATTTGCACCATGTGCCTGGATGTGCCCTTGGGATGTAAGCTCCAGAAGCCAGAATATTTACCTGAAGTGGCCCTTCATATGCTTATAGAATAGATTTATTCCATGGTTGATTATCCGGGCTTTAAAACCAAAAGGTTGATGTAATACACAGCACCTGAACCATGACCTTGTGGCTATGGAAGCAAGCCACCCTTTGCACGTTTTGGAATGCACGCAAAACCTTTGTTTAGATGGGCTTTTGGCGAATCACAGGAGTGGAGGAATCTGTAGCCCTCCAGATGTTATTGGACCCTGGTTCCCATCATCCTGGGCTGCTGGCCATGCTGGCTGGAGCTGAAGAGAGTTGGGAGTCCAACAACGTCTGTGGCATAGCTGCCAAGTCTCCTGTATTCCCTGGAAAATCCCCGTTTTTCCAGCTGTTCCTAGCTGAAAAAAACGGATTTTTTTGTTTTTCCCCGGTTTATTCTGGCACGGTGGCCATTTTGGAACTGGGCGGAGCATGCTCAGAAGTGACTTTTGATGCTGCTCTGCCCAGTTCCAAAATGGCTGCAGTGCGACTTCTGGTGCGGTGGCCATTTTGGAACTGGGCAAAGCAGCATCAAAAGTCACTTCTGAGCATGCTCCACCCAGTTCCAAAATGGCGGCAGCGCTACTTCCGGTCTGCTACTTCCACCCCGTCCCTTATTTCTCCGACAGCAACTTGGCAGGTATGGTCTGTGGCCACAGCTATTCCCCAGCCATGCTTTAAAAGATAAATAATGTGCTTTATCCAATGCCTTGTTTTAACTTCTACAGCCCTCTGTTTTTCTTACATTGTAGTTTTAAACTGCATTATATTTCATAAATGGTTTTAAATATTGATAGCTAGGGATGGGGGAGAAACTCAGTTCAGTTCACATTTAAATGTGAGCTTGCCTAATTTGAGCCAAAAACAGCCATCCTTTGAAATTCACACATCCAAATTTTGCAGTGGAGTTCTCTACTGAACTGTGTAATGTAAATGCATGTCTTAGTGAAACTAACATACAAAAGTGCATTAAATTAGGGATAATTGCTTCGCAAAAATGTGTATATGAGGGGACAGTGCATATTAAGAGGTGCATAAGGTAAAGGGACCCCTGACCTAGGTCCAGTCGTGACCGACTCTGGGGTTGCGCGCTCATCTCGCATTATTGGCCGAGGGAGCCGGTGTATAGCTTCCAGGTCATGTGGCCAGCATGACAAAGCCGCTTCTCAGGTGCATAGTGGGGGAAATTTGCACAAAAGTGCTGACGAATATTCACGAGAAGCCTTGTTTGAGTTTTTTAAATCACAAACTGATGTGGCAATATGGAGAGCTGAACTTAAGACTAGAAAAATGAGAAACTGAGAGAAACCGAAATGTACACAGTCCCCATCCTTGTTGGTAACTGCCCAGAATAGTGCATAAGCCCTGTGTAGGTGAGAAATTAATAAATTGATGAGGTCTGGCTCATTCCTGTGGGAGAACTTGTGTGCTTCAAGCATGCAGGGGGTGGGGAGAGACTGCGGCCAGGCAGCACTTACCTGGGAACACTGTTAGTGAGAATCACCATCTTCACATGGGGACTGTCACTATATGGCTTGTACAGTCATTCATAGCAGCCCCCACACGGCCCTGGTGCATGCATTAGGGAGTGGGGGCAGGGGCGTACCCAGGATCAAAATTAGGGGGGGGCAAGGGGCGGGAGGGGAGGGGCCACAGTGGAAATGTGGGCGGGGCTACGTGGCCTGCGTCCTCCCAGCTCTTCTGAGGAGGCAGCCCCAGGCTCTTGTTCCCGGCGCGAAGCTCCAGAGGTGCGCGGGGAACGCGAGCCTGTGGCTGCCTCCTCCACTTACACTCCCCGCTTAGCGCTCCTCCGCTTACGCTCCCCTCGTGCCTCTGGAGCTTTGCGCTGGGAGCCGGAGCCTGGGGCTGCCACGCTGCGCCCCTTAGCCTTTTGCTTCTAGGGGGGGAATTGCCCCCTCCTGCCCCCCTGCCCACGGCACTGGTCGCCCCTCTGGGCAGCTCGCCCCATCCCCCGGGTGCGCTGTTTCTGCCCCGAGCGCAGACGGCTCAGCCTCCTCCTCCTCTGCTTCCCACCCAGCTCCCCACTGTGCCTCCTGGGCTGGCTCCGCAGCCACTGTCCCTGGCTGAGCTGCCCCTGCCCCTGCAGCTGCTCTGCATAGACATCAAGGCACCCAGCCAGAAAAGTGAGTGTGAGTGCCTCGATCCGGGGAGAAAGTGGGGGGAGGGAGGATCTTGGAAGGGTTGAAGGAGCCTGCAGTGTGTGTGTGTGTGTGTGTGTGTGTGTGTGTGTGTGCGTTTGCTGCTGCTGACTGACTGTATTTCGAATTGGGGGAGTGTCTGTTTCTCCTGCTGCAGGGGAGAAAACTACAAAGAAGTGACTTCTTGGTGGGGGTGGTCGGGGTGGGGAGAACAAGCGAGGATCCCTCCGTCTCTTACGTTTACACCCCACCGCTTTTGCAGCTCGATAGTGGGAGGGGGAGAGGAGAAAGTGCGATGGGTTATGGAAAGGGGAAAGGGGGGAGGGCTGGTCTGTTTCTTTCTGGCTGGGGCCGTGCGCCCCGCTTTTTGCATTGAGATTTCTTCTTTCTTTTTAGCTTGGGGGGGGGTGCAGCTGGCTTCTAGAGTAGGGCAGCTGCCCTAACTTGCCCCGTGGTGGGTACGCCCTTGAGTGGGGGCACCACGTGCAAATCAGTGCTCAATGTGAAATAAATGCAATGAATCATGAAATGGACCACAGGCAGTGCTATTTTCTGGGGAAAGAGGTGCCAGAGCTCCCCATGAACCCTTGTTATCTTAGAATGGCAACGGCACCTCTCAGGTAGGCACCACTGCCATTCCAAGATAACAAGGGTTTGTGAACTGAGTTCTAGTGAGTTCCAGCTGAAAAAGAGGTCTGACCACAGATGATGGTGACACCTCCCAAACACCAGCCTTCAACAAAGCAGGTTTTCCAACATGGCATCTTCACACTGTTTCTATATATTTGGAATTTCAATTCAGAGTGCGTCCCATCCTCTCTGTAGGTAAATTCCCTGGAGCAAGCGATGCTTGATGCTCTCGTGCTGGATCGGGTGGACTTCGTGAAGCTACTGATTGAAAACGGCGTCAGCATGCAGCGCTTCCTCACCATCCCACGACTGGAAGAGCTTTACAACACGGTGAGTGAAGAGATGATATGCTAAGAGATCTTGATAAAACTTCTGGCAGTGACTTGATCAGCACAGAGGTGGGAATGCACAACTCCCATTGGTTGTGCTGCTCTGATCCTAAGAGGCACCAGTTGATCCCGTATTGATCCTGTGTGCCTCTGACTGTCATAGACTAAACTGTTCTGACCCTAGTGAGGTGGACAGATCTTGAAGAGGAGGTGCTAGGCTAGCAGGTGTAGAAGGATCAGGGCCTTGGAAACAAAGGGCTGTATCCAATGTCATGCTAAGTTAAAGTCACTTAGCAGTATGCTTGTTCCACTAGCAAAATGCTTTGCTCCCTTGGGATGCTGTTGTGCAAGAGAAAGCACAAGCAGGTTGCTGGAAGCTTTGTTGCACAAATCTGTTGTGCAACAATTTCCCACTAGCGCAACTGTTCTATTGGATTCCTCTGTTGCTCTACATTAAAACTTGCCCAACCATTAGTGCAAGACGACTTGTGGTAGTGGACAGAGAGCATGGGGTGCAGCCCCACTTTTTGAAGAGGACATGGTTTGGGGGAATGAAGTAAAAGGCGGGAGGAGGAGTTTGAGAGAGAAAAAAGTATGAAAGGGAATGGGCAGCAATGAGAGGTGGACATGGTCAGGAGCTGGTACAGTTCCCATATTGGTGCAAATGAGCCTTCACCAACCAGATATTTTGAACTACAACTCCCATCTACCCCAGTCAGCACTGGCTGGTGTAAATAAGAGAATGCTTTTATTAAACCATTCCCATATTAAATATCCTCCTGACAGTGACCGGCCATGTTGTCTTTTTCAGAGACTGGGTCCACCAAATACCCTGCATCTGCTTGTCAGAGATGTAAAAAAGGTATGGCAGAAATGTTTTCAGACTGGGAATGGAAGCAGGGATGAGCAAAATGTTTTTTTCGCACTTATCTCAATTGCACAAGTCAACAGGAAAATCATGTGTTATTTGATGGTGGGTCACATGTGGTCTCCAAAATGTTTCTTCAAAAACTGCATGTTTTCTCTAATGATAAAGTCAGCTTCTTGCATATGTAGTTATTTGGAAGTGGCATTGCAAAAACATGGAATGATTAGAAAGGAGGATCTTAGGGAAACAAGGGTAAAACTGTTAATTTGGAGAGGGGGTAAAATTGGGGGGGTGTAAAATCATTCTGCATTTTCCCAAGAGTAGGGAGCTCCTATTTGTCTGACACATGAAGTAGACGTATGTCAAACCATTGTCCCATTGGGCCCACAAGATACTACTTAGGGAGAGAAGAATCTGTCAAAGACAGTTTCTCTGTCTTTCTCACATTTCCAATCTGTGTTCATTTCTCCACAATTCCACAGCAGTTTTGATGGTGGGGGATCCCAATCCTCATGAAAATTCATCAGCATTTAAGCATGAATTTCTCTTAATAAAATTTTGTATGCAGTTTTAACTAATACACACATTTTGAAAGCAATTTTCCCTAATAAAATGCATCTTTTATATGTTATTATCACCAATATGTGCATTTCTATGCACACTTTCCCTCATATGTATACATTTTTGTGCACATTACTTGGTTGGAGAAGTTACAGGTAGGTAGCCGTGTTGGTCTGAGTCGAAGCAAAATAAAAAAATTCTTTAAGGTGCTACTGAAGGAATTTTTTTATTTTGGTTGGAGAACTGCATCACAAAATTTGGGGAAGTGCAAGTTGCAAAGGATAGCTGGGTTTTGGTCCATGTTATGGTTCTTGAAGTGTGAATTAGGTTATAATGTTTTATTTATTCTTTAGGACTACTTTCATTATGTTGTAGTTATGAATTTTTTCAAGCTGTAAGCCACCTTGAGCATGGTTTGAACTGTGGAAAGGCAGCATACAAATAAAAATATGTATGTAAAACCATAAAAGAGTCACATATGGGTTAAGTAATGTGGGTGGTGCTGTGGTCCAAACCACAGAGCCTAGGGCTTGCCGATCAGAAGGTCAGCAGTTCGAATCCCCGCAACGGGGTGAGCTCCCGTTGCTCGGTCCCTGCTCCTGCCAACCTAGCAGTTTGAAAGCACGTCAAAGTCCAGGTAGATAAATAGGTACCGCTCCGGTGGGAAGGTAAACGGTGTTTTCCGTGCGCTGCTCTGGTTCGCCAGAAGCGGCTTTGTCATGGTGGCCACATGCTGTACGCCAGCTCCTTCGGTCAATAAAGCGAGATGTGCGCCACAACCCCAGAGTTGTCTGCAACTGGACCTAACAATCAGGGGTCCCTTTACCTTTACCAAAGTCCAAGTCTTGAAAGAAAATTGTTGTGAATAAAAGTTGTCTTCTACTTATATGGCAGGCTTTTTAAAGTGATAAGACACATTCATGAAGAATGGAAGTCTTAAAAAGCCTTCTGTTAGCAATGATAACTAATGTGTGGAAATGCCTGTGTTCAATGGCAGGATACTTCTGAAGGGAACAGCAAGGGGAGATGATGCCCTGCTGGTGAGCCCCTAGAGCAGGGGTTGGCAACATGCAGCCCATGGGCCGGATGCGGCCCACAAAGACCGTTTTACCGGCCCACGAGCCGCCCCTGAACTGAGCCGCCCGCTTGGCAAGTCCCGTGCATGCTGTGCTAAAACAGCGCGGCACGGGGACTCGCTGAGCAGCACCGGAAATTGCGTCTGCACATGTGCAGATACTGGAAATTGCGTCTGCGCATGTCCAGACACCGAAAATCGCTTCTGCGCAGGCGCAGAAGCAATTTCCGGCGCTGCGCTGCACCAGTCCAGCCCACGGACGATCTCCATTGGAGTGATCTGGCCCATGGCCGGTAAACCTTGCCAACCCCTGCCCTAGAGGCAATGGACTGGTTGCTACTGGAAACAGAAAGTGAGACTACACTGGCCTCTGGTCTGATCCAGCAGAATGGTTCATGTGTTCATTGGAGAGAAGGGAGACTAGCAAATAAGAAAGGACACATTGCATTCATGGGGGTCTGTGTCATAGCTGGTCACATTCATGGTGTACTGGGTGCATGTTGTGAACTCATATCTCATGCTCCATGGCTAGCATTTTTCAATGTCATTAACACATTGTTGTATGTTTCTCCATCTCTCTCTCTCTCTCCCCCTCCATTGCATTCCCATGGCTCATTCTCATTCAGCGACAATCTGGGGGATTTGTCTTGGTTAACATGGAGGTGAATGGCTTGCTTAGAGTGTTTCATTTTCATCTTAGTTAGCTATCGTCCCATGTTTTTGTAGACTAGACCTCATTGCGCGTACCATGGCACATAAAAGACAACCAGCTTAAACAAGGTGGCATTGTGTTCAGATCAGAGATTCAGGATGCATGCCAGATTTTTAAACGTAACCATCCAATCTTCAGCAATATGAGAGAGGAGGTTATACACCTACTTGTTTACCAAATCAAGGGCTGCAGATTAATCAGAAGCTTGTTTGGCATCGAGATGCTGTGAATTGTTATGAACATGAGTTTGCTTAATAGCACCAGGTGGTCAGATTTCTCTGTACCAAAGGGCCGCCCTGATACCCTTTGGGTGCCTCCGAAGAGCACAAGCTGGGGAGGAGGGGACAGGGGAGGCATCCCCTAACCAAACTGAGATGGGGAGCACTGTCTTCTCCCAAGTTGTGGCAAGGGAATCCTTTTTCTCTTCCTAACCATTAAAAACCAGTGGGTACCAGTTTGAGAATCTTGAGCCACCACATCCCGATGGGCTGTTCACTCAAGTGACTTCCCTGTTCTCCAAAGAGATATGTTGCTGCAGTAGAGTGAATGGATGGGGATCAAAGGTGCTGGGAGGGAGGCTTTCTGTGTTGCCTGCAGCAGCTGTCAGAACCAGTAACACCCAGAGATGTGTCCAGGTATCTGGAGGCTTGTGAAGCTCATTCACAAGCAGCTGCATAGGCTAACACTGAAGCTAGTAATACGGTAGGAGAGGCCGGCTGCAACGTTTTGATAGGCACTCAACCTGGTTTTCCTGCTTGGTGTCCCAACTGTCATCACACACCATCATTGTGCTACTAGAAAGGATCAAGGTCACGGTTCCCAGTAGTGCTTTTACACAGCTTCTGCTCATTTCAGTGCGGGTTTTTCCAGGACAACTTCCCATGAATGTGTTGATCATCCTTCCTTCCCCCCATCTGAGAGTCTGGTCCAAATGTAATATCACCCAAGGGGAGGGGGCGGGGCTTCCCTCTGCTGCATTATTGAAAGAACTTTGAACTGCCCTTAAGAAAATTGAATTCTTGAATGGATAAAAAGCTCCAAATAGACAAAAGCTGATCAGATTAGGTGGAAGATGTAAAACTTAGTCAAAATACATCCATTTCTAATGCTTTCAAAGATGCCATTTCATGGAGATAAAAAAATAATGGTTTGCTACAGAGGGAGCCATCCGGGAGATTCCCTCTCTGGTGAATCAGACCTAGTGGCGAGAATGAAATTCTTGGTTAGTGAGTGAAGATTTTCAACAGCAAAGCAAAACATTTGTGATATTCCCTCCATTTTTAATTATTATTTAAAATTGTTAAAAAATGGGAGTTAGTCTGAGAGTCTCCTAGTCACACCCTGGTGTAGTTCTCTTTCAGTTTAACAGAGTGAATACACACAATTTATTGTGTCAATTTACCGTGGTACATATATCCATGCAGGGAACTGCTTGTCTGCCCATCCCCAGAATAAGGGAATGAGCGCTCACACCTCCTTTTGTGGACGCCCTTTGCGGGACCACGTGCATCACCTCAGGCCACATGGGACCCACCAGCTGGTTGGGCTGGCCTGTCTCCCTATGAGCTAGTCACTGGAGGTAACAGCAAAACTTCAAGCCAGTTCAATCAGATGCCAGTCCTTCTCATTCAGAAGTCATTTCTGCGTAGGCATGCATTTAAAGTTTAATGGGAGTTTAATGAGAACTACTTCCAGAGAAGTGTGTATAGGATTGTAATATTAATCTACAGGTGCTATATATTTTGGAAAGATGTTTGTGTACTGTGCATTTCGATACCTCTTGAAATATCATAACCACATTTTGCATCATGGTTCCTGAGATTAAAGAGCAGATTTTTGTCTATGCTTGGCTACAATTAGACACTGTTGGTCTCATAGATGTGTGTCAGACTGCGTCCTAAATATATACCCTCATGCTTACATTTTGCTTCAAAACAATTGTTTGGGGGTTTTCTAGGGAAATCTGCCACCAGATTACCACATCAGCCTCATCGACATTGGCCTGGTCCTTGAATATCTCATGGGAGGGGCATATCGCTGCAACTATACAAGAAAGAGCTTCCGAACCCTGTACAACAATTTATTTGGGCCAAAGAGGGTAAGAATCTGTCACAAAAATTGGTGTCTGTTTTCTCCAGTTTGGCTTGATCCCATCTTTAGCATTCTTCTATGAAACTGTTGTTGTTGTTTGGTTGTTTAGTCGTGTCTGACTCTTTATAACCCCATGGACCAGAGCACGCCAGGCACTCCTGTCTTCCACTGCCTCCCGCAGTTTGGTCAGACTTCGAGAACACTGTCCAACTGGTGGCTTGGAGAACACTGTCCAACCATCTCGTCCTCTGTCGTCCCCTTCTCCTTGTGCCCTCAATCATTCCCAACATCAGGGTCTTTTCCAGGGAGACTTCTCTTCTCATGAGGTGGCCGAAGTATTGGAGCCTCAGCTTCACGATCTGTCCTTCCAGTGAGCACTCAAGGCTGATTTCCTTAAGAATCGATAGGTTTGATCTTCTTACAGTCCATGGGACTCTCAAGAGTCTCCTCCAGCACCATAATTCAAAAGCATCAATTCTTCAGCGATCAGCCTTCTTTATGGTCCAGCTCTCACTTCCATACATCACTACTGTACTGGGAAAACCACAGCTTTAACTATACAGACCTTTGTTGGCAAGGTGACGTCTCTGCTTGTTAAGATGCTGTCTAGATTTGTCATTGCTTTTCTCCCAAGAAGCAGGCGTCTTCTAATTTTGTGACTGCTGTCACCATCTGCAGTGATCATGGAACCCAAGAAAGTAAAATCTCTCACTGCCTCCATTTCTTCCCCTTCTATTTGCCAGGAGGTGATGGGACCAGTGGCCATGATCTTAGTTTTTTTATGTTGAGCTTCAGACCATATTTTGCGCTCTCCTCTTTCACCCTCATTAAAAGGTTCTTTAATTCCTCCTCACTTTCTGCCATCAAGGTTGTGTCATCAGCATATCTGAGGTTGTTGATATTTCTTCCTGCAATCTTAATTCCGGCTTGGGATTCATCCAGTCCAGCCTTTTGCATGATGAATTCTGCATATAAGTTAAATAAGCAGGGAGACAATATACAGCCTTGTCGTACTCCTTTCCCAATTTTGAATCAATCAGTTATTCCATGTTCAGTTCTAACTGTAGCTTCTTGTCCTACATAGAGATTTCTCAGGAGACAGATGAGATGATCAAGCACACCCATTTCTTTAAGAACTTGCCATAGTTTGCTGTGGTCAACACAGTCAAATGCTTTTGCGTAGTCAATGAAGCAGAAGTAGATGTTTTTCTGAAACCCTCTAGCTTTCTCCATAATCCAGCGCATGTTTGCTATTTGGTCTCTGGTTCCTCTGCCCCTTCCAAATCCAGCTTGTACTTCTGGGAGTTCTCGGTCCACATACTGCCTAAGCCTGCCTTGTAGAATTTTAAGCCTAACCTTGCTAGCATGTGAAAGAGTGCAATTGTGCGGTAGTTGGAGTATTCTTTGGCACTGCCCTTCTTTGGAATTGGGATGTAGACTGATCTTCTCCAATCCTCTGGCCATTGCTGAGTTTTCCAAACTTGCTGGCATATTGGGTGTAGCACCTTAACAGCATCATCTTTTAAAATTTTAAATAGTTCAGCTGGAATATCATCACTTCCACTGGCCTTGTTATTAGCAGTGCTTTCTAAGGCCCATTTGACTTCACTCTCCAGGATGTCTGGCTCAAGGTCAGCAACCACACTACCTGGGATGTAAGAGACCTCCATATCTTTCTGGTATAATTCCTCTGTGTATTCTTGCCACCTCTTCTTGATGTCTTCTGCTTCTGTTAGGTCCTTTCCACTTTTGTCCTGTATTATGGTAATCTTTGTACGAAATGTTCCTTTTATATCTCCAATTTTCTTGAACAGATCTCTGGTTTTTCCCATTCTGTTGTTTTCCTCTGTTTCTTTGCATTGCTCGTTTAAGAAGGCCCTCTTTTGTCTCCTTGCTTTTTTTTTGGAAATCTGCATTCAATTTCCTATATCTTTCACTATCTCCCTCGCATTTTGCTTGCCTTCTCTCTCCCGCTATATGTAAGGCCTCGTTCAACAGCCACTTTGCTTTCTTGCATTTCCTTTTCATTGGGATGGTTTTCGTTGCTGCCTCCTGTATAATGTTACGAGCCTCCATCCATAGTTCTTCAGGCACTCTGTCCACCAAATCTAAATCCTTAAACCTGTTCCTCACTTCCACTGTGTATTCATAAGGGATTTGATTTAGATTGTGTCTTACTGGCCCAGTGGTTTTTCCTACTTTCTTCAGTTTAAGCTGGAATATTGCTATAAGAAGCTGATGATCTGAGCCACAGTCAGCTCCAGGTCTTGTTTTTGCTGACTGTATAGAGCTTCTCCATCTTTGGCTGCAGAGAATATAATCAATCTGATTTTAATGCTGCCCATCTGGTGATGTCCATGTGTAGAGTCATCTCTTGTGTTGTTGGAAAAGGGTGTTTGTGATTACCAGCTTGTTCTCTTGACAAAACTCTATTAGCCTTTGCCCTGCTTCGTTTTGAACTCCAAGGCCAAACTTGCCAGTTGTTCCTTTTATCTCTTGATTCCCTACTTTAGCATTCCAATCCCCTGTAATGAGAAGAACATCCTTCCTTGGTGTCATTTCTAGAAGGTATTGTAAGTCTTCATAGAATTGGTCAATTTCACTTTCTTCAGTACTGGTAGTTAGTGCATAAACTTGGATTACTGTGATGTTAAAAGGTCTGCCTTGGATTCGTATCGAGATCATTCTATCATTTATGAGATTGCATCCCAGTACAGCTTTCGCCACTCTTTTATTGACTATGAGGGCCACTCCATTTCTTTTATGGGATTCTTGCCCACGGTAGTAGATATGATGATCATCCGAACTGAATTCACCCATTCCCGACGATTTTAGTTCACTGATGCCCAGGATGTCAATATTTATTCTTGCCATCTCATTTTTGACCACATCCAGCTTATCAAGGTTCATGGTTCTTACATTCCAGGTTCCTATGCAATATTTTTCTTTACAGCATTGGACTTTCCTTTCACTTCCAGGCATATCTGCAACTGAGTGACCTTTCGGCTTTGGCCCAGCCGCTTCATCAGCTCTGAATCTACTTGTACTTGTCCTCCACTCTTCCTCAGCATGTTGGACGCCTTCCAACCTGAGGGGCTCATCTTCCAGCATCATAACTTTTATATGCCTGTTGTCTTTGTTCATGGAGTTTTCTTGGCAGGGATACTGGAGTGGCTTGCCAGTTCCTTCTCCAGGTGGATCACGTTTAGTCAAAACTCTCCACTATGACCTGTCCATCTTGGGTGGCCCTGCATGGCACAGCTCATAGCTTCTATGAGTTATTCAAGCCCCTTTGCCACGACAAGGCAGTGATCCATGAAGGAGAAACTAGATCAGATTTATTGGGAAAGAGGTACATGTTCCATTGGACATGAAGGAAGGAAAGAAGGTGTTTGCAGATGAAAAAAAGAAAATGAAATGTGACACAGGTTGATGGTTGGGTGCAGGCTAAGATTGGCATGCCTTTGTCAAAACCCCTTTAAGGAAGGGGGAAGGAGGCATGTCTTGTGTTGTGAGTCCATGGATTACATGGACCTTAAGTCTGCGCCAGCAAATTCCTTTGTTCTTAAGAGCAAAGGACCATAGCTCAGCTGCACAGCTCATTTAGTAGAGCACATGCTTTGCATGCAAAAGGGGATCTAAGAGCATGTGATTGAGAAGACCCCCGCCCCCGCCCCGTAGTGCAGGGGTAGAGGACATTTTTCAGCCTGAGGTCTACAGTCTCTTCTGGAGCCTCATGCCAGTGTGCTAAATCTTGAGGTGGAGCGGGGGTGGATATCATTATAATGGAGAAGGAGGAAGCTAGCAAGGCATGATATGTCTGCTAACCAATAGCATGAAAGGTAGGCTTTCTTTGAAACATGCAGCAGTATCTGCAATCTAGAAGATGGACAAAAATAACATTTCTTCACAAACTAAAAGTTTCATTTCTTTTTTGAAACATGCAGCCTAAAGCTCTCAAGCTTCTAGGGATGGAGGTAAGTTTTTTTTTTTGTCACATAAGTTTCTTCTCTAATTAGGGGCGGGGGGAGTAAAATTATCATATGGTATGTTGGGGCAAGACCCAAACCAATGGATTCAAATGACAACAAAGGAGGTGCTTACTAAACATCAGAAAGAACTTTCTGATGGTAAGAACTGCTTGAGAGTTTTAAAGCAGAGATTAGGTGGCCACCTGCCAGGGGTTCTTTACCTGTTATTCCTGCATTGCAGGAGGTTGGATCCAATGACCCTTGGCACCCCTTCCAACTCTCAAATTCTATGATTCCAAAAAAACTACTACTTTCTTTTTTGGATCATCTCATTTTGCTTCCAAGTTTATTGGCACGCAGCAACTTGTGTTCAAGCTACAGTGGTGCCTCGCTAGATGAAATTAATTCGTTCCACGGGTCAATTCGTGAAACGAATTTTTCGTCTAGCGAGTCCCGGTTTCCCATAGGAATGCATTGAAACTTAATCAATGCGTTCCTATGGGCTCCGGGGGACTGGGGGCGGGGAAGGCAGACAGGCAGGCGCTTGCTCTCTTGCCTGCCTGCCTTCCCCACCGCCTGTCACACGAAGATCAGCGGGTGCTGCTTGCCGGGGCTTGTCAACCCCAGCAAACAGTGCCCGCCGATCTTCGGCTCTGTCCCCCGATGCGCTACGGCTCGGGGAAGCAGGCAGGGAGACGGCAACAGCCCGCAGCTTCCCAGGCTGTTGCCATCTCCCTGCCTGCTTCCCCAAGCTGAAGCGCCCGGGGGACGGAGCCGAATTGCAGCGCGGGGGGGGGGGCTTTTCGCCGTTTGCCTTCCCCGAGCTAAGGGGGAGGCAAACGGCGAAAAGCCCCCCCCCGCGCCGCAATTCTGCTCCGTCCCCCGGGCGCTTGAGCTCGGGGAAGCAGGCAGGGAGATAGCAACAGCCCGGGGAAGCTCCATACCTCGGCTCGGGGACTGGCTTGGCGGCAGCGGGAAGAAGGGGAGGAATTCCTCCCCTTCTTCCTGCCACTGCCAAGCCAGTCCCGGAGCCGAATTGCGGCGTGGCGGGGGCTTTCCGCCGTTTGCCTCCCACTTAGCTCAGGGAAGGCAAAGGGCGAAACACCCCCCCCGCGCACCGCAATTCGGCTCCGTCCCCCAGGCGCTTCAGCCAAGGGGAAGGCAGGCGGCAAAAAGCCCTGACAATTTCTCGCTACACAGTAGACTTTGCAGTCGGAGGTTCATTTTTCTATGGCCACACTTCGCAAAACGAAGCGGCAGCCATAGAAAACATCGTCGTCTTACGAGGCAATCTCCGATCGCAAAATCCATTCGTCTAGCGAAAAATTCGTCTTACAGAGCATTTGTTAAGCGAGGCACCACTGTATAGGGTTTTAGGTGCAGTGGAGAAAGCCCATATAGGCTGCTGGAATCACATATAGATGGATCACCTCATTTGGTCTGATTCTACAGAGCAATGGATCCATACCTGCAGGGAGTACTCTGGTAGCAGCTGTTCCACATGTGCACTGCAGCTGTTTGCGTGCGTCCCCCCAACTTCATTCCGTTATGATCCTCTTAAATAACACGTCAGTTTTCTGGACACCTCAGACCCACCCATGCTTTCTGGGTGCTCCTTGAGCTACCAGGATAAAGGGGAGAGTGTCCCTGTGCAAAGTGTATAAGCCTTTATTCTAAATGGGCAGAAGAACTTATTGTTATATCACAGTTAGGATCATATGCATCATATATAAATACAAAGCAAAGCCAGGCGCCCTGAAAGCTGGTAAGCAGCTTTGCCGTGTTCAAAGGAGACATCAACAAGGCTTAATCTTCTTTGACATCTCTTTGTCTTTTCTGATGAGTGCATGACAAAGCATTCATCCCTATCGAGACAGGAGATGGCTGGGCTTAAAAAGCTTAAAATGGGCAACCGTGGCCCAAATCTAGAGATATTCCATGTGCAGCTGGCCAGGCACCATTGCAGGGCACATCTGCTAGTGCCTTTGCTCCCAGGAGGTGGCAGCATGTTCACATTTGAGTCTTAGAATGAGAGGGGTGGGAGACTGAGTACATACAGGAAGAGACAACGGGACTAAATTCTGGCCGCTTTAAATAGCCATGTCCCCCCCCCCCAAGAATTCCAGGAGTTGCAGTTTGTTAAGGTTGCACTCCCTTTGAAGGAGCAGGTTCACAGTTTGGGGGTGCCTCTGGATTCAGCTTTGTCCCTGGAGGCGCAGGTAGACTCAGTGGCTGGAAGTGCCTTTCGCCAACTGCAACTGGTTTGACAGCTACAGCCATTCCTGGACCGGCCACAGCAGTTCATGTGTTGGTTACTTGCAATGTGTTCTACGTGGGGCATCCCTCACACTTGAGCTGGAAGCTTCAATTAGCGCAGAATGCTGCAGCATGATTGCTGAAAGGAGTGAGGCCTTGTCAGTAAATAACACCTGAGCTTAGAGATCTGCACTGGTTGCCAATTTGCTACCAGGCCAAGTTCAAGGTGTTACTATTAGTATATGAACCCCTGAACAACTTGGGACCAGTTTACTTACAGATCGCCTTACCCCACATGTGCCAAATCGACCTATCAGCAGAACTGGCACTACTACAGGGGCCACATAATACCCCTTCTGTATTTGGAAGAACTTGATCATTTAGTGTGGCAGTGCCTATACTTTGGAACTCCCTGCCTCTTGAGATCAAGCAGGTGCCTTCACTGGACAGTCGTACCTTGATTTTCAAACAGCTTACTACTTGAACATTTTGGCTCCCAAATGCCACAAACCCGGAAGTGAGTGTTCTGGTTTGCAAACTATTTTTGGAAGCCAAATGTCCAACGGGGCTTTGACGGCTTCTGATTGGCTGCGCTTTGGTTTCCGAACGTTTTGGAAGTCAAACAGATTTCCGGAACGTATTCCGTTCCGTTCAACTTCCAAGGTACGAATGTACACTTTTCGCCCCCTGATAAAAACATTATTGATTAGGAAGTTGAGGTAATTTTAATCTGTTTAAGTTTTGTATGTTTTAAAGTAGGGTTGTGTTTTTTTTCTTGATTTTACCGTTTTACCTTTTGTAAGTCATTTTGAGGTTGTTGCTTTTGTTACAACAAAGCAGTGTATAAATTTTATGAAAATAAATAAATAAGGGTTGCTAGGATACCCATTCCCCTCATAGAGCTACAATTTACAAAGTGATTTAACAACCAATCCCTCTTCCCAGAGAACTCTGAATTGTAACTGGGGGGGGGGGAATAGGGGTGTCCTAACAACTCTCAGCACCCTGGTAGGTAATTATGGGACTTCCACTTGTTCTCCTGAAGGACAATAACTGTGGAAAGTCTCCCTGTTCTAGGCTATCAAGAAAATGGTTAGTATTTGGTATTTCCCCTCTAATTATGTTTCCCTCCCCCACTCTTAGCTGTGGCTCTTTTTATCCTTTAAAACTTCTGCTCCACTGCCCATACTGTCTTTCTGTTCCCTCCTTCCTCGTTGCCTCCAGTTCCAGTCGTAATGCTCCATCCTCCTTCCCCATTTAGGAGATGGGATAGTTCCCCCTTTGCTGGGTCCTCCTGCGTAAGATCTCATGTTCAAAGGTGAACTTTCCCTTTTTCAAGACACTCTCTGTCGCCACCTGCTTTGCATGTGACTTGGCTTGTTCTTGGAGAAATACATGCCCATGTGCTCATTCTAGCTGTTACCTTTCTCTGCACCAAGAATGCCTGCATGACTCAATCGCACTTGAAACAGGGATACAGCAGGATCAGCCATGCCTAACAAGGGCTGCTTGAAAGGGCCTCAAGCCAGATCAGCGATTCATCCAGGGACAGAATAGGTGACCCCCCT
Source organism: Zootoca vivipara (assembly GCF_963506605.1). Taxonomy (NCBI): domain Eukaryota; kingdom Metazoa; phylum Chordata; class Lepidosauria; order Squamata; family Lacertidae; genus Zootoca; species Zootoca vivipara. The sequence continues at coordinate 3,675,602 of NC_083289.1, read as the reverse complement.
TGAAAGCCAAATAGTTGTGTTGCACCTCTGCACCGAGCCTGATGCTGAGATGTAACAGTATGACTTGTGTCCAACAGAGGCTGGCTGGAAGGCAGTGGGAAGGGGGCAGATAATCATGCAGAGATGCAGTGGGTCAGCCTCCTCTATAGAGGACACTCTGAGCTCACAGAAGCCTGTAGATCAGGTGCACAACCTGCAGCCCTCCAGATGTTGTGGGACTACACCTCCCATCATCCCTGATCACTGGCTATGCTGGCTGGGGCTGATGGGAGTTGTAGTCCAGAAACATTTGGAGGGCCACAGGTTGTGCACCCCTGCTGTAAATAATGGATTAATTTCTCAGGGATCTCTAGCAATTCTCTCATGGCACTACAGTGTACCTCAGCCACAGTCTGGGAAATGCTGGGTCATTTATTTAGAAACCTGATATTTAGAAGCCTTACGGTAGGTCCTTTTCCAGTGATTTCATTTGAACTCCAACATCATGCCAAATGATTTGAAGGTAGGATGAGTGATGCATCGGTTTGAAGGACCCGCATCTATGTATGTGCCACTTGCACAGGTAACATCTTAAGCTGTGATACCCACAGAAAAGCACGTTGTGAATTTGCAGTGATGCTTTGCATGGAAGCATTGCCATCACCATAAGAAGGCACTCTTGTACTAACAATTCAGGCACACAATGATTTTGCATGCTTGTATTTCCGGCTTCACCTTCAACTTAACAGTGCATGGCCTTTTCCTTAAGCATGTATCTTTATTCATGGGCACAACCTGCAATAATCTGCAGGAAGGCCAGTAAAATGTAGCCTAAATGTGAAATTAACTCAATTGCTCCTTCCTAGGATGATGAACCTCCAACCAAAGGGAAAAAGAAGAAGAAGAAGAAGAAGGAAGAGGAGATAGACATTGATATAGATGACCCAGAAGTCAGCCGCTTCCAGTACCCCTTCCATGAGCTCATGGTCTGGGCAGTGCTGATGAAGCGGCAGAAGATGGCTCTCTTCCTTTGGCAACGTGGAGAGGAGACCATGGCCAAGGCACTGGTGGCCTGCAAACTCTACAAAGCCATGGCCCACGAGTCTTCAGAGAGCGAGCTGGTGGATGACATCTCTCAAGACCTGGACAACAACTCAAAGTTAGTCACCCAGAGTGTGGGGCTGGACTGTGTGGTGTAGCGGTTAGATTGTCAGACCAGGACCTGGGAGACCAGGATTGAAAACCCCACTCAGCTATGAAGCTCATTTGGATGATGTTGGGCCTGTCCCTGGCTCTCAGTCTAAGCCAGGCATCCCCAAACTCCGGCCCTCCAGATGTTTTGGACTACAATTCCCATCTTCCCCGACCAGTGGTCCTGCTAGCTAGGGATCATGGGAGTTGTAGGCCAAAACATCTGGAGGGCCGCAGTTTGGGGATGCCTGGTCTAAGCTGAGACCTTCTGAGCTAAGGCCCTTCTCCAGTTCTTGTTCTGCTTTTTTATATTTACCGTATATATTCTTAGTATATAGTTTATATTTATATTTTCTTAGTACAGTATTAAACATGAACCTGCCCCAATGTTACAATGATCTACTGTTTGAGTCCTTCAGCTCTCTGAAGTTGAATCAGACAGAAGGGTCTTCTCTGTTGTGGCCCCTAGCTCTTGAATGTCCTCCCCAGGAAGTCTCACCTGGTACTGACCTGAAGTCCATTCAGAACCAGCTGAGGACTTTACTTGCTCTGGTCTTCCAGTACAACCTCAAGGCTGGTTTTAAATTTTAATAGATTTTACTGGCTTTACTGCTTTGACCTGTTGCATTGTTCCTGTGATGTTATTTTTACTACCGTGTTTAATTTGTGAGCTGCTAGCCAATCTGGCATTCTTTATCTCTCCAGAGATTTTGGCCAGCTTGCTGTTGAGCTGCTGGATCAATCATATAAGCACGATGAGCAAGTAGCCATGAAACTTTTGACATATGAGCTGAAAAACTGGAGCAACTCTACTTGCCTGAAACTTGCAGTGGCAGCAAAGCACAGGGACTTCATCGCACACACCTGCAGCCAGATGTTACTGACAGACATGTGGATGGGGAGGTTGCGCATGAGGAAAAATCCGGGCCTTAAGGTAGGCATGGACTGCTTAGGCCTGCAGACACCTGGGCTTGCTATATAGGAGGGAGGGGGAAACTGTACACATATGGAGGAAAATGGTACCAGGGGCAGGAATAATACCTCCTCCAGTGCCACAGTCCTGCTCCAGTTCCCCTTCCCTTCAATACACGCTGGCTTAAACAAATAGAACCAAGAGACAGTTGATGTGATCACTGATCTCCAATCAGCCACCTCCAGGAATTTCTAGTTTGGCCCTGAGCTGCATCCTATGCAACTGAACCATGAATTTCAAATCATAAATGGCTCTTGTCATGCCCTGAACCACATTTCTTCCTCTCGTGCAGGTTATCATGGGGATCCTCTTACCTCCCACCATCCTGTTCCTGGAGTTCCGTACCTCTGATGACTATTCCTACCAAACGTCAAAGGAAAATGAAGTCGGGAAAGAAAAAGAGGAAGAAAATGTGGTCAGTGGCGGCCCATCTCTAGAAGCCTCTCAGCACCACAAACATGTCTCACCTTTATTCCCTGTTTAATAGTCATCATGGCCTCCCCAATTGCAAAGAATTCTGAGAATTGTAACTCAGTCAGGGATGCAGAGGATTTTGTATTTGAGATTCTTGCTCTTCCTCAGAACTTCAGCAAGTTCCAGGGAAGGATATTGTCAATCTTTGTTTCTCTCTGTTTTCTTATTTTTCAACCTTAAATTCAGTGTTCCACGTTTCCCCAGCAACCTGCTTTTTAAAAGGGGATAAAATTTCATGCAAATCCATCAACATTTTAGTGTGAGTTTCCCTTGATGAACACGTTTTAAGTAGTTTTGAACAATATACACTTTTCTGCAAACATTTCCCCCTAACTTAATGCATTTTGATGTGCACTTTCCTCTACTGTTCACATTCATTGCTTTTGTCCCACTGTTGTTGTTGTTGTTTTGGCAAACAGGCTTTGCAGGTTTTTGAAGCATGAATAACCTGCACAACCTATTTGACTACATACAAGTCTACATACCTTAAGTAATGAAGGTTCTAGTATGGTTCTTACAACCGAATAATATGTGCCTGTAGAAAAACAAGCAAACAAGCAAACAGGACAGTTGGTCTATGTTCAGACACTTTCTCTCCCCACCCCCTTTAACCTTGAATGGATGAGAGCCCTCTAGTGGGAACAATCTATGATCCTAAGCTACCTGTCTTTCAGGATGCAAATGCTGATACTGGTTCCCGAAAGGGAGATGAAGAAGATGGGAACAAAAAGCAAAGGAGCCTCCCCATTGGAAAAAAGATCTACGAATTCTATAATGCACCAATTGTGAAGTTCTGGTTTTACACAGTGAGTGAAAATCATTCTCATCCTTTTGTGAAAACAACATGTTCCGTTCTCTCCTGCTGATGTAATGTGTCACTGCTGACCATTAGCCATGCTGGTGGGAACAATGGCCTAGAACATCTGGAAAGCTCAATGTTGTGGGAGGCTGGCCTCTCACTTCTTTATTCCCTACTCCAAAATACTGGTAATTACTGGTTTCCAAAACACAACCAAAACTTGTAGGGGGGGGGCAACCCTGCTTTGGGTTTCTAAGCAGAAGTGTCATCACCATTTGCAGCCACCATCATCCAACATCCCTACAAATGAATCAACCCTAAAATGCAGCATGAGGTCTCTTTTTTATATCTTTTTTCCAGATATCCTATCTAGGGTACTTAATGCTGTTCAACTATATAATCTTGGTGCCGATGGATCGTTGGCCCTCACTCCAGGAATGGGTTGTCATTTCATATATTGTGACTCTGGCTTTGGAGAAAGTAAGAGAGGTAATTTCAACCATTCTGGCAACTGTTCTTTTGAAATACAGTGGTACCTCGGTTTATGAACACAATTGGTTCCGGAAGTCTGTTCATAAATTGAAGCGTTCATAAACTGAAGCGAACTTTCCTGAAGAAGTGTGCATGCACACGAAAGCTCATACCAAAATAAAAACTTAGTTGGTCTTTAAGGTGCTACTGAAGGAATTTTTTTATTTCCCATTGAAAGTAATGGAAAGTGGATTAATCTGTTCCAGATGGTCCGCGGGGTACTTAAACTGAAGCGTTCATAAACTGAAGCAAACTTTCCCATTGAAAGTAATGGAAAGTGGATTAATCCGTTCCAGATGGGTCCGCGGAGTACTTAAACTGAAGCGTTCATAAACTGAAGCATGGGTGTAATTGGTTCCGGAAGTCTGTTCATAAACTGAAGCGTTCATAAACTGAAGCGAACTTTCCCATTGAAAGTAATGGAAAATGAATTAATCAGTTCCAGATGGGTCCGCGGTCTTCATAAACCGAAAATTCATAAACCAAGGTTCCACTGTACTCCACCTGCTCTGATGTCACAAGAAAGGAGGAAAGCAGTTGGGGATGCAAAAGCCCCCCCCCACATGTTCACTGGGGTATCTGAATGCCCAAGGGACCTGAAGTAGGATAAACTGGCTGTAAGAAGCTGATAACTCTCAAACTTTTTTTCTCCCATTACCACATTAAACACCTTTCTTCCCCCCTTCTCACCACTTTGTTTTCAGATTTTGATGTCAGAACCAGGTAAATTGAGTCAGAAAATAAAAGTGTGGCTACAAGAATATTGGAACATCACTGATTTGGTTGCTATTTCTGTGTTCTTGGTTGGGGCCATGCTCCGTTTGCAAAACCAGCCTTATATGAGTTATGGAAGAGTTATCTACTGTGTGGATATCATTTTCTGGTACATCCGAGTACTGGACATCTTTGGTGTGAATAAGTACCTGGGGCCTTATGTCATGATGATTGGAAAAATGGTAAGTAACTGTTTTGAAACAGAGAGGGCAGGTGTCATTGCAGGTATTAAAGGATAAGCTGCAGTGGAGCTGCAGCTTATCTGAAAGCAAGAAGCTCTAAGAAACTGAATGGAGAACTGGATACTTCTGGAGGACTAGGAGCCAGAGAGAATTGTTACAACCCCAGATGAATTGGGGTATTTCTGTGCAATGTTTTATCAGATGGCTCTCTGCAACCTTAGTCCTCCATTTAAGCACAAGGGTTTGCTAACAGAAACTTGGATGTAACCAAACATGATCCAGCCAAAGTGATGCTTTTTAAAGATCCATTGAAGTTGATGGGAATGTTAATGATTTAAAACTTGTATAGCCCACCTTTCAGTTTTTTTAAAAAAAACTTACAACATGACTTCCAATTTAAGTGATAACTATATCATCAAAAACACATTGCAGAATTTTTTTAGCAGCAGTCAAAAACAATCAACTATCATTAAATGTGACAGGCAAATAAAAGCATTTAAGCTGCTTACTTGAACTCAAAAACTTTGGTTCCAGATAAATAATCCTGGGGAGACTGTTTCATAATTGGTACGGCACAACAGAGAAGTCCTTTCCATAGCAACTGTCCACCCCCAGTCTCAGAAGAGGGGGCACTGAGAAGATTAACCAAATTATATTTTAAAAGTTTCCATAGGAGTACATTGTCATGCCCTGAGAGTTGGACAGGTATTAAAGAGGTGCAGATCTGAGGTCTGGAGCTGACTGGCTTCATAGGAAGTGATTCATAAATGAAATATATAACACTCTGATCACTCTTCTTACATATAACAGATTATGTTCATATTGTTTTTCAGTAATTTCTACACTGATCCCTTCTTGATATGCTGCTCTACACTCTTTCTTGGTGCAGATGATTGACATGCTGTACTTTGTGGTGATAATGCTGGTGGTCCTGATGAGCTTTGGAGTTGCCCGTCAAGCCATCCTGCATCCCGATGAGCAGCCGTCTTGGAGACTGGTCCGCAACATCTTCTACATGCCCTACTGGATGATCTATGGAGAGGTGTTTGCTGACCAGATAGACCGTAAGAACAGAATTCATAGTAAGATTCTGTTTCCTGTTTCTGAGGCAGATGATCGGGTCCGAATTAATCAACATTTAATTTGGAATCGGCATCACTTTTTCTACTTACAATTATTGTAGTTTTGTCTTTGTGGCAGACATGATTGAACTCTTCTGAACTTTGCCATCGCCCTCAATCAATTCCCTTTATTTTGTAGAGCATGCATATCTTCTTCTTCTTCTTGTTGTTGTTGTTGTTGTTGCTGCTGCTCTCATTAAAATTATTTATTGCCCACCCTTCACCAGCAGCTCCCAGGGGAGGTTGTGGCAATTTAAAATTCAGAATGACAAACAGTTAAAGCAGATTACATATTATAGGGTGGGTCCTGAAAACACACATTTCAGGTGTCCATAGACCAGGGCAAAGAGGCACATCATCAGCATTCACTGAAAGATGCATAATGAAGGTGCCAGGCACACCTCTGCAGGGAGGGAATTCCTGAGCTTAGGGGCTGCAACAGAAGAGGGTAGGGTGCCACCACCCCCAAATTTCTGAGGAAGGTGGAACTACCACTAGGGCCCACTCTGCTGATCTCAACACCTAGAAGGATCTGTACGGAAGGAGACAGCTTCTCAGATATTTGGGGCCAAAGCCCTTTAGGGTTTTGAACACCAACATGAGCCCCTTGAATTCGACCCAGAAATGAACCAGCCTTGTAGCTTGTCTTTTTGGCAGACATGATTATCTCTTTCAAACTGTGTCTTCACCCGCAGCCAAGTCCCTTTATTTTGCAAGCTAAAAAGAAAGAACACTCATATATAATAATTATTATTATTATTATTATTATTATTATTTATACCCCGCCCTCCCCAGTCAAAACCGGGCTCAGGGCGGCTAACACCAATAAAATTACAATAAAACATTAAAAGCAATTAATTAAAATACAGATTAAAATACAATATTAAAATTTAAAATGCAGCCTCATTTTAAGTAGTCCATAAATCCAAGCCATGAGGGAGGAAAACACAGGGGTCGGACTAAGTCCAACCAAAAGGCCAGGCGGAACAGCTCTGTCTTGCAGGCCCTGTAGAAAGATGACAAATCCCACAGGGCCCTGGTCTCCTGTGAAAGAGCGTTCCACCAAGTTGGGGCCAATACTGAAAAGGCCCTGGCCCTAGTAGAGGCCAATCTAGCCACCTTATGGCTCGGGATCTCCAGAATATTGTTGTGAATTCTGTTGTCTTACAGAAAACCTATTTTCTGTCAGCAAATTTGTGTCATGGACCTGTGTGCATCTTGAGTCTTTTAAGAACCTGATAATACAGTCAGCAGGGGGAGGAAATAGTCCCATGAACACACAGTTCTCTAGTGAAGAAGCTTTTGTGTGCCCTACACAGTTAGGAGCAGCTGAGCATTTTTGCACAATAAAATGAGCATCAAGGAACCACCACCATATTCTTTGTAAATGACCCTTGCATGCATTTCTTTCAAGTGGGGTTGTTCAAAAACCATTGTCTCATTTATTTATTTTTAAATGGCATGACTGAAGGTGTGAGCCTTCTGCATAGTTTTAATTTAAAAAAAGAACACCTCAATTTAAGATGGTGTGCATATTTCTAAAGAAATCCAGCTTTTTACGGTTTGTAGCCTTCTTGGCTTTACAGTGTGTGAGTGATGCTTGCTGAAATCTTCCACTAGCAGCCATTCCTCGCTCCCTTCTGGACCTGAGCCATGTGGAGCCTCTGACCTTTGCTGTAGCCTGAGATCCCTCTCCGTGAGGCAGATCTAGACTCAAGAGTATGTTTCCAGAGAGCAAAAAGTGTTCTCAGGGTGGCCACACTGTCCATCTTGTGCAATTGCCTTGTGGTGCTTTGTGCTTGTGGTGAGAGTCTGCCCACGTCATCCTTACATAATTGAAATAGCTTGAATATTTACATGATCATCTGCCAGCTGCCTTTTGTAATTATCTTTTGAGTGCCACAAATACGCTGCCATACATAATGTTTCGGAAAGTCCAGGAGAAAAGGAAATTGCAAGGCCTTCTGGAGTCCTGACAAGAGCCATTGTTTCAGAACATATCTCTTGCCTGTTAAAACATCTGAAGGCCTTATCTTTCTCTGGCAGCTGAGGAGCAACCATATTGTCAGTCGCATGTGTGTTTTTCCTTTTGTACTGTTCTCTTGTTCTTTTATCTCTTTTTTAAATGCTGCTTTTTGCATTTTTATTCTTTGCTTTCGGAACGCTGTGTAGTCTATGCCATGGAAATTAATCGTAAGTCTTTGCAGGGAGTTGACAAATCAATTAAATGTTTTTATTGGTGGATTCCACCCCCCCCCCCCTTTCCAGTGACCCTTTAATTAGAGTTCATCTCAGCTTTAGTGCAATACCTGCCACTGCCATGTTGTCATGACCTGGTCCCCAAATTCGCCGCCACCTAAAACCTCATACACCCACCTTTGCCAGCTGAAGATTTGAGGTGTGGGTCTGGACCCATCAGAAACCCAAATTTTGCAACAGATCTCTGCAGCATCTTAGACAACCAGGGCAGGGTTTAGGCCTATGCTGTTTCCATTGCAATAGTCCAAAATCCCCAGAAGAGGCTTTTAAAGCTGTCCAGCTGTTTGTGTGATTGCTTTTTTAAAAGTTCCAATATCTGTGATAAAGGAAGTGAATCTTGGCTCTGTGGTAGTGGTATGTATGACTCTGGATGTCTTTAAAGGAGCCTGCTTCTGTGAGAAAGGTGCTGCAGAGACCCATTGAAATGGCCCTAAGTCGGTCCTGTCTATTAATTTCAGTGGGCCTACTCTGAGTCAAATGTACACTGACCTGTGTACCCAATTAGTTCTAGTCCCAGCCAGTAAAGCTGTGCTTTCAGATGACCTAAGAAGCCAGTGAACTCTGGACTGTGCCAGGCTCCACCCACCTCATTATGCCCTGGTCCTGCCCACAAGCCAACAGGCTCCACCCCCTCCCCTCACCTTCTGCCCTGACCTGCCAGATTTCACCAGTCTGTCCCTTACCAGATTTTGTCCCACAGAGTTGAATTCCTGTGGGGCTGTGGAGGGTGGGGGGCTGCTATTTTTTGAAATCAGAAGTGTGCATGTGAGGGAGAAAGTAATTGTTTGTTTAAACCCATCTGGGTGTGTTCAGAGGCTGGACTGCCCCACAAAAAAGACTGTTACTTAAGCATGTGCCCTGGGCCCTACAACAACATTGGGCTTGGATCCCTCTGATTTCTATCTTCCCCCAGTTACACAGAGCCCTCGCTGTATGTGCTCCATGTTGAATAACCATAAGCCAATTCCATCCTCAGCTCCATGTGGGGAAAACCTTTATGATGAGGATGGCAAGCGTTTCCCCCAGTGCATCCCTGGCGCATGGCTGACTCCCGCAATCATGGCCTGCTACCTCTTGGTAGCCAACATTCTCCTGGTCAACTTGCTGATTGCTGTTTTCAAGTGAGTGTTTTGCTTACGAGGGAGCTACTCACTCTGGATTCCTTCCTACTGTGAAGAAGTCTGGTGGAGTTTATAATAATATTATTAATATTAGTTTATTAGTGAAGGATCAACTGTGGCCGAAGAGAGTAAGGCTGCATGCATGTACAAGAAATGTTTTTCTCAATTTGGAATTGTTTGTGCTCTTCATCAGCATGCTGCTTTCAATCTAGATGCTACCACCCTGTTGTCAGCAAGGGGGGGGGGATGGAAACTTGATCAGGTTATTCATGCCTTTTCCTTCCTGCCCATGTCCCATAGAAAAGCAAGGAGTGACTGTGATCTTGGTACACACCAGACCAGGCACCCCCAAACTGTGGCCCTCCAGATGTTTCGGCCTACAACTCCCATGATCCCTAGCTAGCAGGACCAATGGTCAGGGAAGATGGGAATTGTAGTCCAAAACATCTGGAGGGCCGAAGTTTGGGGATGCCTGCACCAGACTTTGGGCAGGTGAGAATACACCCCAGCATTGCCAGGCCTGCCTACATCCATCTGTTTTCTGATTAAAACTTTGCGGGGTAGCGCAGAAGCAACCTGCAATGAACATTTCTTTTCGGAATGAAACCAGTTTCCCAAGAAGCCCTTTTCTGGGGTGAAACATATGCAACAGATCTAGACTGTGTTTGGACTGTGTACTCAGTCTCCATTGATTCTAGAATAAAGTGCTGTGTGTATGTAGGACAAGGGCAAGGGAAGGGTAGAGCTTCATCTGTTTAGATCAGGGCTGAAGCATCTGTGCAGGGCTGGCTCTAGGTAGACCCCCGGTGGTGCGGTGCGCCAGGGCGCTGGGCCGGTAGGCAGGGCGCCGCGCGGCAAAGCTGCGCTGAAACCATGATGCACCCTGCGAGGGCAGGGGCGCCAGAGTGATCTCCGCCCCTCAGCACCAGGGCGCGCGACCTGCTCGAGACTGCCCTGCATCTGTGGGCCTCCAGGTAGGAGCTGTGGCCCAGCAATACCAGGAAGACCACACAAGTTGCCCTCCTTGGGTTTCGATGAGCTGCTACTAGCATCAGGTCTCATATGGCTGCTTGCTTTAACACGTACACACAAGCGGGGGAGATGCTTATATTTACTGCTCAATCACACTGTTATCTTTTGCTGCCAGTTTCCAAAACTGGATTGCTGGTGGGTGTAGATCCATGCCATTCTCCTGGGCACTGTGCCCGGTTTGGGTGCTGTCCTTTGAAATCAGACTTGCTTACAAAGCTGTCTTTTATTTTGCTATCTACAGTAGAATATTCAATAGCTGAAAAGGTCGTGCATTTTAAAAGGAGTCACATGCCAGTCGCAGAGCTAAATTTAAAAGGGGAAAAAGAAGAAGAGAGAAAGTGATTCTCTTGCAAGCACAATGGTGGTTATCTGAAGGGACTGCAAATAAAATCAACATTGTAGGAAGTAGGTCATGCAGTTAACCCATCCTTGCTCGGTAGTCACAGGGATGGGCCATGCTTTGTTGCACTGCCAATGCTTCTCTTCTCCTGCAGAAGACTTGGGGGTGCAATTTGTTGACTCTCAAAAAAATGAAAAGAGACACTGCAAGAACAGTGAAAGGGTCTACATGGCCAAACACCATTGCACCAAACTGTCAAGTAGTAAAATATAACCATCATCACCATTAGGGATGAGGGAGAAAAACAATACACAAGCTGAAATGCAGCTACGTTTCAAAATTTGCATTTCCCCAATTACTTCTACAGCCAGTTTTTGGGCATCTGTCAAGAGACAATGGAGTGTGCCTCTGTGGGTGAAGTCCAACAGCTGCATTAGCAGCACTGAAGTGACCACCCTGGGCTGTAAGCCTGGAAAGTGTGTATAGAGGCTGCCCAGATGACAAGACCACCCTCTTGGCCACATTGATGTGGTCCAAAGGAAAGCAGAGCAAGATGTTTGGCAGTAGCTCGGCTGCAGGAGTTGCCAGAAGGAGGTGTACAAGGTGCCATCCAACCATCTTATGGACTCCACTCCAGATTTGTGTAGGGTTTACTCCTTAGCCTTTTCTTCTCCCAAAGATATCCTACAAAGCAGTAGAGGTTTAGAATCACAGTTTTCCTTCTCCTAGAAGGGCTTCCTTCCCAGGTTGACAAGCCCCATCTGCCCCTCACTTCCCTCTACAGCACATGCAGAAACCACCTTATTGGCCATTGGACCCACTCTTGCTTTCATCTGCTCCATCCGCTGGAGCCTGTCTTCACATGCAGGGGAAGTGTCATAGACTGGCAGGGTGCTGAGGAGAGTACACTGGGGGAAGGGGAGCTGGAGTCTGGCCCAGGAGAGGCAGGCAGTGGTTTGTGAGGGCCTATACCAGCCAGGAAATCTAAAAACCCAAGAATCAACTACTGCCCTAAACATCCTCTCCTGGAAGGTAGCCGGCTGGTCCAGATGCCTATCCCACTCTACAGATATCCGCTTCTACCGCCAAAACTTTAATATCATCTCCCTCCAAGACACCATAGCTGTCAAGTTTTCCCTTTTCTCACGAGGAAGCCTATTCAGCATAAGGGAATTTCCCTTTAAAAAAGGGAGAACTTGACAACTATGCCAAGAGACATGGGTGGCTGAAAATCCATCTGTAGGCGCAGACCACCACCCCCGATCCAAACTAGTTTGTTAAGAAAATCCCCAAACTCGGTTCCTCGGGTGATTCTGGGTCATTTCTCTGTGGTAGCTTATCTCAAAGTTTTTAGGTGTCTATACGCTTACCGCATTTATAAATTTTAAATTTACTGTTGTACAATGTTTTAAATGTTTGTTTTCCATCTGGGATTGTAGCCCCAGGTGTGTTTTATAAGCTGGTCTCCGACTGCAATAAATTATCATACTCATACCAGCCAGGAGGTGAGAATCAAGAGACAGGAGAAGTTTCAGAGCTGGAGAAAGAGGAGGAAAAGGCAGGCCAGGCAAGTGAAGGACCAAGTGCTTCCCCACCCTCTCCTGCACCACTGTCTCCCAGAATCAGGAGGGAATTGAAGTGGGAATTGAAGCAGAGGAAGTTTCCATGCAGGCGTAGTCTCTGGCTACATGCGTGCAGCCCAACTTGGGAAGGTACATAAACTGGTAGGGGAGGAGTGGTTCCCAGTTGCTGCAACTGCTTCATAGAGTGTGGAACTGGGAGTAGCTGCCTAGATGCTAGATTGATGTGTGTAGGTATCTGGAGCAGTAGAAGCAAATCAACTATGTTATCTTTGACCAGGCATCCCCAAACTGTGGCCCTCCAGATGTTTTGGCCTACAACTCCCATGATCCCTAGCTAACAGGACCAGTGGTCAGGGATGATGGGAATTGTAGTCCAAAACATCTGGAGGGCCGAAGTTTGGGGATGCCTGTCTTTGACAATAAAGAGTGAACTCTCTGCCATGCACATTCCTTTGACTGGAAGCACCGTTGACAAAGTCCCTAACTCACCAAGGTTTTGAGACCCATCACCTACCTTCATCTGGTTTAGCTGGCCAGTTAAAACCCTTCCTGGGTTGTGGCTGCTGTTGCATGCTGACAGCTTCTAGGAGCCACCAGTGAGAACTGAGTGCAGGATGGAGACCAAAGGTGGACAAACAAACCCAGAAGGGACATCTCAGGCTGTTGGTCTCATGTAATCCCATTCCTGAAGAGATGCAATTGCTATGGATTTCCAGTCAGATTTCTGAGAGTAGATTGATCAGTGTGGCCTTCCCAGAGGCAATACTCGGTCAGAGTTTTGGACTTGACAAAAGGGATATGTCTCCATGGTAATTAAGATGGCCCCAAGAAGCTAGGAGATGGTTAGAGAAAATTATGCATCCTTATTTTTTCCTCTAGCTGGGGATGGCAGAACAAGCTACCTGTGAGTAACAGCAGACTAAAGTTTTGTACTAAGAGAGACCCAGATAACTGAAACAAGAAAGAGTTTTGGGTCACCTGAAAGACTAACAAGTTTATCATGGCGGAAGCATTTGTGGGCTCAAACCCAATTCCACGAGTTCAGGAACACTTGCGCCATAACAAATTTGTTAGTCTTAAGGTGCCACAAGACACTTTCATATTTTTGCTACACAGCTGCCCCTCTGGAAGTGTTTTTCAGAGAGAAGAGTTTGGGATCCATAAGCAAACAGCATCTGGGGGTGCTAGCTGCCTCTTTCCAGGTCTGGTGGACTTTGTGCTTCTACCTATGCTCAACCTGTCCACTTGTGAATGAACTCAAACACTACAAAATGCCAATATGCTTCCAGTAACCTGGTTTAGCACACACCCTGCACTACTGGCATGCAGTCCCCAACAAATTGACCCCCAGGGGAATGCAGTCCTCAGCAGAAAAAAAGGTTCCCTGCCCATTTTCTGTGAACCAAGTTCACAGAATATATTTCTGAGAGAGATTTGCAAACATTGCTATTTAGGTCAAGCTGATGAGCATTTTAAAAAGCAAGACAATGTAGAGCTTCTATGGGCTTTGATGTTACAAAGGGCCTTTCATGGGTTGAATGTTTAATGTCACATCAAACGCCAGGATGCGTTCTTTGCAATGCTCAGTTTGAGCCATGCTTCAAATAATCGGCTCCAAAAGAAATGATATTTTGCAGAGGTCCTTTTGGCAGTGGGCAACTGGTGCAACTCTCTCCCCAGTGGTTGCCCTTCTAGTCCATACTGAGACATTATCTGGGCATGAGAGCAGCAATTGCTGGGCACCACCCTAATCTTGAAATCTCAATAGAACAAATCTGCCAATTTCAGTTCCTCATTTTTCCAATCTGAAGTTCAATTTGCCTCATTTCTGCATCAAGTTAGGGATTTCTCTTTTTTCTTTTAAAAAGGATCACACAAAAATTTGTCTGCACTTTTGTGTGCATTCCTTCTGATGAATTTTGGACATAATTTTACCTAATATATGAATTTCTGCAAACAGTTTTCCCAATATAATGTATGTTTTTAAGGTTATTTTCACTTATAAGATGCACTTTCATGCGCACTTTTTGGTTGGAGAAGTGTCTTGCAAAATTTAGAGAAGTGCGAATTTTACAGGGTAGCTGTACTTCAGTTTCCTTATTGTTTCAGGAAGTGTGAATTAGGAAGGTTAACTATTGCAAACTGAATCAATCCCCTTCGGTCCCTAAGCTCATGGAGAACTGGTCCCACTTCTGTTTGATCTGCACTATCTATTTCTGAACAGATGTCATCATTTGCATGGCGAGGCACATAGGGTTCACTCTGAAGGCAACTTCCCCTCTCTGTGTCATGTTCTCATCCTGCCCCCCAATGTGGCAACTTTAAACTGGCAACATGTGAAGAGAGGGCAGAGTTCTCGCAAGTTTTACTTAGCTCTCTGGCAATTTTGTAGTGAAGCTATTCAACAGGAGTATGCTGGCTGTGTCTTTTGCAGCAACACCTTCTTTGAAGTGAAGTCTATCTCCAACCAAGTCTGGAAGTTCCAGCGATATCAGCTGATCATGACCTTCCATGACCGGCCGGTGCTTCCTCCACCAATGATCATCTTTAGCCACCTTTACATCATTATAGTTCGTCTCTGCTGCCGCTGCAAGAAACGAAGAGAAGACCAAGATGAACGCGACCGAGGACTGAGTATGGGGGGGGGCATTCTCTCTGTGCTATGTCTGGATTGACTGGGCACCATAGCAGGGGTCAGGCAGGGGGTTGAAGGTCCCATCCATAGAACACCTGCAAGCAGGGCTCCAATTGGGACTTTCTGCCCACCTTTCGTTTTTGAAAGGTGGGCAGAACTCAGAAACATCCCCCATCTATAGCCACTTTACTGCCTCATGCTGCTGTGTGGGGAGATCAGGCTTAGTTGGACTAAATCAAAAGCGGGTGGGGAATCTGTAGCTGGACTACAACTCCCATCATCCTCAATTGCTATCCAAAGTGGCAGGGGCTGATGGGAGCTGTAGATGCGGGAAATGGTTATGAAAGGGATACACAGAATGGGATAGGATATTGAAGGGATAATCTGTGTCCCTGAGTCAGGTGAACCAGCCCTAAGGGTGCAACATTGAGCACACTTTCCCATTGAACATAGCGAGTAAGCATGCATAGGATTATTTATGCATGTATTTCATAAAATTCATGGAGCACTTGAATGTTAAAGAAAAAACCCTCAAAGCAGTTTACAAAAAGGATGTCTCAATAAATACGGTGGGCTTGTTTCTGAGTAAGGGACGCGGGTGGCGCTGTGGTCTAAACCACAGAGCCTAGGGCTTGCCGGTCGGAAGGTTGGCAGTTCGAATCCCCGCGATGGGATGAGCTCCTGTTGTTCGGTCCCAGCTCCTGCCCACCTAGCAGTTCGAAAGCGCATCGAGTGCAAGTAGATAAATAGGTACCGCTCCAGCGGGAAGGTAAACGGCGTTTCTGTGTGCTGCTCTGGTTCATCAGAAGCGGCTTTGTCATGCTGGCCACATGACCCGGAAGGCTCCCTCGACCAATAAAGCGAGAGCGCCGCAACCTTTACCTTTACCTTTTTACCTTTACCTTGTTTCTGAGTAAACATGATCAGGATTGAGCTGTTGATATTTTAGACTACTTTCCAATAGTTGAAACCAGGCCTCAAGTTTTGCTGACACAGGACTCCAGAATGGATTTTAATTTCAGCAAGGGACAGTGTGCAAACCACCATACCATAGAAATTCAGAGTATTTAGCTACTGCCTGCTTGCCAGATTTTTGCTATATGGCTACAGGCTAGAATATGCACAGAACTGTACCTTAACAGTGCAAGCCTCACCATGTCTCCTCAGATCTATTTACTCCCAGAAAAGTGGGGTTAGGCTTGCAGCATTAGAGCCTAATGTTCATTACAAGTAGCCTGAAAATGCACATTGAGGTGTTAGTAGTCTCTTCAGAATTTAGGGGGTTTGATAGACAGGGTAAAATACGTGCTTTCCCTGCCTCAATTTCTTTCAGAGCTGTTTCTAAATGATGAAGAGTTGAAAAAACTGTATGAATTTGAGGAGCAATGCGTTGAGGAGTATTTCCGACAAAAAGAAGATGAAGAACAGTCATCAAATGATGAACGTATCAGAGTTACTTCGGAAAGGTAGCCAGTGGATTTGTTTATTTTTCTTGCCAGTTGCAGTGGGCAAAGAGGAAGCATGGACTTCAACACTAGGGTCCTTTGGAGATGTTGAAGGAAAGAGTAAGGCAACACAATAAGTTTGAGATTCTACTTTAAGATTGCCAATAATAAATCCTTCTCCTCCTCCGCCTTCTTTATACCCTGCTCATCTCACAGTGCAATTACCCTAATGTATGTAATATATAAAACGACCCAGGTGGCGCTGTGGTTAAACCACTGAGCCTAGGGCTTGCTGATCAGAAGGTCGGCGGTTCGAATCCCTGTGACGGGGTGAGCTCCCGTTGCTTGGTCCCAGCTCCTGCCAACCTAGCAGTTCGAAAGCATGTCAAAATGCAAGTAGATAAATAGGAACCGCTACAGCGGGAAGGTAAACGGTGTTTCCATGTGCTGCTCTGGTTTGCCAGAAGCGGCTTTGTCATGCTGGCCACATGACCTGGAAGCTATACGCCGGCTCCCTCGGCCAATAATGCGAGATGAGCGCACAACCCCAGAGTCGGTCACGACTGGACCTAATGGTCAGGGGTCCCTTTACCTTTACCTTTATGTAATATATACATTTTTGTCTATATACATGTCTACTCAAAGGCTCATTAAATTCAATGAGACTTATTCATAGGGATGGGGGAGAAATTCAATTCAGTTCACATTTAAATGTAAATCTACAATATTTTGAATCAATATATGAACTGCAACATGGCAATCCTTCGGAATTTGCACTTATCTAAATTTTGCAATTTAGGGACGTGGGTGGTGCTGTGGTCTAAACCACAAAGCCTAGGGGTTGCCGATCAGAAGGTCGGTGGTTCAAATCCCCGCGACTGGGTGAGCTCCCGTTGCTCGGTCCCAGCTACTGCCAACCTAGCAGTTCGAAAGCACGTCATAGTGCAAGTAGATAAATAGGTACTGCTCCAGCGGGAAGGTAAACGGTGTTTCCGTATGCTGCTCTGGTTCGGCAGAAGCAGCTTAGTCATGCTGGCCACATGACCAGGAAACTGTCTGCTGGCTCCCTCGACCTATAGAGCAAGATGAGCGCCACAACCCCAGAGTCGGTCACGACTGGACCTAACAGTCAGGGGTCCCTTTACCTAAATTTTGCAATGTAGTTCTCCAACCGATGTTGGAAGTCATATATTGGGATAAATTGTACATACTAGTGAATATGTTCATGAAAATCCAAAAATGTATATATTACATACATTAGGGTAAATTGTGCAGAGTGTACTTTCATTCTACACACTTAAGACAAAGGGGAAGTAAGGGAGAAACAAGCAGAACCTGCTCAGTGGTAACATGAGTTTGCTGGTAGTTGCCCCTAGGTAAGGAAGGATCTGCCAATTTCATTTCTTTGTTTCTCAATTTTACCCATCTTAAATTCGGTCCTCTATTCCACAGCAATTTGCATTTTAAAAAATCTCATGAAAATTTGTCAGCATCTAAGTGCAATTTTCTCCCAATAAACACATTTTGGCACATAGTTTTGACTAATATACTCATTTCTGAAAACAACTTGTGTGGTTTTTTTTGTTATTTCCACTAACATATGTATTTTGCACACATTTCCTCCAATCACTGTTGTACGCACTACTTGGTTGGACATCTGCATCCCAAAATTCTGAGACATACAAATTTTGAGGAGGGTTGTGCTTGGGATCACATATTGGTTTGAGGGTGTGAATTAGGTCAATTTTCATTCAAATGCAAACAAAATATAATTTCTTCTTACTCAGGAAGTTGGGATGATTTGCAAGGTGTCACCACATATGCTGGGGATCACATGCTGCCTGTGGGCCCTCTGGCAGCTTGGCAGTGCCCACAGTATCATAGAATCATAGAGTTGGAAGAGACCACAAGGGTCATCCAGTCCAACCCCCTGCCAAGCAGGAAACACCATTCCTGACAGTACCATGCAAAAATATTCTAAATATCGTAAGAATTCAACCAAAGGAAACTGCAGCAGAGGAATGTGAGATGTCCAGCCAAAATACTGTTATAATCCTTCCAAGTTATTCTAACACACTCTGGTTCTTTTCTTTTCTTGGTTTTATTATAATTAAGTTTGTGGCAGCCAATGTCATGAACAAACGAGTAATAACCTACTGATTAACTGAGTAAAACTGGAAGCTCTAATAATTAATAAAACAACTGCCCTCCTCGTAAGTACTGTTCTGGGCTAATAATTACAGTGCAGGACAAATCTGTGTTGCTTAATGAATCTTAACCCCCCCCCCCATTTGAATTCTATAGAGTTGAAAACATGTCTATGAGATTGGAAGAAGTGAATGAAAGAGAACATTTCATGAAAGCCTCTCTCCAGACGGTTGACCTTCGACTTTCTCAGCTGGAAGAACTCTCTGGCCGGATGGCAAATGCTCTGGAGAAACTGGCAGGCATCGACAAGGCTGAACTGACTCACACACGTTCCCGGGCATCCTCGGAATGCGATGCTGCTTACCTCCTCCGGCAAAGCAGCGTAAACAGTTATGATGGCTACATGTACAGGTACCATGGCGATGACCTCGCCTATGATGACCTGCCTACCCCAATGTCTCCAGCCTTGGCATTGCGTAAAGCGGATTCAAAGCTACAGCTGGCTCCAGAACACCAAGGAAGCACCCCCTCTGCCGCAAGCGCAAACACAGTGGCCTCTACAGATCACAGCAAAAACACTTTAGATGTTACGCAGAATGTTTCTCTATCCCGTTCTGGCTCAGTTGACAGGCAGGAACATTGTAAGAATGAAGTGACCACACCCCAAACTCTCAACCAAATGGATATGGTTGTGAATGGGAAGCCTGGAACTGGGCCAAAAATTCAGAACCCTCATTTAGCGTTAGAAAGGACCAAATTAGAAGCCACCATCTCCTATCCCTTGGACAAACCTAGGGCAATGAGGTACTACCCTTCTGAAACATTCAACGCTTGCGAAGCAACCATGATGAAATCAAGGAGTTACATATTTGCACAAGGTGGAAAGATGGTTGGAGGAGTTAACAACCAGACCATTATGGACCAAGAGTATAGGACCATCATGGATGAAGTGTGCCCTTCCACAATTGAACAATGGACTGCCGAGTGGAAGTATGAGGTTCAGCAGAAACTGGCTAGTGAGCCTCCTCCTGAATATCCTGGCATTGTGTCTGAAGCGGAGATGCAAGCCGAGCGGAAACAGCTACTGACTGACACTGAAGAGGACAGCGATGTTGGTGAAGTGGTGGGTCTCAGTGCCTCCCATCCTTCCTCACCTGTCACCAAAAGGATCTACACAGACAATTTTTTGTCAGTGGAATCTGACAGGACTTGTGGTTTTCCTTCCGTACGGTCAAAGAGTTTACACAGCCATTCTCGAAAACCCAAGTCCATTAAGGACAGGCTTAATAGACCGGGACATGCCAGCAGTGTCAGCAGCCTAGTGGTGACCTGTGGGACTGCAACGGAAGAGCAGAAAGCAAAACAAGAAACTGCATCCGCAGAAACTGAATGCTAAAATGTCCTTTTCTCAACAAGCAACAGTTGGGAGATATGGTTAAGCCAGGACACCACAGGTTGTCCCAAAAGCCCATCCTTTAAAGAGCCAGTTTGCATTTGGTAGCTCACTGTGTTCGCTTTTGCAGATGCATTCATGTCCAACTGTTCCTGCTTCAAAGCACTTCCTGCTTTTGTGAAGGGAAGGTGTGCCCTCCCTGAGGGTCATAGCTACCTCTGGAGGGCACGGCCAACAGTATCAACATGGATTCTTTAATTCATTATGTCAATGATTCTAAAAGCAATGTAGTTCAGTGAACTGGAGGCTGGATCCTCCTGACCCATAAGAGCACCACTGCTTAAAACAGGCATCCCCAAACTGCGGCCCTCCAGATGTTTTGGCCTACAACTCCCATGATCCCTAGCTAACAGGACCAGTGGTCGGGGAAGATGGGAATTGTAGTCCAAAACATCTGGAGGGCCGAAGTTTGGGGATGCCTGGCTTAAAACAAAGGTTCTCACTGAGGGATTGACAGGCGAATAACATTCTTTGTGGGCTTCAGGGAAATGCTGCAGAATGAATCACCGAGAGGCCCTTTTTTAACACACATAAAAAGTGGCACAACCAGCAGCTCTTCTTCCTGCAAAAGTGAATGTTGTGTGTGGCAAGTGTATACAGTATTCCCTCAGCATAGTATAGCTATCAAGGATATACGCACATATAACACTGTATGTGATCATTCCTGTATATACCCGCTGCAAACTCCCTACACTGAGGATCCTTGAAAGACAGCATTCCCATATCTATAGTGGCACCAAGGAAGAAAGGGGGGGGGGGAGAAGGAGTACCTTCTTGAAGAGGTATGAGTTTGTGTGCGGAGTCTTACTGTCACTATTTTTACACCATTGTTGTTGTTGTTCTGGTCAGCCAGTTTGGGCTAGTGGCAATCAGATAAATATTTTTTTCAGGCACAGTTCAGCCAACTGCAGACTTAAATAAATGTGTTTTCGGGAGGCGGGCTGCACCCACAAATAAGCCTTGAATTTAAAGATGCAGCTTATTTGCGGGTGCATCTTATATTCAGGCCAATACAGTAACTTTTAAGCTTGTGATTTTACTGTTTGGGGAGGTTTTCGCTTCAGGTGATTCCCAGACCTCAAATGCTATCATGTGACTCAGCAAGTAACGTCCTTGGTTTAAGGCAGTGCTGTTTTTTGGTGATCCGCAAGCAAAAGGTGAACGACAAAAATGTGGACTTGAAACTTTAATTGCATCTAAGGGCAAAACTAGATGTTACACTCAGATGCACATGGCATTACTTGGCATTATTCTTTATATTGAAAAGATTATTTCTGGAAATGCAGTCAAGATTGGAGAAATGGCAGAGGCAAGAAGTGTAACTCACACCCGTAAAGTCAACTCACACCCGTTACAAATGATGTTCTCTCTCCACAACTTTCCCAACTGCATCTATGCCTTTGCAAATGAACATTAGAACTTCCATGACGGGGGAAAGCCAAGGTGGCGGTGATCTCCAGCAGCATAATGGGTTGGGGGAGCAACCTTGTCCAATCCCAACTGCCCTTCCAAAAGCTGATTTTTCTGCTCAAAAAGTGGCATCAGGGTAGGGATGCACAAATTTGCCTGATTTGGCTTCTCTTGGTTCTATTTTTTTCCACTCTTAAATTCAGTTCTCCACACACACACACACACACACACACACACCAGCATTTTTTTATTAGTCCTTATGAAAATTCAGCAGCATTTCAGTGTGAATGTATCATAATACTGTATACAAATCTTTGTATGCCTAAAATACACACTTTTGCAAAAGTTTCCCCAAATATACTGTAATGTATTGTGTGCTATTTTCACTATTCCATGCATTTTTATGCACATTTTAGTACTGTCGTACCTTTAAACGGAATCAAAGTGTGGCTTCTGATTGGCTGCAGGAAGCTCCTGCAGCCAATTGGAAGCTGTGGAAGCCCCGTCAGACAGTCAGTTTCCAAAAATAGTTCGCAAACCAGAACAGTCACTTCCAGGTTCGTGGGGTTTGGGAGCCAAAACGTTCAAGAACGAAATTGTTCAAAAGCCAAGGTACGATTGTACATGCATTTTTGTAAACATAGGTTGGCTAGAGAACCACACTGCAAAATTCAGAGAAGTGCTAATTTCAAAGGAAGGCCACATTTCAGTGTGTATTGTTTCAGAAATTGTGGGTTAGGATAGCTAATTAAGATATTACTACTAATCCAGAATACGGCAGCTAGACTTGTGACTGGGAGTAGCCACTGGGATCATATAACACCAGTCCTAAAGGATCTACACTGGCTCTCAGTACGTTTCCAAGCACAATTCAAAGTGTTGGTGCTAACCTTTAAAGCCCTAAGCGGCCTTGGCCCTGTATATCTGAAGGAGCATCTGCACCCCCATCATTCAGAGTGGACACAGATCTAGCTCTGAGGGCCTTCTGGCATTCCCTCACTGTGAGAAGTAAAGTTACAGGGAAGAAGGCAGAGGGTCTCCACCAGATGTCAAGGAGATAAAGAACTACAACTTTTAGAAGACATCTAAAAGTTCCTTCCTGTATCAGGAAGTTTTTAATGTCTGATGTTTTATTATGTTTTTATGTGTTGGAAGCTGCACAGAGTAGCAGGAGAAATACAGCCAAATGGATGGGGTATAATAATAATAATAATAATAATAATAATAATAATAATAATAATAATATCATCATCTTACACCCATTCATCAGGCTAGTTACATGTCTGCACGCATATCTTGACCTTCACAGTCTTGCATTATCTGTTTGGCATAGCCCCAAATTCCTGCAGCTTCCTAAAAATCATTTGTTAATATACCCTGTAGGTCTCTATAGTTCTTGATCAAATTATGTCAAACAGAGGTGATTGCCTTAAGTGATAGCACCACATGGGTGGTGCTGCGTTGTGGAAGAACTGTTAATGGACATTTGATAGGAAGGTGCTGTTTCAGAGCACTCCAAATGCGGTGGGGGTGGTGCTATCTTTGAGTTACAGTAAGGGTGGATAGGTGGACTCTAAGGAGAAAATTTAAGACTTGCTTAAGGGACATTTGTATTCAGTGACTGCAGAAGCAGCGAAAGAGGAAATAAAACTTGCTTTATGAACAGAAGCAGGTGGAAGTTGAGACCTGCTCAAGAAAAGAAATAGCAGCTGCATTGTACCCTGATCTACAAGTCAATTGCCAGAATCTCCCACAGAAATGCTGGGAATTGGGAGAAATTTAAACGGAGTGGTGGGTGTTCCTTTTTCCCTCCCTCCTGCATCTTGCTCCCAATGACAATGTGGCAAACGTCAGCAGGTGCAGAATCGTGTGCCGGAGAACCAGATGATACGTACCCCACAAACCTGCTTTTGCAAGCATTAATTTCCATTTTGCACACACTAGAAATGCACAATCTATTCACAACTACGGTAGCTCTGCATGCTTATGACACAGGAAATAAGCAGCAACTTCATACCGAGCCAGACCATCTAGCTCAGGATGGTCTACACTGACTGGCAGCAGCATTCCAGGTTTTCAGGCAGGGAGTCTTTCCCAGCTTTACCTGGAGATGCTGGAGATAGAACCCAAGACCTGCTACATGCAAAGCAACTGCTCCACCACTGAGCTGTGCCCCCTGGTTGTACTAAAAATGGGTTATTCAGATATCGCAAATGGTGAGTTGGCATGTGGTTTTTTCTTCTTTAAAAAACTTACTGGATTTTTGTGTGGAAAGAGTAAATCTGGATTAAATGTGGAGAAATCTGGGCTGGCAACAGTGATGTTCATGTGGACGCTGAGAAAAGCGTGCATGCAAGATAACACTAATCCCACAATAAACCCTTGTCTGGAAGCACTCTTCATTTATGGAGAAAAGCCTTTAATTTACTACAGCTGCTAGAGACACTGATTCAATTTGCACATGCACTGTAGAACCAACATGCTAAAATCTAGATTATTTCATATTCATATTGTTATTTCTAAGAGAAACTTAGCATTTAACAATGAATAAACAACAACTAAAACCAGATTTTAAAATCTGATCTTTTTTTCTTTAAAAACCTTACTTTTTATTTTCTTAAAACCGCAGTTTTTATTTCTCCCTTGTCTTAGCAGAGCTTGCAGGAGGCTGCCATGAAAAGAGCACAGATATGCACCCTGTAGTCTCAAAGTTGTGCACTGGGACTTGTTGCTGGTGTAGCACGGTGGCCACTGAATCCTGTAGCCTCCTGAGCTTCAGCACAGAACGGCACAGTTAGTTATCCAAAGGTTAGCTTTGTAGCATTACAACTAAATAATATATGATAATTTATTTCCTTTTGTGAATAGCATTCTATTTTGAGTAACGGAAGTTCTTCCTATTCTTTCCAGAAGACTGCTTTCCCCTCTGTAAAGGTGGAGGTTTTTTTCTTTTTAATCAAACCATTAAGCACATTACCTAAGAGGATTTCAGCTAACTGGGATGGAAAAGTTAATTTTTCACAGATTAGAGGTCAAAGGTTTATGTTTAACTCCTGGTAGTCCTATTATGTACAATAAACTTAAAAATATTACCGCTGGATCCTAAGTTGCTTTGTATGTAGATTCCCATTTCAGTGGCTCTCCTCTTTCCCATGGACCAAGGGGTTTTTATTGGTGGTCGCTGTGTGTCTCCTCCCTACACTTAGCATTCTGATTCCCCTAACTCTTAGGCTTAAGGAGACAAGTCAATCTGAAAACCCCTTCTTCCCCAGCAGAAAAAGCAAAAAGACAAAAATAGGAACCCAGACACATGAAGGAGCAACCTTCCCAATCTGGCACCCTCCTGGTGTTTTGGACTATAACACCCATCAGAGCTGAGTTGTCCACAGTAACTGGAGGGTATCAGGTCAGGGAAGGCTGTTATAGAGTGTGCTCACAATGGAATCCAGAAACTGGCTTCACATACATACACCCACACCCCACTGATATATTGAAGCAAAGACTTTGTTTGAGACTCCTTTTTAAGCATTATCTCAGAATTTATTTACCACATTATGATTACAACAATGACATGGGATACAATTTGGTAGCATTAGCCTTCACAGTTTACTTTTGCATAAGTTTTGTGCAATTACACGATCATTTGGCTTTGTTATAATATGCAGGTGCCTTTCATTGTTTGCCTGTATTCCATCAGCAAAAAAACAAACAAAACAAAACCCCAAACCCAGCAACATCATTATGAAGTGATGTGTTAAGTAAACCTTTATCCTTTGTTTCTAGTACTGAAATGATTATCACACAAGTTAATCCAGGAATAATATGGAACTCTCTGAAATGAAACCTTTTCTTTACTTTGTATTTTTGTGTAAAGCATTTTAAACATATATATATATATATTAAGTAAGGACTGTATTTTAAAATGTAATAGCATCTTAATAAATTCACATTTTGTTTTTTAAAAATTGTCATGAAAAATCACAGCTCACTTTGTTTTCTTAACTAGATGTTGAAGGGAAGGAAGATAAAAGAATATATGGGAAAATATTTCAAAGTTCTCCAGGTTTCAGGCTAAAAATAGGTGAGGAAGGAGAGGGCATGGAAGCTGCACTGGCATAAGCTCCCATTGTGGCAGGGAAGACACTACTCTCTCCCCAATTCACATACAGAATCTGGCCAAACTGGTAGAATTTAACAGTGGTGATGGGAGTTCTTTGTTCACTGTACTTAAGCACAGCAGGCTAGCTTACAGGAACCAAGGGACCAAGGGACCACCCACAGCATCTGCCACCTGAGGTGGCCTTCATCTGCTTAATAGTAGAACTGACTATTAAGCACAAGTTAAGTTTAACTAGGAAGAAAATGCCTTACCCTCATCCGGGCATGCACACCCACCCAGTGTTTTCTGCCTTGTCCCCTCCCACACTTTGTGAAGTACAGAAAAATGCTTTCCCTCATGCTAATCTGGAAAGGCTCTGTTAATTCTTTTCTGTAGGATGAGGATCATAACAGCCAGCATTCTTGCAGAAATAGTTTTCTCCCCTAAAATAAAAAAAGGTTTGAAGCCTAAAAGGGCAAAGGTTGAAGAAACTGGGAAAGGGATAATTTACTGCTGTCTCTTTAAAACTGTTAAACAAAAACTCTTAATGAGAAAACACAGGATGAAGTGCATCTATGGAGGTGAAATGTGGCCTATATGCCGAAGTTTAATCCAAGGAGACCTCCAGCTAACCATTAAACAGAGGGATGAATTCTGTGCTATCCGCTGTGTTCATGCTGACTAATAAGCAACTTGAAAGTGCACTGCTTTTGGAGCCAATATTTGTCTTAACACTACAAAAACAACACATACCAATAAATTCAAGAAAATAAATGTCCAATATGCCAAAAGTACACTTGTGGCATATCTTTACACTTTCCTCAATTAACATAAATGTAATAAATGTTTGAAAAGTCACCAACATCACAAAGATAAAACTTTGCTGCACCAAATTCAGATACTTAGGGGTACATATAACCAAAAACCTCAACAAACTATACCTCCACAATTACAAGGCCCTGTGGCGAGAAATTAACAAAGACTTCAGGAAATGGAACAACACCAACTTCACCCTCAGACAAAATAGCCATGATCAAAATGATCACCCTCCAAAATTAACCCACCTATTCCAAACCTTCCCAATCTGGATTCCCCCAACCCAACTCTAAATGGTAGGAAAAAACTACACTCGTTTATTTTCTCACACAAAAAGCCAAGAATAAGCTTCAAATATCTGCACCTCCCTTCCTCAGAAGGAAGATGGGAAATTCCCAGCATAGAACTATACTACATCGCCAACCAAGTGCACCACGTAATCCCATACATTCTAGAGGATGAGATGAAACAATGATTCCACTGTGAGAGAGACATATTCAAAAACACCCCACCACAACATACCCATTCTTCCAAAACAAAGGAAAATCCCCACAACACTAAACAATTTTACACAAACTAAGGGACACCCAACATTTTGGAAGTCAAACGAACTTCTGGAATGGATTATGTTCGAAAACTGAGGTTCCACTGTGTCCACAATATACAGAATGCTGCCCCAGAATCCAACAAACCCCCTAAACGCAATCAAAAAACAACAGCAGCATGACCTAGGCTACAAAATAAACCCTACCCAGTGGACTAGAGGGGAGCTGGCAGTTTGTAGGAGATTAAGCCCCCATGTGAGCAGGGACCAGGCTTACATTTTGAATGCCCCTCTCCCCCGCACCAGGCTGGAAATGGGGATGGCATGAGGGGGCAGAAACTTGCTTTATTTTCTGGATACATTTCCCCCTTAAATTATGGAATAATAAAACATATAATAATTTATGGATTTAAAATGTTTAATGCATTTTGTTAAGGTTCAATTTCTTTGATGAATAAAAATAATGTATTTTACGACCATTTAATTCAATGAATGTTTGCCTATAAAAATGAAATAATGGAAAATATAAAACCCTGATGATTATTTGGTTCAACAAAATTTTTCTCTAAAAAATTTGAAAATGAAAACCCCTAAATTCAATGCATGTGTGCCTTAGCAATGTTTTCCATAATTGAAAAGGGGAAAAAACCTTACGATTAATTTATTCAATAAATGTTTGCCTTTAATTTTTTAAAAATGAAAAAGAAGCCCTACCAACGGCCAGGCTGACTCCCAACCGCCTTTTGCGGCGCCTACTGAAACGCCTCGGGGCATGGCCGGTGGCCTTGCACAGGGAGGAAGGCCTCGGTTCTCGCGGAGCGGCCGCGTTTGACCCTCAGCCCCACCGTCCGACACCTCCTTCCTTTCACAACGAACGTTGCTAGGAGACGAGAGGCGAGAGGGAGGGCGGGGTAGGAGAGGAAGCAGCAGCTGACCGCCCTCCACCGTCACGCCCCTCCCCGCGACGTCTGGTTCGTGACGCGAAGGTTGAGCGCGCGGCCCCTGCTATTGGCCTTCCCCGTCGGCTGCGGCTCCTCCCCTTCCTCCTCCACGTGATGGTAGCACGAGGGTGGGCGGGGCGCCGGAGCCTCTAACCCCCTCCTTCGTAACCTTCAGACCGGTGTGAGGATGGCGGAGGCGGGGTCAAGAGGGAGGGGGGAGGAAGGCAGCGGGCGGAGCAAGCAGCGGCAGCCGACGCAACGAAAGCAGCGGAGGGAGCGCGAGCGCGTGACGACAGGGGGCGTGGCTTCTCCGGCGTAGTAGCCCCCGCCGCCGCCGGCGTGAGGTGGGGCCAAGAGACGAGCCCGGAGCTCCGAGGGAGAACGAACGAGCGACGAGCGGGGTCGGCCTGGCTTGGGAGTCGCCGCTGCCGCTGCGGTCATGTTTCCTCTCAAGCCCCCCAAGGCCACCTTCAAGTCGTACCTCTTGCCTCAGGTAAGGCGCGCGTGCCAGTAGGGCGGCGGCAGCAGCGGCTGTTTCCCCCTCCTAAGTTACTTTGGGTCTTAGGGGCAAGGAAGCCCCTTTCGGAGCTCTGGCTTGAGCTGGAGGGAACCGCCGCCGCCGCCCTCCTCCTGCTGCACGTTGGGCAGACCCGCGAGTCGCCCTCTCGGTGGGGGGTCTGGGGCAGGAATGAAGGCGCCACCCTCCACCTCCGGGAGGGTGCAGCCCTTGTGTCTTGCAGGTGGGATCCTAAGCGGATGACGGACCAATAAATCCAAATCCAATAAATAATCCAATAAATAACAGTGATGATAATAATAGGAAGTCTAGCACCATGCATGCACGTGTTTCGATGTCGTAGCCGGCCCTGGGACCTTAGAGTAGAGGATGGGCAATAAATAATAACAATAATAATAATGATGATGCCTACTGGAGTGCAATTCGCACTGAGTTCAATGGGACTTGCTTTCAGTGGATATAATGATTTGGTTTTTTTATTTACAGCTGAAGTCACCCGCTCCTGTCTTTACTTGGTGGGACTTGAGGAAACACTGAGTAATGCACAAGTTTAATAATAATAATAATAAGCATAATGTCACAGAAGTTGCTTAGCTAAACATCCGCACACTGAAATGTAGCAGGTGGGAGAGGCTCCAGTGCAGCAGCATTCTCTGCACATATGGAAGCTTCCTTGGCAGCAAGTCAACTCCATGGGGCTGATTTCTGGGGAAACATGTCCTGGAGCGAGGATGTCACCTTGCAGTCCTAATGCATTACTTTGCAATGAGCCCTCTTCCCTCCTTTCCCTTAGTGCAACTTAGCTTTTGAGGAAAGTGTGTCTAGGAAACCAGCTTGCAGTCTTGTGGGATTGACTTTTGCGTTAATATGTTTAGGATTGCTTTCTTATGCCCTGGTAAAGAATGCTATCCTACACATCATTCCCACCTTTTTCCCCCTTAATGGTGACAATCCCATTTACAACGTGAGAACATTCTTCATAACTTTGAGCAGGGCAGTGGGGTGGGGTAAGTGAAGACAAGCTACAGCAATTGACTGTAATGTTGTTCACTGCTCTTGCTCAGGCTTTACAGAAAAAGCATTTTGGTTACTGAAATTCATTCTGATTGTGCATGTAAAATATAACGGATACAATTCTACAGGATCTGGTGTGAAAACAGTCAAGATCCAATTATTCCTAGGCATGCGCCTCCAGTTGGTAGAGGTGTCAGGTACCATCCTGGCACCCAGGCATCTTCACTTGGTTGCAAGTGGCCGATAGCCAGGTGCAAAATGCACCTGGTGTCTGGCTAATTTTGAACACTGACAAGTAGCCAACAGTTGCAGGATGAAGGTCAGGCAGACTGAAGCTCAGAATGAACACAGACTTTAATCTTTGAGAATTCTTGGAAAAGAAGTGATGTCCTTGCAGACTGGAGGTGGGAAAATGTTTTCCCCATCTTCAAAAGGGGGGGGGAGAAGACCCATTAACTATTGACTTGTGAGCTTGACATTGATTCCAGGAAAGGTCCTAGAACCAATAATTCAACAGTCAATCTTTGAGCACTTAGAAAAGGAGGCAGTAATTACTAAGACCCAGCATGACTTTATCAAAAACAAGTCATGTCAGACGAATCTCATGTCTTTTCTTCTTTTTTTTGAATTACCGTATTTTTCACTCAAAAAAATGCACCTAATTTTTAGAGGAGGAAAGCTCTGTTTTTGGCGGGGATCAGCTCAAAGTTGTGCAGCTTCTTGCAGCTTCTTTTGCAAATGGGAAAAGGCCCATTTTGGGGTGTATCAGCTCAGTTGTGCAGCTTTTTTTGCAAAGGGGAAAGCTCCATTTTTTTTAGCATCAGCTCAAAGTTGTGCAGCTTCTTTTGCAAATGGGAAAAGCCCCGTTTTTTGGGGATCAATTCACAGTTGTGCAGCTTTTTTGCAAAGGAGGAAAGCTCCATTTTTGAGGATCAGCTCAAAGTTGCTGAGCTTACTTTGCAAAGGGAAAAAACCCTGTTTTTATGGGGTTCAACTCACAGTTCTGCAGCTTCTTTAGGAAAGGAAAGGGAGCCATTTCTACAGTTTTCAGACAGATAATCTAATCAAGTCACATGTCGCTGCAGCCTTAATCTGCAGAACATTCAACAATGGAGGCCTGGGCAAGGGGGCGGGGCCTGGAAGGGAGCTAGCATCCCTTATCTCCCTCCCCCATCTCTTGCAATCAGCTACTGAGCGGGTTCCTTTCAATTCCCTCTTCCCCTCTTGTTAGCCTTTAGCTCTTCCTTTAAAAAAATAAAAAGCACGATCTGCTTTTTGCCCCTGGGCAATTTGGCTCCAGGGACCATGCATTCGCTCCATAAGAGGCACAGACATTTACTCTTACTTTTAAGGAGGAAAGAAGTGCGTCTTATGGAGCAAAAAATGTGGCACATGTTTGGTGGATCAGGGAACTACTGTGGAAATATTGTATCTTGATTTCAGTAAGGCTTTTGACAAAATCCCCTATTATATATATTTTTGTGAGGAAGCTGGTAAAATGGGTGTTGAACAAGGTAACTGTTAGGTGGATCTGTAGCTGGTTGATTGACCAAACCCAAAGAGTACTCATTAATGGTTCCTCGTCACCCTGGAAAAAGTGACAAGTGGGGTGCCACAGGGTTCTATCCTGGGCCTGTTGTTGTTCAACATCTTTTTAAAGACTTGAATGAAGGAATTGAGGGGATGTTCATCAAATTTTCAGATGACACCAAATTGGGAGGGGGGAGCTAATGCCACAGAAGACTGAATCAGGATTCAGAATGACCTTAACAGATTGGAGAGCTGAGGCCACAGTAACAAAATAAATTTCAATACGAACAAATGTCAGGTTCTGCTCTTAGGCAGCAAGAACCAGCTGCACAAATCTAAGATGGGAGACACCTGTCTTGCTAGTTGTACATGTTAAAAGTATCTAGGGGTCTTGGTGGGCCACAAGTTGAACATGAGTCAACAGTGTGATGCAGCAGCAAAAAAGCTAATGCTATTCTAGACTGCATAAACAGAAATATAGTGTCCAGATCAAGGGAAGTAATAGTACGACTCTATTCTGCCTTGGTCAGACCACACCTGCAGTCCTGTGTCCAATTCTGGGCTCCACAATTTGAGAAGGATATTGATAAGTAGAGGAGGGTGACCAAGATGGTCAAGGGTATGGAAACTAAGCCATACAAGGAGCACTTGAAGTAGCTGGTTGTGTTTAGCCTGGAAAAGAGACTGAGAGGAGATATAATAGCCACCTTCAAATATCTCAAGGGCTGTCACATGGAAGTTGGAACAAGCTTGTTTTCTTCTGCTCTGGGGGGTAGGGCCCAAACCAATGGCTTCAAGTAACAAGAAAGGAGATTCCGGCTAAATATATGGAGGGAAAATCTGTCAGTGGAACAGACTCCCTCGGGTGGTTGTGGACTCTCCTTCCTTAGAAGTTTTTAAGCAGAGGTTGGATGGCCATCTGTCATGGATACTTTAGCTGAGATTCCTGCAGTTGCAGGGGGTTGGATTTGATGATCCTTGGGGTACCTTGCAGCTCTACACTTTTATGATTCTGTGTCACCTCTTTTTGTGTATAATGCCTCTTTGCATACTTCCCTTTCCCCATTATTTGGCAACTAGTTTAAATATGTGGCCTTCTTATATACATTACAGTGAGAGGGGGGGGAGTATTTGATCCCCTGCTAAATTTGCCCGTTTGCCCTCTGTCAAAGAAATGACCAGTCCATAATTTTAATGATAGGTTTATTGTAGCTGTGAGACACAGAATAACAACAGGAAAAAACCCAGAAGACAAAAGACTGGTCATTTATTCATCAGAGGGCAAACGGGCAAATTTAGCAGGGGATCAAATACTTTCCCCCCTCACTGTACTTGGCAAAATTTGTATTTCATTGTTACAACAAGAAATAGAGTTGACTGGCTCTCCTCAGACTATTCCTGCTTTTAAATGTCCAGTTCATAACTTGGAGGAATGGTTAATATGTTTGTAGGGATTACTTTAATCACCTTTTTATCATTAGACATTCTTTGCTGTTAGCAACTACTTGCTGTTAATAGCTCAACAGGTACACAATTTTATATCACAGTATCTTGAAGTTGAATAATACCTGTACCTGTTATGTGCTGAAGGCACAAACTCTAGCAAGGCAAAAAATATCAACCCTGGAGCTACTTTAAATTGCCTTCAAAGTACAACAATTTGAGTATAGCATTGCTTGTATCTTGTATTTCTTACTTATTTTTAAATTTAGCTGTTTGTTAAACTAACTTCAGCCTGGGCACTGAGATCCAGCTCTGAGGTCCTTCTGGTGGTTACCTCATTGTGAGAGGTGAGGTTGCATTGAACCAGCCAGAAGGCTTTTATGGCAGTCGCTCCCGCCTTCCCACTAGATGTCAAACAGATAAACAGCTATGTGATTTTTTTAAAGACATCTGAAGGCAACCCTGTTCAGGGAAGTCTTTAGTGTGATGTTTTATTGTGCTTTTACTATTTTTTGTTGGGAGCCACCCAGAGGGGCTGGGGCAACCCAGTCAGATTGGCTGCTTATAAATAATAATAATGATAATGATTGTTATTTTCTTATTTATATCTATTATTATTATTATTATTATTATTATTATTATTATTATATATAAAATAATAGCCTGGGTGTTTTTTTATTCCTGTTCGAAGTGTTAGTTAAAATGGTACTTGATTCATGTTACTGAGAGATCTGAGTTTAATTTTTTTGGTACATCTAACTGTGATACAACCAGTTTTAAACTGCATTTCAAACAAATTTTAGCAAATGTGAAATACCCTGCCTTCAAAACTGATCTGTCATTAAACCTAAAAGTTGACTTCCTGAAGCAAAAAGGTGTTGGTTAGTGAAATTAAAGGGATGGGAGAAATTACTATTTTTTCACTGTGACATCAGATAAATTGGTGAGCAATTCCCCACCTTGGAGTGGGGATTGCTCATTCTTAAATAGGGTGAGTCCTGTTTCATACATGCATGGATGGACACAACCAGAAAATGAATGGAAAAAGAAAAGCTGACACATATGTCTGTCAAACCTGCTTACCTACTTTCCCACCCTTAGGAGTGAACAAAAGTCTTCAACAGGGAGGGGATGTTACCTCCCTTGCTTCTACCACATAGAGAGGGCCCTGGCAGTGTGTTTCATCTGCCTCTATCTCATGAATTCTGTTGCATCAGACAAAAGGCCAATGTAGTTTAACCAGATGATCTGGGAAGCCCCCCAACAAGAGCATGAAGGCAATAGCCTCCTTTTTCTATTGTTTTCCCGCAAATGGGATTCAGTTGCGTGCTGCCTCTGAATTGTATGGTACATATAGCAATGACATTCCCTGGAACTCACTCTTCCAACTCTATGATTCTATGATCTCTTCTTGGCAGATGATAGAGCTTGTGGAATATTGTTTCTAATTTTGCATGATGTGACAACACCATTTTGCTGTGGCAGAGCTTCTGATGAAAACTTAACTATGGGACTCTCCCCTGAGATCACAAAAAATTGTATTCTGCCAATTACCCATTCCTGGATCAAGGTTAACATCCTAATTACACACACACACACAGAGAGAGAGAGAGAGAGAGAGAGAGAGAGAGAGAGAGAGAGAGAGAGAGAGAGAGAGATACGTATATATTTCTTTGTCCCACATCTTGACATAAAGCTTCTTCTTCTCTCCAGCGTGTTACTAGTCTAAATGATTCGTTTTCCTTTTGGCCACGCACAATTGAAATGCATTTGCTCAGATTTTTACTCAGTCTTTGAATTAAGCTTTTTTAAAGATAGATTTTTTAAAATCCTTGTAAGAACTGTGGAAGAAAATGCAAAGAAATAGAACATGTGACTAAAAACAGCATGCCAAAAAATCCCAGTATGTAAAAGTGAGGCTGTTCCAAAGGGCTTACACCCTTTTCTTATGCCTGAGAAAGTTTTTTTTAAAAAAAATCTTCATGACATGCTTTATGCTGCAGCAAGGTGTCCAGGAAGGTTTCTCACAGTTGCAGTATGTGCAGTTGCACATGCAAAGTTGATAAGACTTCCCATATTAACCCACTTGCATAGCAGCCAGTTGTTCTGATACTACAGAAAGTTGTCAGCCTTGTGGAAAGCATGATGTTTATACAGCAGTGGCCATGCACTGTACTGTATTTGCTACAGACAGTTATGTCTGTGCCATAAGAGTCTCAGATTGAGAGCTACATATGTTTCTTTTATCTTTCTTTAATATCCTCTCTCGTTTGCTGTCTCTCTCTTTGGGTCTTTTTCTTTTCTTTTCTTCTTTCTGCGTGTCTGCACACATACACACACAGAGAGAGAGGGAGGGAGGGAGAGCTATGGGTTAGGTTAGAATATGTATTTCAGACTAGGATTCTACAAGCAATTTAGATTATTTCATGTATATTACATCTCTCTTTTATCACTATTGTGTTTCAGACTGAAGACAAGATAGCACCGGAGCCTAGACTTAAAAAATTGGAGCCAGTTCTTTTGCCAGGTAAGCATTCTAGCTGTTGGAGTGTTTTTTGGCCCATATGGGTATATGCAGTAACCTGTTTGTCAATCTTTAAGATACTGTACCTCAAAACTCTTTCCTTATTCTGACATCTGATCCTGTTCTACTCAGTGTTAGAAACTGGGGTAAAAAAGCTATTCGCCCCAACCTGAGCACTAAAACAGTATGTCTAGTTGCATTTTTTTAAAAAAAATTCAGCAATACTTTTTGTTTGTTTGTTTTTATTCATTCATTCATTCATTCAGCCTTTATTGGCATAATTTAGACAATAAAATCATGAGAGAGAAATCATGCATAAAACATTGGTAATCCAGACATACTAAACATATAAGACGTATAAAAGACTCAGTAGCCACCATTAAGTAAAATCAAGTAGTTTTAAATTTGACTTTAATTTTTTTTGCTAAATATCCTGAATAATGTCAAAGAGAGGGCAGTCCAAAATTATATGGTATATTGTATCTTGTGTATTCGTACCACAAGAGCAAAGCCTTTTCTGGAAGGGTATTTTTTGGAACGTTCCAGACAGTACAAATGTGGGGGATGTGTTTAAATGGGCTAACAAAAAAAGCTCTGTGATACAAAGGGGTATCTAAATTATAAAAATAGTTGGGTATCATTCCATGCTGAGGCTGCAAACCTAAGTAAGCAGATGTGCATACAGAGGGCTGAATAGGATAGTCTTTGAAATTCATGATCTAACAGCTTCTGCTTAACGAGAGAGAAAATACGTAACTCATCCAGTAAGAGGAGAGAATCTATTGCAATCCCTATTTGTTTGAGTTTAAAGGTAATTGCAGAAAACATATAAATTGTGACTCTCTCAGTAAATAAGTTAGTAGGCTTTCAGAGTATGTACTAAAATGAATGTTTAACCACATTTAAAAGTCATGATCCAACCCCTAGATTTTAAGAGACCTAGCTCAGCACATATTGTTGAATGCCTGAACACCCTCAACTTTGCTGTTAAAGTCTGCCATAACGGCAGAAACTGATCAATCAATCAATCTTTATTGTGGTCAAAGACCAGACAGAAAATTAACAGCAGCAACATACACTTCATCAGCATCAAGTGGCGGATGTAATTAAAAATTCCCTATAAATTTATTTGTGTTAAAAAATTAAAAATTAAAATCTGTGTTCCAAAGTTTAAAATAAGTGCTCATTTGTCAGCCATCACTGTCACCACACTCTGTCTTGTCCTCGTTGCCATTAAACAGAATTTTGCGACAGGCCTGGTGATATTCACATCGTTGTCGGCAAGAAGGTATATAATATAGGTTTCCTTAGAGCAGCCAGGTAATTTCCTTCATAACGCTAAAATTAGCTCTCTTCAGGTATCATAATACAAAGGGCAGTATAGAAGAACATGCACAATGGATTCAATCTCATCAGAGTTGCATTGACATAATCTCTCATTATATCTGCCCTCTAATAATGCTGAAGGGAGAACATTAAAACGGGCTCTGGAAAATGCCCAGCGATGTTTAGTGATGTTTAGGGTTGTCCAGTGCACTTAAGTAATTTGCTGGGTGTGATTTTTGAGGATTATAAATTGTAGAAGATTGGTTAAGATCATTTTGGCATTCTATCCCCAGATTCGTTCTTTAATTATACTTCTAGTCCTTCCTGTTTAATCTAGATTTAAAAGATACTCAGGAGAAAGGCCATATAAAATCAGTTTTCCTGCATGCTCTTCCACCATTTTGCTTGAGAATTATAAACCAGCATCAAGGAGAGCAGCCCAGTTGGGGTCTTATTGAATCTTAGCCATGTATGCAAAGTTACTAGTTACTGTGAGTTCTAACTTTTTACTTGTTCGATTTCTTGATCACCAGTACGCCATTAAAATGGGCACCAGCTCTTTGAAAATACCAGAATCTTAGATTTTGTATAATTGATCGCTAGATGGTTTCCTTGACAGTATTGATAGAATATTTTTAAGTACCTTTGAACCCCAACTCTGGTAAAAGAGAGAAGGGAAGTGTAATCTGAGTGTAGAAGTGTAGGAATTGCTTTAGATCCTAACATGGTGGGTAGCCTTTGACAGGGGGAGTAAGTGATGGTTCCTACCTTTTAAAAATAAGTTGATTAAATGTGGGACAAGGATGCAACCTTCTTTAATACCTTTGGTGTTAAAACCTTTGGTAGATGCGAAACTAGAAGACTTAATTATAATAAATAAATAAAATCTTATAATAATAAGATTTGTTTATTTATTGTGGCCCTCCAGTTTGGACTGCAAGCTTACCATGGACTGGAGAGCCAATACGCTCAAGTTTTTAGTTTAAAGCCTCCCCCCCCCTTCACATCCATCAAGTACTAACGCTTCTCCTTGCCCTAGGACTATTGCTCTTTTTCTGAAATGAAAATTATGTGTCTTGTGCTACGTAATTGCAAAGCCGGCACGCTATATTCTCCTTTATTTTGGTGTGCCCCTCACAAGAGAGCAAAAGGTCAGCCCTGCCCCCTGTCACTGCTTTCCCACCTTTGGCATAACTTTTGGGCAGGTTGCTGCAGCGTCCCTCTCCTCAACAGCATGTTGCACAGACACAGAGGTGCCGCCTTCCCGTATGTGGTTTCCAAGGAATCCCCCTTCCACATAAGATACCTGACATGCCTGCCCCGCCGCCACTGCTGTCCCCATCTCTCCCCATTGCATCTGACCCTTCTCTGCTCCCTACCTTGGTATGAAAGGCTGCAGTGCACACCCACCACCAGAAGGAGAGCCAGGTAGACGGAGGAGCTCCGCATGTTGCACTTGCCTAGGCGCCCCTTTGGCTCCCGGCCGCCGACATGTGGGCCGGGAGCAAGTGGGCAACTCAGGGAGCGGTGACTTACACCGAGCAGGCAAAGGGACTCCCCTTAGAAACTCCTCCCTCTGTATCCTCTTCCCACTGAAACTCTCCCTCCTGCTCACCCCACCTGTGTCACACAGGACACCATGCCGAGCTGCAAACAGCATTGAGAGAGACCGAGATGGCTGCCTTCCTAGCAGCATCCATGCAACACTCCCAACTCCTAACTTGCTCTCTGCTGCCTAAGCCTTCTCTCTCTCTCTCTCTCTCTCTCTCTCTCTCTCTCTCTCTCTCTCTCTCTCTCTCTCTCTCTCTCCGCTCTAGCATTCCTTTCCAGTTCCTGCAGTTCATTGGTTAAAAAACAGTTACCAGCCCTAGGATCCCTGCCCACCCCTACATGTGCATGTGCCTTCCGACCCCACTGTACTTGGAATGGAGACGTGTCCCATGAGCTGGTGCATTTGCTTGAAAGTAAGCCCCACACAAGATAATGATGCACAAAAATAAGCATATTGAATGGGGCTGCTTGGGGGGCTCCCTCCCACACCCAGCATTAAGAAATAAAGGAGAGATGAAGGGTAGGTGGCAAGCCAAGAAGGGTGGAGGGGATGTGGAGGAGAAAAATAGATCAACCTTTCCCCTAAAAAGCAAACTGGAAATTGGGGTGGAGAGGAAGGCTGCCTACTTTGTCTCTTCCCACCCCTACCATACACATCCTAAATTTTTAACAGTTGCTATCATGTGGAGTAGATGAATATTTATTTCCCAGAAGGCTCACTGTGAAACTCCACTTTTTCTCCATTCAGTCCCATAACTTGATGTGAGGTTAAGCAATACCTGATTGCCACACTTGTGTGTTGATAAAGCAAGTGATGAAGCTTGCCTCCAGGCATGGATTTTCCTTTTTACTTGGGCTTTAGGGTGAAGAGAGCTCGGCATCCAGCACTTGAGTAATGGTCCGTTTGTTGCTCATGTATTGTGTGGGAAGGGGCCAGAAATTCATGGTAGAGCACCTGTATTCAAATGGTCCCAGGTTCAATCTGCAGAAAGGGCTGGAAATGCATCCTTTCTGAAACAGTAGAGAGCAGCTGCCTGTCTTTCTGAACAATACTGAGCTAGATGGACCACATCTAGTCTGCTTCAGTTGAAGGTAGCTTCCTACGATGTTGTTCCTATGTTGTCTGTACAGCACCAGGGACAGGCACTCAGTCTGGGACTGCCACTGGATTGTCTAAAACTTTGTATAAAACATGTAACTATTAAATCTGTAAAAGATTATTGGCAGTGCCCCATCTGTGGGTATAGTAATCTGAAGTAACTAACTATGGTCTTTTAATTTGACTAATTCTGTGCTGAACTTTGGTTTACAGCCCAATGGGTCTTTCTTTTATCAGTCACAAGCACAAAGAGATGCTGGCTTGTCCTGCACACAGCTCAGCTGCATTCTGCCATAGTGCGGGTTGCACAAAGCTTAGTTTTCCACACTTCATGATTTATTGGTATTTGAGATTTCTCCACACTTGGCAACGGACCTGCTGTTTCAACCTACTGGAAGGGTAGGAATAGTTGCCTGGTCATGAATTGCAAAGAACATAAATAAATATCATACAGGAGGCAGCACACTCCCCCGCCCCGCCCCCCTGGAAACTGCTCCCAGATTATTTAAGCACACATTGCAAACAGATAAAGCAACCCCCTCTGTTAGCTTACAAGCTTAAAGTGCCTCAGATCCAAGTTACCAGAATTCAGTTTGAATTCAGTTTTCCAATTAAAATAACGGCACAACTTTCAGTGTGTGTTTTCACTGAAGCTTTGACCCATGGAATATTTTTGTGAAACATTCTAAAACTGCAAGCAACATGGGAGGCAGTTGCTGCTGTGGGCTGAAGAATGAGTCATTACTGAGGCCAGCTGATTCTGCAAAGGACAGTCTGACTAAAGAGGAATTGGAATGTCACATCAGAAAATAGAGAATTTAAGGGGGGGAGTGAAGATTGATATACTGTTAGGATATATAGTGAATGTTATTTAATGAATATTGGTTACTCCTGACTTTCTGTCATACATTCAGGATGTTTGTGCATAGAGGTGTGTATTGTCTACCTCACAACCCCAAAGTCTCTCACAACCTACATGGGAATTCTAACCCTTGCTACCTTCATAAAAGCATCTAATGTGGTACCGTAGCTTATGGTTGCATATGTCTCATTATAAACCAGGGCTAGCATAAATATTTTGCATTCTATGTATAGTGGGAGTGCATCCAGAGTACAACAGTGTATTACTTCCCTGTTAGAGGAGAAAAAAAGGAGCTACACCTCTGTGTGATAGTTCTCTATCCTGTTGAATGCAGCTGCAACAGGGGTAGGGGAACGTCCAGCTTGTGGGCATGTAACATTGGCCCTCCATGAATCCCAAATTGGCCTGCTAGGGCCTTCCTTATTGGAGTATGGCATGTTCTCCCCCCCCCCTTCCTTATGGGCAGTGCAACTTACCTTGCTCCAGGATCTTGAAGGAGTGTGTAGTGAAACCAGCTGCAGTGGAGGAGAAAAACTCAATTTTAGCAGTGGTTTCACTGTGAACCCCTTTGTGTTCCTAGAACAAAACCTTGAAGCTTCGGACAAACGCCGGCTCCCTTGTGTTCCTAGAACAAAGCCTCCTTGAAGCTTCGGACAAACGCCGGCTCCCTTGGCCTGAAACGAAATGAGCGCTGCAACCCCATAGTCACCTTTGGTTCGGGGGTCATTTACCTTTTACCTTTACAGGCAACAACCAATTGACTTGTGTCCAACTGACTTGCAACTCTGCACACAAACATTGCAGTGACACAGAAGTGGCCAGAAAAGGGTGCAGAACAGTGGCTGTGGGGGGCAGAGCACGCAGTGACACAGAACGCAACCCCCACACAAATTGGGGGTTGCCTGTAATGTCAAGTGCTTGGTGGGTGGGTGAATTTTTCAAATTTGGCCCAGAAGGGGTCGGTCAGATATAACTGGCCCACCACACCCGAGGTTCAAGTTTCATTTTTGTCTGTACAGTACTAGAAAGAATATCATAGCAGTAAGGAAGGTTTTTAATGCTTAAGCCCCATTTTCTCCTCACTTTCCAAACAGCAAATAATACAGTGTAAGTTTGGGATTTCCCTCCAGTTGTAAGAAGTAGTTATGAGACTAATTGGTCATCATGATTAGTAGGAGTTTACCCTCCAATGAGTTGATATTGCTGACAGCATAGAAGTGAAATAGGCATATTGACTGTGACTTGTAACAACACAGGTTTCTGTTGAATTCTGTAGAAATTTAGGGTGGCATTTCCATGGGAAGCTATTGCTAAAGTCCTAACAAACTTTGGCCAAAAAAGGCCTCAGTTATTTTTCATGTTTCATCTTTCACAACCAGTGTACAGAATGCATAGTTAACCAGCTAATTCAGGAAGCTGGCAGGTAGCATTATTCCCTGCTAGATCTTCTAATTTTGCCCTAGCTACGTTCCATTACTTATTCTATGCTTAGTTCCCTATCTCTAAATCAGAATATTTGAATAAACTTTGTTAACTTTATATCTATGAATTTTCTGAAATTCGCCCCCATTTTATCAGAACTGTCCTTACTAACACACTTACTGACACACTTCAGCAAGTTTAGTTGCATCCTGCTTGCTTGTATTACTGTTCTGATCAGAAGTGAGTTAGTCACTGTCCCTATTTAACATGCTCTGTTCTCCTACTCCCAAAGAGCTAATGTAATTGGGCAGAAGCAATTGATGTATGTAGTTTAGTTATAAATGTTCATCTCTTGTTACCCTTTCTTCACACACTCTTCTTCCTTCTGTTGTGTGGGTGGGTTCAACGAAATGTCCTTTATTTACTGTTCTCTCACCCCTCTTTCCTTCCCACATTGTCAAGATGGTAGTGCTAGATTCACAACAACAGTGTGGATTCCTGTATGTTAAACGCTGAACCCCAAAACATGAAATTTTAAGCCAAGCTGGAGTTGTACTGATGTAAGTTTATGGTAGTGATTTTGTGGGTTGTATGTTTTTAAAAAGCACAGATTTAGAACGCTTTCTCTCTTTATATTCCTTCCCCATCAGTTGCTAGATGCATCATCAAAAACAAATCACAGTATTATAGAAGTATGTATACAGTTGAGTTATGCTATATTTCCAACCACCCCAAGTAAACTGTAAACTGGGCATGTGGGTTATTATCCACTTTTCTCCGAAACCGCTTCACTGATTGAGTTCAAATTTGAACACAGCGTCCAAAGCGAATGTCCGAAGGCTCTTATAAGGTTTTCAAAGACAGATGCCACACCTCCGCCAGGTGAAACCCCAAAAAACCCCTGTTCCAGAACGCACCACTCAGTCGAAAGTGCATGCTGGGAAAAGAACCAGGTTGCAAACCAGCACCCTCTTGCAGCGGCTACACTGGTACTACACCTATAGAACCTTCACTTTCAACAGCACCTCGGCTGCCATTTACAGACTAGGCCGAATGGAGGTACTGACTCGTGGGGGTGGGGGTTCAGGGGACGGGATAGGTCAGGACACGGTTGGGCCAGTCACAAGGATGACCCGGGGGTGGAGGGAGGAGGGGGCGGGATACATCATGAATCGACACAGGGTGGTGGCAGTCACAGGGATTTGCCACAGCAACATGTAGCAGGGCCAGCTAGTTTATAATAAAAATATGTTGGTCATAAATGCAAGATGGTACACTTGCATTTAAAGGAGAGCTTAATTTTGGAAGCATTTGTATGATGTGTCTAGTTCTATATTAAGCACTAAAATAATTTCTTACATTTGTGGTTCAGTGCAGGAAGTTCAGTGACAGCTTTGGTTGTTCTGAGTTAGGAATGATTCATGTGCTAACGTTGTACCCTTTAAGTTTAAAACTTTTATGCAGGTTCTGTTAGGGGAGGTTGCATTTATGCATAGATGGGTAAAACTATAGATGAGAGCTATCATCTCTAAACTAAGCTTAGACTAGTACATATCACTGAATTATCTGAGAATAACCATGTTCTTATTTAATGTTTACTTGAAATAATTCATCTTTATAGACATATGGAAGATATCCATAACGAAAGTTTTGACTGAAACTGAACCCATTTTCAGATTATTGTGGTTCTTTTCCTTTGTCTACTATTAAACCTGTGGGCCTCTTTCTTCAATCGGATGAGAGGAGTCATACATATTGTTATCCGGCAGAAGGATAACAAACTTGGAGCCAGTCTAATCTCTCTTGGGAGGGAATCCCACAATATGGGAGCAGCTAAAGAAAAGGCTGCTGACTTGTTTTGATCCATTAGGCAGGTGAGGGGATGAGGGAAAATGAAAGGTTGGGGAGTGGGGAGCCTTGTGGGTACCTCCTTGGGGTATGGTGTTATAACTTCAAAGTAGGGTTTTGCTTTATGTACGTCTTCTGGTTTATTGTGTGTTGTGGCAAATAATTGACTTATCTGGGGCAGGAATTGACATTGCATAATATTAAAAAGTAATTTTTGTGACCAGTCTGAAAAGCCCTACTATTTTGCTCATTCTTATCACTTCCATCACTTAATCACTTCTCTCTCATTCCTGTAAA
The DNA here is from genome assembly GCF_963506605.1 of Zootoca vivipara. Lineage (NCBI taxonomy): Eukaryota > Metazoa > Chordata > Lepidosauria > Squamata > Lacertidae > Zootoca > Zootoca vivipara. The sequence goes on along the minus strand of NC_083289.1, from coordinate 3,632,319 downwards.
ATTTAAGTCATCATATCAAGAGATCCTACTGAACAATGTAAACTGTTACTTTTTCTGCAGTGTCCAAATACTTCGGTTTCCATTCTTAATTATAAAATTGCCTCATTTTGAGCCTACCCCCATGTAATCTGCCATTAGTGTAAGCTTCTTAAGTATTAATTCACAGGGAAGGATATTGAATAAAATCTGAACAGGTGGCAACAGTTAAGATAACAGCATGCAATTACTTCTAGATCTCTTGTGGGACCGCTAACACATTGCAAGAGCTCATGAAAATTCCCTTAAAGGTTTGTCAAAAAGCACTTTATGAGCTTACAAATAGAATCTCACCAGAATGCAGTTTTTCCCCCTTTTGAACTTTAAAATAGCTATTGAGCAAGCTGAACAGAACATTCATTTAGACATGGATTACAGGAAATTTACATATAAATGCTTGGTGCATGCTAATAAACCCATTCTGTTTTAATATTCCACTCTTCAGTAAGAACCTATGTGACTGAAAATGCTGTGAGAATTAGTTATTAATAGAAACGTAGAGGGGGGGGGAGGAAGAAGTCGATAGAATAAGAACTATATATGATAGTGCTATAGAAATTTTTATTTTTTTATTTTGTTTTTTCTGGTTTTTTGTTGCTTGTGTTTAATTTTTGCACTCATTCTTTGTGTACCTTCCTTTTTTCCTTTTTGTATCTTTTATAAAATTAATAAAAAATATATGTAAAAAAAGAGAAAATGCCGTGAGACCATAATCAGGTCAGAAAGCAAATTTATTCAAGATTTTTTCAGTTTAATATACTAGTTTGCTCTCTGGGTATCTGTTTATGTACAGTGCATGTGTAAACCATGCAGCGCATGTGTAAAACATGTAGTTGAGAACTACATCCATCTAAATATGCTATAAGTTTCTGCTTCTGCTGTTGTACCGTAAGTGCACCAGTTGCTGGGAGAAATTGTGAGAGTTTTCCCTAGAGAAGTCCTGTGTCCTAGGTAAGACTGAATGATTTGCTGGGATGAAGTGCTAGAAGTTCCTTCTTCAAGTCACTTCACAGGTGGCCTTAGCAAATCATCAGCTGCTGAGCGGGTTCCTTTCAACACTCTCTTTCCCTTTTGTTAGCCTTTAGCTCTTTCTTTCTTTCTTTCTTTTTTAAAAAAAGCACGATCTGCCTTTAGCCCCTGGGCAATTTGGGTCCAGGGACCATGCATTCGCTCCATAAGACGCACAGACATTCACTCTCACTTTTTAGGAGGAAAAAAGTGCGTCTTATGGAGCGAAAAATACGGTAAATCCTTTCCCCAGAATATATCCTAGGACATTTCCCCTGTCAGTGGAGTGCATGCATTGGTGCTGGATTCCTAAAACGTACTGGAACAAATGAGTTTTTACATCAGAAATAATCCAATTGTAGAAATGTGCAGTAAAAAAAAAATCTTAGTCAAAGATTTTGAAGTTTTACAGCAAACATAAGCACATGTTTAAAAGCACAGATACTGCTAATATGACAGGCAATATGGTACCCACCCTTCAGTCTAAAGTTCAGAGCAGCAAAGAAAATCTTGCCCAGGTTTCAGAAAGACAAGCCATGTTCAGGACGCAGCTGTTGAGGTTTTCTCCTACTTGACTTTCTTGGTTGCATTTCTCTTTTATACTTACATGACTTCCTTCCTGTTTTTGTCACATTAAGTAGACTTATTACATTACAATGCTTCTGGTACCAGTTAATTTTGCTGGCAATTGCTCAACAAAACCTAAACACAGAACCCTAAAACATCAGAATACAACAACATAGATATGGGGAAAGGGATCGCCACCAAACAGTTGTAGATCAGTTTTTTAAAAGGTTTCCCATTCAGTCAGTCATAGTACAGTATTTACGTGGCTTTGGTGCTCACTGTGTGAAGTAACTTTCAACGTTATGGCTCTGCTGTTTAATATACGAAAAGCTTTTGTACTATTTTTCTATTGGCTGTTAACATGTTGAGAAGGCATAGGATGTATATATCTGTAGTTTACTCTTCATTTTCAAGCCCAAGAACACACGACAGGTGCCATGTTCTTCATCTGGCTTTGCCATATTTGCACTACATCCGGGGACCTTGTTCAGCAAATTCCTCCCATCTTTACAAGTTGCTCTGTTCAGCAGGAGACTTAATCTATTTCAAACTCAAGAGAGAGAGCGGGGTAGTGTATATTGAAAGTACCAGATTGAAATAAAAAAACAAACCTTAACTGTGGACAACGTAAAATAAATCTTGATCGAAGTGGAAGCCCAAGTGTTGGGGCTGGTTGCTGGAACCTAAAATCATACTCTCTGCCTTTCCTTCTGGCCTCTCCCCATCTTTTTATAGCATGCTGTTGCATAGTGATATTTCCTGTTTTAGCATTTTATGGTGCCTTACTTCAGAAAGAAGAAGAATTGGTGCTTTTGAATTATGGTGCTGGAGGAGACTCTTGAGAGTCCCATGGACTGCAAGAAGATCAAACCTATCCATTCTTAAGGAAATCAGCCCTGAGTGCTCCCTGGAAGGACAGATCGTGAAGCTGAGGCTCCAATACTTTGGCCACCTCATGAGAAGAGAAGAATCCTTGGAAAAGACCCTGATGTTGGGAAAGATTGAGGGCACTAGGAGAAGGGGACGACAGAGGACAAGATGGTTGGACAGTGTTCTCGAAGCTACGAACATGAGTTTGACCAAACTGCGGGAGGCAGTGCAAGACAGGAGTGCCTGGCGTGCTATGGTCCATGGGGTCACGAAGAGTCGGACACGACTAAACGACTAAACAACAACTTCAGAAAACTACAGTGCTCACTTTCATACAGTGAACTGATGATAAGCTATGTATGAGATATTGAAAGCTGACATTGGATCACGATGCCAGCTAGCAAAGTGTTCATGGGTGTACTTTAAACAGAATCTTTTTATGAAATCAAATTGTTGCATGTGTTTTCTGAAAAGTATTAGAAACTCAGATTTGAGAGAATGTAATTTGGATGTAATCCTCTGGCTGGATTAGTGAGCATGTCTCTGTAAATGTCTTCACAGTGGGTGGGTTGTTTTCTAGTTTCTTGGCACTCGTCTCTTGTTTCTGCTCTTTGGCTATTCAAGTCATACACAAGTCACTGTGGTTGTGCCCTCAGAACAGCTTGTGCCATGGAAAAGGAAAGTGAAGGAAAGTGCACTGTTGCTAACTTTAAACATTATAGAGAGCAAATACCTGCAAATAGCTTTGCTGCTTACCTTTTCCTAGTGAAGCCAAACTCCTGAACTGTATTATTTGGCAAATAAATAAGGTGGGTGGTTTTGTTTGGGTGGTTTTTGCAAGTCAATTTATGCAGGTTTGGGATGGGAGAGTAGGACAACAAGTGGCCTATGTTCTTTCTACCTTTTTGGCCTTGCCAAAAGATCAAGCATCTTTCCCCAGCCTTGCAAATAAGGATGGAGGGTGATCACACTCCCCTGCCCAGTCTCTTATTGTCATTTTCTGTTGTCCGGGGGGGGGGGGGGGGATAGACACAAAAGCCATTTTTCTTTAGTCTGGCAGCAAGCATTGTAGAGTACTTTTCACTGCCACTTCTGCATACTCTGGTGTGGTCTTGTGGTTGTATCTGTCAGTATATTTCTAAACAAATCTGATCTGTTCTTTGAAATGGAAGTCTGCAAATCTGGATTAATTAACCCATTAAAAGTGGTGTGACTGTCTAGAGGGATGGAATGATCCAAGGGTTGGAAGGCTTTATAGAATGACCTAAGAGGAACAGTATTGTGAAAGGAATAAGACAGGCATCCCCAAACTGCGGCCCTCCAGATGTTTTGGCCTACAACTCCCATGATCCCTAGCTAACAGGACCAGTGGTCGGGGAAGATGGGAATTGTAGTTCAAAACATCTGGAGGGCCGAAGTTTGGGGATGCCTGGAATAGGAACTCTCCTCTTCTTTTTTATTGGCTATTGTAAACAAACCTTGAAAGATGATGTATATATTTAAATAAATTTGACAGCATGAGGAGGGTGCAGTTTAAAATATTTGGAAGGGCTCTTGGCATATAGAAGAGAAAAATAGTTTTTACTAACTGGAGATGAACATCTTGAAATTCAGATTTTACATTGGATTGAGGTGGGGAACCTGTGGCCTTCCAGGTGTTGCTGGACCCCATTTGCCATCATCCCTGACCATTGAACACGTTGACTGGGGCTGATAGTAGCTGGAGACCAACATCTGGACGACCACAGGTTCCCCCATACTTGGGTATCATGAAGCTTTTTATTCTCCAGATTGGGATTACTTGATGAATAGATTCTATTTAGTAATTGCTTATTTTTTTCTTTAAAGAAGCATGACATGACCCAACCAATACGTACATTGAAGTAAAGCTTAAGCTCCTCACAAAGGAGATTCAGTATTTGCTTCACAACTGGTTCCCCCTCACCCAAAAAATTACTTCATAAAGTCACAGGTTCATGGATGTGAATTTTCTCCTTGCAGGTTGCTGTGATTGAGACATTGAGTGAATCTTCTTTTAATCTGCTTCCCCCCCTTTTTTAAAGGTGAAATTGTGGTGAATGAAGTGAACTTTGTGAGGAAATGCATTGCAACAAATACAAGTCAGTATGATTTGTGGGGAAAGCTGGTTTGCAGCAACTTCAAGATATCCTTCATTACAGATGATCCTCTGCCACTTCAGGTTGGTTTCTATGCCTATTGAATTCCATAATACAATTGCCCTTGGCCGACAAGAGGCCCCCAGAGACATCCATCCATTGTGGAGGTCCATGTACCCATGACCTGCTTAGATTGTCTGCTGTAGCATGACTCGTCTGTAGCCAGCACACTTGCAACCCTGAGTTCATACATGTACCAGGAGTAGGCCTTTTAATTTCCCGAGCCATTCCAGGTTCCTTATCTTGAAACAAACTTAATACCTTGGCTCGGAATTACCTGCATTTGATGGAAGGGGTGTGTAGGCAGGGAGAAGCAGCAGAATAGCCACACATAAGTCTACTGGGCTCCACCAGATTTTGAATGCTTAATACAGTGGTACCTCTACTTACAAATAACTCTACTTACGAATTTTTCTACTTACAAATGGAGCTCCGTCCGCCATCTTGGATGCGGTTTAGATAGGATTTTTTCTACTTACGAATTTTTAGATAGGGTTGCTTCGACTTACGAATTTTTTCTCCCAATGCATTCCTATGGGATTCGACTTACAATTTTTTTCGACTTACAAATGTGTGTTCGGAACACATTAAATTTGTAAGTAGAGGTACAACTGTATTACGTTACTTGGGGCTTAACACCCTGACCCCAGCGTGTTAAAGTGGATAGAGTGTTGAATTTGCATGGAGACCAAGGTTCATATTGGCTTCCAACAGTAAACCTTGCTAAGTGGTCTTGAAAAAGTTGCAATTGCTTGGCCTAGCCTACCCCACAGGGCTTCAAATGAGTTACCTCAAGGAGTACCCTCACATCCATCCTCTTCTTACCGGCCACTGCCAGCTCTTGCCAAAACTGCTGGTGGTGCACTTTCTTTGACTTGGCTGCAGCTGCTTTAATGGCCAGAAAGTTGTGGGTTCCAGCAACAAACATGGAATTGGGGCACATCTCTGAATTCACTTGGCTGTCATTTTAATGGCCTCGGCAGTGTGCAATACCAGGGAAAGACAAGGCTGAAGCAGATGGAGCTGCGGCCTAGTACTGGGCACTTCCTCTGGTGGCTCTGCACATCCACTGAGAGCTAGGTATCCCATTGATACCCATGTATACTTAGCTTCTTTAGATAGCTCGGCTTAGAAGCTGGAGAACAGGGACCTGGCCTGGCAGTGAGGGGTAGTGTTGGTTGAGAGATGGGCCACTGCTCATTCCTGACCTTGATGAAGCATGCTTCTGCTTTGATAATAATAAAGATTAATGTATCTAACATAAGAAGAGCCCTTCTGGTTTACTTAAAAGGCCTCTCTGTAGGCCAGATTATATATGTCTTACCAGGTGAAGTGGCCCTGAGGGGAGAAGCCCTTGGAGGGGAAGAGCCAGAGCGCCATGTGCTCAGCATCTTGAGAGGCACACCCTCTCTGTTTTTTAAAAGATAAATAATTGCTAAAGCATCATTTCTTTCCCACACTCTTCTAATTTGAAAATCCAGTCCAATCCAAATAACTTTATTGCACAAGCCATTGGCCATGACAAACCTGAATAAAAAATTATGAGAGTGCTATTAAAGAGTTAGAAATGGTGCAAATTTCTCAATTTGAAAATCAATGCAAAACAAAGTGCCTCAAATGAAAATAGAGTGCCATGCACTCCAGCAACAATGGTTCCCATTCATCAGCTCTTGTGTGCCCCGGGGGCTTCCTGATTTTCTTACATGAGGAGGTGGATGTCTGGTGTGTATAAAGTAGGGAACATTTTCATAGAAGAGAACAGCAAGCCCAGGACTTTGATCACAATTTACATTGCTTATTTTGCAAATGTAGTCCTGTTTTGTTTATAAACTTAAAGTAGACACTGGAGTTTGATAATGATGCAGGTCCTGCTGATTTGCCTACTTGTGTGTTAAATTTTTAGCGGGGAATGTTATTGTCATATATCTAGATTATCGTTTTAGTTTACAAGAAAATAGAAATAGTTTGGAATGAAATCCCAAAGGTACACAAAAATATGCTCAGTGCATTGTGAATTAAAGTTCTTTTAGGGCACTCCAAATAGTAAACGTGCTGTAAGGGTGTTGTTGTGGCTACTCTTGAGTAAAGACGCCCAAGTCTGCTCTGCCTTTAAGAGTTTTATTGTGCATAGTATTTACAGTGCGGAGACAGCAGAAAACATGACAAGTCCCTCGCAGAATCTGGGAGTGGACGTTTCCGGCTACGGGACCAGCATAAGAGTCTGGGCACCCTGAAACGCCTCCTCCCAACCTTACGTTTGGTGAAGCGCCTTAATTCGGGCGCAGGAAGGGACTGCCTGTTCCCCTCCACCTCTTGGTCCTGGTGGCGCAGGGGCTCTCCAACATCGCTGAGCCCTGACACCTCGGTCCCCCTCACTTTCTGATTCCCCTCACCTGACCCACTACTGCTGCTCTCACTGGACGAAGTGCTGGTCAGCAAGAGGGGAGGAGGCTCCCTGTAGGAAGGCCCCCTGACACGTATCTAGCATAATACTATCAAAACAGTTGCACAGTATAAGTTAAAACTAGTATTAAAATATCAATAACAGAAGGAAAAAGACAGCAGATATATTACCAAATGTTAAAGATACTTATATGGACATTAAAAATATACAAATAAGAACTAGACCAAATGAAATTTAAAAACTGCCAGATGACAGTAATGAGATACTGACCTAAAAAAATCACCCCGCCATGTTCTTGGGTGCAGGTTAATTCTGTGTCCAGGGCAGCTGTCTACCAGCGCCACTTGGTATGATGGCTGAGACCCTATCTGCCTGCACCCTGTTTTGCCAGAGTGGTACTTGCTCTGGTTATCTCCTGCTTGGACTACTGTAATACACTCTACGTGGGGCTACCTTTGAAGGTGACTTGGAAACTACAACTACTCCAGAATGTGGCAGCTAGACTGGGAGTGGCTGCCAGGATCATATAATGCGGGTTCTAAAGGCATGAGCACAATTCAAAGTCTTAGTGCCGACCTTTAAAGCCCTAAACAGCCCCGGCCCTGTATACCTGAAGGAGCATTTCCACCCCCATCATTCAGCCTGCACTGAGGAACCAGGCAGAGGGCCTTCTCAGTTGTGGTGTTCACCCTGTGAAATACCCTCCCACCAGATGTCAAGGAGATAAACAACTTCATGACTTTTAGAAGACATCTGAAAGCAGCCCTATACAAGGGAGTTTTTAATATTTGATGTTTTATTGTGTTTTTAATATTTTGTTGGGAGCTGCTGCTACTACTGATTGCTGCCTTCCCTCCTTTGGTTTCTCTAATGTAGTTTATATGAGAATAGTTTTAGCTTAATGTTACACTGAGTGGCAATAAAATATTGACCCTCAGCCCTCAAGATGATTGCATCTAACCAAACAAAGCATACATCACACTTCATCTTAAAAATTATTAGGCCAAAATATAAAGTGAGTTGTAGTATTTATTATGAACTTATCTCCTGTTTTCTAGAAATTCCATTACAGGAACCTTCTCCTGGGAGAACATGATGTTGCTCTAACATGCATTGAGCAGATAGTGACAGGTACGTATTAAGGAGTTTGATATGAAAGATAGATTTTTTTTGCTTTGGAGGGGGGTACATTTATGTTTAGGAAATTAAAACAGAGTAGTCAGAATTCCCAGCTTCCAGTTCCGCCTGCGACTATGGTGGCAGCTCTCTGGGGCTCGAGAGAAGCTTTGATGGAGTAGAGGTGCTATGCATCCCAAAATGCTTTGAGAAAATTACAGGGGATCTGTGGTCCCTATTTGTGCCTGCTCCCTGCCTCCATGAGGGACAGGGAGGGGTGAGGTGCTGGGTCTTAAGCTTTCCATCACAGAGTCAGCCTCCATGTCTGCCATGGCAAACAACAGATTTCTTTTTCAATTCGGATAATTGGATATAAGTTAAAGGCACCCTATGGAGAAGATGAGAACAGTAAACTGCAAACAGTTTGGCTGTTAAGACTGAGGTTTTGTGAAGAAGGTAATTCCTGCCGTAGATGAGAACTGGGAGCGCAGAGGGGTGGATGTTTATATTTTGTATTAAGGTTTGCAAGCGTTTTGTCATATCTATGCCCTCTTGATTAATATAATAAAAGTTTACAAGTCTAGTATATATCTAGTAAAAGAGAATAAATCTGGGATTTGGTTGGAAAGAAACTGTGTATGTGAGTTGGTGGCGTAATGGCAGTGGGGAAGGGACGATCTGCTTTCTTTTTCTTTGTCAAGATAACACTACCTACTTCACCTAAGAATGTTGAAATATAAAGTACGGTAAATAAGGATCTCAGGATACTAGAACTGAGCACATTTGCTGTGGACAAGGGTTGTTGGAATATACTTAAAACCTGTGAGGAAGGAGGGGGATACAATGAACCCAGTGAGGAAGGAGTGGATCCATTTGTGCATTTGACCATGAAAGGGGAGAGGTGGGCATGGATTTATTAAAGTTTTCAAGATATTGCAGTACACCCCCCTCCCTGCTTGGCTTCATGGGTCGATGTCTGTGATTATTTTTGTTAGACTGCTTGGTGGGCCAGATGGTTGTCCTTGAGAACTCACCTTAATAACTGATAACAGACCACAAGTTTTGTGATATGAAAATATATCTTACACCAGTGATGATTTGGACAGGAAATGGCTTTGGTTAACGAAGATCTCAAGGGCACAATTGAAATTTGGGACAGTGGAACTGAGTGTATTTCCTATAGACAAAGATTGTTGGAATATAATTAACCCTGCAAAGAAGGAGCAGATTTGTATGCATAAAAATTAATATGGAATTCCTAATGGTAGAGTGCAAGATTGTGGTTATAAAGTTTTCAAGATATTACAGTACATTTCCCTTGGTTCTATGGGTTGATGTTTGTGATGATGATTGTTGGATTGCCAGATGGTGAGCCAGATGGTTGTCCTTGAGAACTCAAGGCAATAAGTAACAACAGATTACAAGCTTTGTGATGTGAAAATACACTACACACCAAAGAGGATTCAGACAGGAAAGGACTTTGGTTGAATGGACTGTGGAATTGGAAAGTAAAGGGGAACAACTAGGGAAAGGAAAATGCCAGGTTTCTATACATGCAAGATGTAAAAGGATTAGTGACCTCACTTGTTGAAACTGGGAATCTAATTGTTAAATAAATATACATTTATTTAATTTAAACAAATAAGCATTATTTAAATAAATAAATGTACATTTATTTTACTGTATATGTTAAATAAATTGATAAATGGACAGCTGATGGATAATGAAAAAAGATTACTTTTAAGAAATGGAATGTGAATTAGAGTAAATATGCAATACCGTGTTTCTCATATTATAAGACATGTCTTATATTTATTTTTTCCTCAAAAAAACACACTATGGCTTATTTTCAAGGGATGTCTTATTTTTTTCCTCCTCCTCCTGCTGCGGCCGGCATTGCTGCTGTGCCTATCACTATGTCTTATTTTCGGGGTATGGCTTATATTCCTTGAATGCTTAAAAATCCTGCTATGGCTTATTTTATGGGTATGTCTTAAAATATGAGAAACAGGGTATAATGCAGCAACAGGGAGAGCTATGGATGCATCCAGGAAGTAGGGCAGGAAGTCACAAAAACTATTAAATTTGATGTAATTTGATCATTGATTTGTAAAAAAATTGGAAAACTAATAAAAATTAATTGGCAAAAAAAAAAAGAATAGTCAGATCTGCGGATCCATAAAGTGTGCTGGTGTCTTCTGGCACCAGTTGCTGTGATGTTCGGGCTGGAGAATGCTTATGAAGCTCCCGAACGATCACCCAGGATGGGGAGAACATGCCAGCCGGGCACGTGTCTCTGCCAGGGTCCTACTCATAAGTAGGCCTTTTCCTGACAAGAATTTCCTTTTTGAATGTCTCTGTTGCCTGTAAAAATGGTAAAAATGTAAGAAGGTTAGATGACCATCTGTCGTGGATGCTTTAGCTGAGATTCCTGCATTGCATGGGGTTGGACTAGATGACCCTCTGGGCCCTTCCAACTCTATTCTATGAAAATATGTGTGCCAGTTAATGTGGCAGGCAGCCTGATTTAGATCTGTTCCATGTGGCTTACACCCATGTAAGTGTGCATAGGGGGTGCACCACACCTTTGTGTTCTTTCCAGGCAGTAACCATCGTTCAGCTCAACAGGACATGTGTTAATAGCACAAGTCTCTAAGAGGCTTGCAAGAGGGGCTTGTATACTGTACTGGGACATTTTAGAAATTCCTCTCTCCAGACAACAGAATTGCATGCCTTCTAAATGAAACTGAACTAAGAAATAGGAAGCATTTGTAACCCAAAGCAACGTGGACACCATGCAAGTGTTGTGATTTGGACAGCATTTATAGTTGACTCTTGGGCCAGTAGTTTCAAATTATCCCATTGTTTCTGCACAATAGTAGAGAGGTGTGTTAGATTCTGACCAGAGGTGCAGTTGTTAGTGTTGAAATTGAATGAAGGAAACCCAAGTCAGCTGCAGAGCTCCCTACAAAGCTGTGAATCTCTGAATTGCTGGGAGGATAAAGTGGCTACAAACAGAAGGATAGTCTGTTGACATTAGGCAGGTACCCTCACTATATTGTTTAAGACACCTGCTGGAAATTTTTATTTGTACACCACCTGGAAAACCTTTATTTATTTATTTATTTATTTATTTATTCATACCTTATTTATACATTTTCTAATTAAATCAAAATAAATAAATAGTAAGCAGGTCAATGTACTCTTCAAATGGGAGCTGTTGTATACCAGTTTGTTTCTGTTAAGCATTCATAACATGGTTATTTGTTATATGCATAACTCTCCCCTTTTTATTTTTTAAAAAATCTCTCTCTTGCAGTAAATGACACAAAGAGGAAACAGAAAGTTCTCGGCCCCAACCAAAAGCTTAAATTTAACCCAACAGAATTAATAATTTACTGCAAAGACTTTCGTATCGTCAGATTTCGTTTTGATGAAGCAGGACCCGAAAGTGCAAAAAAGGTATTACAGCAGGTCTGATATTAGTCTTGAATATTGTCTAGATGGAGAATTAGCCAACAATTTGTGGTGTTTCTTTCAAAATAAAAACCTGCCAAATAATTCAGGAAAGTTGAGGAGACAAGGGCCAATGATAAGAACAGAATAGCTCCCCTGTCCTGCTGTAACTTGCATTTTTTCTCAGGCTCTAAGTCTAAAGGAAGAAAGACAAGAACTCTGCACATACAAACTACAGAAACTGCTTACCTTCTAACCATGGAGGGTCATTTGGATACTCAGAGCTTGTGGCCCTTTTTCTCCCTGCACCCATTTCAACCTACAGTTTAAAATTGAAGAATCATATGCTCTAATGGTTCATTTTAAATCCCCTAAGACTTCACAGTAGAGGTTTTGTTGATACTAGAAATGGAAACTGTTGGCTTTATGCTGACAGTGGCTGTCCTTTGAGCTGCCAGTAGTCGAAGGTTAGGACGTGAAAATTTACACATAGCTCCTGGAAAGTTGAAGTCAGAGTTTTCTCTGGCAGATGTTTAGCATTCTGCACTTGTTTTAAAAACTACTGGATGAATATTTAGGCTTGGTTAAAGAAAGAACAAGAAGTCCATTCAGTGTGGCATGTGCTGTTATATTTGCTATTTTGGTTTTAAATTTCTCATAGAGCTAAGGGCTTTACTCAAAAACTTTCAAGTGAAAACTGTAAATATTTAATATCCAGAAACGAATACAGAGGCTGAATCAGCCTTAAACATGCTTTCTTGTTCAGCATACTGGTATCTTTTGTATATGAAATGCTTAAAATTTTATTCCCATAAGAAGTAACTAGGAGAAATTTGGACTTTGAGATCTTTGAATATCTCAATATATACATTGCAATATACACATTGCTTATATATTAGAAGAATCTGTACTTGAAATTTGCAACTCAAATTTTGTGCCTGTATCAGACATTAAAGCTGGCTTGCATGCAGAAGGTCACCAAGTAGAGCTGGGAGAGTTTCTTCTCTTTCAGAATGATTGGGAATATGTTTAAAGAAGGTATCAGTTCTGAGTAGAAAAATAAACTGATGCTGGTATTTTCAAATGGAGATTATATTCTGGGCTGAAACACAATATAAAACAAATGAACATGGCATCAGGGTAGCTAATATTGTCTACAGGTAATATGAAATATGCAAAACAACCACCACCACCACCACCCATATTTGTTTGGAAACAAGTCCCACAGTGGGGGTTATTCCTAGGTTCATTGAATTGTAGCTTTACTACTCATTCACATCACAGCATAACATGGCCACTTGGTATGCTGGCTATTGCTGAATAAAACATTGACACCTATCCATGTTAATTTCATAAATATACTAAACAGTACATTTTCCCCAGGCTATATACATTATATACATGTACTTGAAGTTATATTTATATTTGAAATATTGTGAATATGTAAATCTATTTCCCCAAATTCCTTATTTAAAGTTTTTTATTTTCAATTTTCTGCAACTTCAAGCCTTTCTGAAACTGTATATCAAGTTGCACAGAGGACCCTCAGGATAAAGAAGGAGTGGTGTTCCCCTCTGAAAAATGTCAGAGCCAAGAATAAGCCATGGCTGACTCTAGCAGAAAAACGTAGTCCTCTTTCAGTTTAATGAAATTGGAAATTGGATTTTAGAAAGCACATTAGTGACAAAAGCTGGGATTCAGATAACTGTATAAGCAGTTTTCTTCACCCAGGGAGGGTTCAGGCTTGTGTCATGGTTTATTTTACAATGCCTGATGTCCACTGGGTATGGCACAGCCCATGAGTATGTCTAAGGAGCTCTTTTGATCATGATCACTGTTAGTAGAAGCCAAAGTAGGTGATGGCACAGCTCACCCTTCCTGGCTTAGACAAAGTCACATGGTACAGTATTGTTTTCTCTGGTCCGCCATTTCCTCATGTAAAAAGTGGTTGGAAGCAGCTCAATGCACCCCAGTTCTTTTTGTTTTCCTCTGTTCAGGTGTGCCTTGCAATAGCTCACTATTCCCAGCCAGCAGATCTTCAGCTCCTCTTTGCATTTGAATATGTGAGCAAGAAATACCATAATCCAGGTAATGCAGACATTTACTTTCCCTCATAGCCTTTGGAGGGGCCTTTTGAGTGAGAGCATGGCTGCCAACTTTTATGGGAGCTTTGTTTGGTGCAACCAGGGGTTTGTTTTGGAGGGTGTCATATAAGCAGTCCTACTTGAGTGGTAGTACATGTTTGCATGCATAGAAAAGCTCACTAGAAATGTATCTGTGCCTAAGTGTGCTGTGGGGTGATTGCAGTTCTGAAGCTAGAAGAGAGCCCCTTGCTCATCAATATGCACCATGAAGGCTGAGCTTCCATCTCCCCTTGCTGTGTTCTGGGTTTGCCAGAGGAGAAACAAGCTACCGTATGCTCAACAGAGTCCTTAGAGCTGCTCTTGCAGTTTTGGAATTCAAGGTAGTTTGGCTGGAAAAGGAGAACCAGCTTGTGTCACATGGAAGTGTTACAATGGTGCCCTTCCTACCTTTTCTTCCCAGTCTTGGTTCCTTGGCTGCAGTGAGATAATAGATTTGCAACACCATGCTCTACCAAAGAGGCTAGAGTCACTTCCACACAGGCTTTTTGCATTGAAGTAATCTGTAGGGGGAAGTATTTGAAGGTTGCTCATTTAAAGACCCCCTCAAGAATTAAACCGCTGAGGAAAGGAATGGTAGTTGGTTTAGCCTCAAAATATTGGGAGTCTAATCCTAAAGCCATCGAAGCTTATGAAAGTTTGCATTAACAGAGGCATTCCTTAAAACGGCATAACATGTTGTCACAGATAGATAAAACACATTAAATTAATTTGACATATGGTAGGGGCAGATCAGAACTTCTCTTTGTTTCCCCATTTAGTACAAATTCATGTCTGTCAAAACTTGGCCAGACACACAATGGAAAATAATATGCTTTGGGGGTGCTCTGGCCCCTACACAGCTGTATTTGCAAGGTAACTTAACTGTTTTATATAAAGCAGCATTGGAAGTTTGGAGGTCTGTTTGTTTTCTGCAAGATACTGTAAAATCCGTTTATTTGCATGGCACAACTTGGAAAGAACTTTTTTAAAAATCACTTCCTTCTAGCAAAAAAAGTGAATGGAATAGATCCTGGAGGAGGAGGTGGTGGCAGCCAGCTGACTCCATTGTTTGAGACCTACTCTGACTGGGATAGAGAGATCAAGAGAACAGGAGCATCAGAATGGCGTGTATGTTCAGTGAATGAAGGCTACATGATATCTACCTGGTAAGTTTGCTTTTCTTTTATAGCCAGGAAACCACATTGGGATTGAGAGGCAGAGTTGGCCTCAGGGCACAATTCCATTCCCTAGCAATGAGCCTCTTCTCTGTGATCCTTTGCAGCTGGATTTTGATGCAGTTTGTGAAAACAACACTGACAATGGCTGCTGTTATGAATTGCATTGGTACATAGCTAACCACTCTGAGCCACTGGCCGGCAAAACTGGTGCTTCTGCAAGAGGAAATAGTGTTTTTCAGATTGCAATTGAAATAATGCAATTTAGGTTCCATTTCTTAGTAAGGAATAAGCTAGCTCTGCATTGTCATTAGAGATAATAATGACCAGATTAATCTTAAGATTTCTATGGTTGATTTCTAAACAAAAGGAAAACATTGGCTTTAGCATTCTAATCAATGCTGCATTAGGTTATTAAAAAATATAGTGTTATATAAAAAGACTTTACTTGTATTTCATTTCCCAAGTAACTATTATGAGTGTATTTTGTCTTGGCCCCAAGTCTTCCAGAATACTTTGTTGTGCCATCATCTTTGGCAGATCAAGATCTCAAGCAGTACTCCTACTCCTTCACTGGAAGACGGATGCCAGTAAGTGTGAAGCTGACATTGCTGCTTAATTGGTACTGTTACATCACTGCTAGAGTGCAGCCCACTCCGCTACACAACTATGCAAGGGATCTGCAACTGTTGAGTTCCAAACCCTTTGGAGTCAGAAAGGAAAGGTTCAAGGAAAGTGTAAGAGCAGCCCCAGTGAATCAGATTGAGGACTCAATGGGCAGCCAGACTCTCGCTGGAAGCCTAGAGCCCATGAAACGAGGCCATTACCCTTCCCTGCTATTGCACCCTAGCAACTGTCATTCAGAAGTACACTGCCTCTGAATTTGGAGATTTCATACAGCTAATAGCTGTGGAAAGTCAGAGTCAAGGAGGAATAAATTTTAACTGTCATCACCACATCTTGTGGCAATGAATCTCATAAATTAGTTCTTGGATTAAGAAATCTTTCAGTCTGTCTCAAATCATATTCCTATCAATTTCATTGGGTGACCCTGAATTCTAGTATTATGAGAGATAGAAAGGAAAAAACCCGTTTCCACCCAAATGAAGTGTAGGGAGGCGGTGGCAGAGCTTCATGCTCCGGCACAGGGGGGGGGGCGCATGTCCTGGGGGCGGGGCGCTCAGTGCAGGCAATGAAACCCTGCTGGGATCGCCCTGCCAGGGGCAGGGTTCTCCCCCCGCACTCCTCTTCCTCCACCAGTGTAGGGAGGGGAGGTGGCAGATGAGGATATCGTAGCAATAAAAGAGCTAAGGGAGTGTGTTTGTGCTCATGTCCTGCTTGCAGGTTAACCATAGGCATCTAGCTGATTGCTGCGAACAAAATGCTGGATTTGATGGACTGCTGTTCTTAAGTTCTTATGATATTGTTCAGGGCAGGAAGGGAATAGAGTTTTGTAGGGTGGGTGGTAGTAGCCATAAGGTAGGAGGGACACCCCTGGAAACTATTCTGGATATTTTAGCCTTGTGAAGGCCACACTTCACACTCTTAATGTATTTCTGGCATTTGCAAAAAGCATACTTGATTTTCTAGGCTTTTGCTGTCTCCTAATAAATACCCGGTTGTATTTTTCCCTGGCTCCCGAATGCTATCTGTTAAGATATTATTAATACCACGCTAATTTTATTGTGAACCACCTTCAGATTCTTTTAAAATGAAAGGTGGTATAGAAATGCTTTAAATTAAATGCTGAAGAACCTTTTGCTTTCTGGAACTTCAGCAGCTACAAACAGCAGCCTGTGACTTTTCCTTCATGAACACAAAGATAGTGAGCTTCTTATGGTTGTTTAGAGGTGCTGTAGGCTTGTTGAATATAGTCCTTTGCATCATTTGTACCTTGCCTTGTTGTATCCACAATATAAAGGATCCACTTTCTTCCAGATGTGGTGCTGGAATCACTCCAATGGAAGCGCACTTGTGAGAATGGCCAGCATTAAAGACCAGTTGCAACAACGAAAAATAGACCAACGGTAAAGATGGTAGTATTGTTTGCTTAGTGGGCAAAATCAGATTCACTTTGACCCTGAGTTTGGAGATTTTTGCAAAATGTGTATGTTCTTATGTAGCATAGAAGCAAGTAGGAAATGTGTTAAGGTGCAAGTGAAACGTCAGATGCCTAATATTTGTGAGAAGTATCTGTGGGGCAGAACCGATGTCCTTTCACCTAACAGTAGGACCTTTGGCAAATGTTGTTTGTGACCCTTAAAAACTCACCTTTCTGCAGGGAACTTAGTGATCAAATTCTGCACCCTGTGCCACATCTACTATCTCATATTCTGTTGACAGAGGGGATGTGAATATCCTTAAGTGTTGAGTTAGATAAGCTAGGTGCTCTAAAGCATTGTTAATTTAGTCCCACTTGAGGGTTGTGATCAGATTCTCTGTTGGTTGTTGAAGGCTACGTGGAGATGCGGGGGGGGGCACTAATATGAAGCTATGCAGTTGTGCTTTCTGGCCCACATAGGTAAGGGCATCATTGTGCCAGTTGTCCCCTGGTTACAGGGTTCTTTCATTTCTCATACCCCCACAAAATAGGGAAGCAGCAGCTTGCCATTGCAAAAAACACTAGCACCCATGCCCAGTCAGCTGGTGAAAATGCTTGTTATCAGTTTTTATGCTAGAGGATGAGCAGGGGAAGAAAATACTCTTAGGACTTTCCCTCCATGACCAACTTTGCTTCAGTACCTTCTTTTTTTTGCTAGGATTTGCAATGCTGTCACTAGAAGCCATCCACAAAGAAGTGATGTTTACAAATCTGATTTGGACAAGAGTCTGCCAAATATCCAAGAAATCCAGGCTGCCTTTCTCAAACTCAAGCAATTGTGTGTCAATGGTATGTTCTTGGCTGCAGTTTTGTGTAAAAAGTGTGCACTTGGATATCTCAAGACAGGAATTCCCAACCTTTCAGGGTCTGTGAGCACATCTAAAATTTTAAGAATTGTTTGTAGGTGCAGCCAGAATCGCTGCCATGTGTGGGGTGACTGGTTTCAAAATGTTCAGAGTGCCTTCTCTATGTCTCCATAGAGTTGAAAGTGTAAGGGAAAAGATGCAGGCAGGAAGATGCCTGTCAAGTGGAGCTCACCCTCCACCAAGGACCCAGTTGCCCGAAGGTCCTTGGCAGAGACACATCCCTCCTTATCCCCTGCATTTAACCAAGGATCTCTGTGGCTCCCGTCATCTTGAGGAGGTGCCCATTTTAACACCCATCCACCCAAAATGCATGCCCCAATGTTGGGCCGCATCCTGAAAATAGAAGCCAATGCTCCTATAGTGAAGGACTTGTGCTGCCGTCCACTTGGATGAGGATATCCAGGAGAATACAGAGCCTTGCAGGCCCTGTATTGAGAACACTAGCACTGACTTTTTCAGAAGAAGCAATGGGTAGGATGTGTTTCTAAACACATATGTTACAATGTATGTGTCTGAACTCACATGCATGTCCCTCACTAACGTGTATTCAGTCACACACTATCCAGCTATTTAGGATCTCTTACTAGTGTTTGTTATGAATATGTGTTTACCCTTAACACACAAGAAAAGCCCATAAGCAGTTTTCACACAAACGGGATAAAGAAAGATTGGTTTATAACATGGAATGAAAGTGACAGAATATATTAATGCTGCTTCAGACAGCAAAATTACAATTTAAGCAGGGTTGAACTTTTACCTAGATGAGCAATTCTTATAATTTCAATATTTCTGTTGTCTCTTCCTAGAGTTTCCTGTCTATTTCCTATTTTGTTTATTCTGATTGATTGAAAGTTAAAATAATATAATCCTAGTGAGTGATGACTAAACTGGTTATCCTTGATTGTTTCCTGTCAAAGTTATCTTACTATTATCTGTGTGGAAACAATTCTTTTATAGGTGTTGATTAAATTTACATGCGCTGATCTTTAAATTATGAGTTCAGGATGTCTCGTCAATGCCTTCTAGAACATGTTTGAGATAAGACTGGTACCAGGGTCAAGAAAAGTTCATAATGAGGACCCCCGCCTTGCATATTAAGCTATGCCAACCTTTACTCATGCCATGATCTACAATAATAAACCACAGAAAAAGTTCAGATTGCCACACGCCTATTTACACCTTCTCCTTGAGAGCTTTAATTCTGGAGACCTGGAGAATATTGTCTGTGCCTAAAAGGCTGTTCATACATTTCTGAAGTAGAATAGGGGCTTTACACTGGTTTGAAAACCCTAATTAGCATGGGTGATAATTAATGGCAGAGTTAACAAACTGTGGATAAGTGGTGGGAAAGGTTGTGCTGTACCTTTGAGAGGACCTTGTCCATCCCCGATGCCTTAACCATAACAAAATTTTAAAAATTCTTCCAGTAGCATCATACCAGTGAGAAACTTAGTTGGTCTCTAAGGTGCTACTGGAAGGAATTTTCTTATTTTGTTTCGACTACACCAGACCAACACAGCTACCTACCTGTAGCCTTAACCATAGATAAGAGACATGTGGCATCTGTATGCCTACTGTACTAGTCCTGTGGCCCAGCTAGCCTAGTAACCTGTTCTCACAGGAGCTAAAAGCAGGACCTGAGCAGAACAGTGCACTGTGCTCCTTTGATTCTCAGCAACTGGTTTCTGGAAGTATGCTAGTTTGTCCCCAATGAATGGTTGCCTTCTAAGGGGAGTATTTCCTTCTTCAAGAGTGCCACTCTCATTCTCCCTGACAGTAGAGCAGGCATCCCCAAACTGTGGCCCTCCAGATGTTTTCGCCTACAACTCCCATGATCCCTAGCTAACAGGACCCGTGGTCAGGGATGATGGGAATTGTAGTCCAAAACATCTGGAGGGCCGAAGTTTGGGGATGCCTGCAGTAGAGGCTCTATAGGATGCATCTATAACAGCCCTAACAGGATGTTTGCCTCCCTTAGCTTTCTTAAGTCTACCATCTTGGCCTCAATGGAATGAATTTGTTCCTGCACAGCCAGGCACTCATTGCACCTCAGACACACCCATGGTTTCTCTCCAACAGGGAGAGTCATACATGTGACACAGTGCAAAACACTAGAAAGCCTCCACACCCTGCTGGCACTCGACCCATGCCATTGTTTTTGTCGTTTAAGATACTGCATTGAGAGTATGGCTTTTATTAGGTCATGGAAGGAAGGGGCAGATCCTGGGATCCTGGCCTCCTTGCCGTGCCAGGGAAGGCACATATCCCCTTAACACACCTTGACGTTTTGTCACCATGGGATTGCATTGGGAGTGAACAGGAGGTGTTGATTAAGTGAGGAGTGGAGAATGAGCAATTGGCTTGAGTCTGCTGGGAGTTGACTCCTGTAAAGACAGTAATCACTATACGACCCTCTTCTTTCAAATATGGGGAGCATGATTTCTTACTTCTTTTCTCTTCTGGTCATAGAACCTTTTGAAGAAACAGAGGAGAAATGGTTGTCTTCACTGGATAATTCACACTGGCTTGAGTATGTGAGGTATGTGCAGAAGTTGCAATTAAAAATCTCTGTTGACAGATTTATTTGCATCCTAGATCAGAGGTTGGCAACCTTATCCGAGGATGGGCCGGTTGATGCTCCGTCGGAGGATGGGCCGGAGTGTGTGCACATGCGCGCTCTTCCGGGTCAGAGGAGAACCCATGCGCACGCGCACAGGCCCCATCAACCCGGAAGTCGGTCCCCGCTCCCCACCAGTAAGAGCGGGGGGGCAGGGGTCGCCATGGGCCGGTTAGACAAGCGGCATGGGCCGCTACTGGCCCATGGGCCTTAGGTTGCTGACCCCTGTCCTAGATGCAAAGAAGATAAAATATTGACAAGCACTGTGTCACTTTGAAGTGAGAGACTGTGGGATTCTCTGTCTACACAGTTTGTAAAAAATGTTCTTGGGTATACCTGATTCTGTGAAACTAAATTTCACTAGAGATTTAAAGTGAGTTGGCCTCTGCAAATACCTTGCAGTGCACAGCTTATACCAAAATAAAGCTAACAGTGGACTCGCTTGAGTATTAAATAGTTCTAATTAATTTAAATAAATTAATATAGGCTTTTTTTGTCTTGGTCTAGACTTTTCCTGAAGCATTCCGCAGAGCTTGTATACATGTTGGACTGTAAGCATGTCTCGGTAGTTTTACATGGTAAGCTGCTCAAGTGTTTTGCATTGTGTTGATGCTGCTGCAGACATTATACCAGTATATTTAGGAATAATTGTAGTAGCTGTTATCCACTACTCAAAGTGTGGACACCATTATTAAATTTATCCTTTCCACTGTGTTTATCTCTGAACTCTTTTTTAAAAAAATTATTATTAAATTTGTATACCGCCCTTCATCCATATATCTCAGGGCAGTTCACAATATAAAAATACAAGATAAAAAAACACAAAATACATAATATAAACATGAACAAAAACAAACTAATAACCTCCACCTCTTAGCCAGTTCCCTTCCCAATGCTTGTCTGGTGTGCCTTGGCCTCGTGGCTTCATGACCTGGGCAGTGCTAGGCGGATTGTGCCTACCAGGCAAGTATGCAGGCAGACTCTCCCATTCCCCTCACAAGTAGGCCTTTTCTGCCATATTGTCCGCAATAGTCTTAAAAAGCTCCCAGAACCTAGTAGCAGGTTAGAATTGGAGGCTTTGCCTTTATGTTTTTTGGAAACTACTGTTCAGAGGTGGTATTAAAAAGATAACCCTTCTTGAGTATGAAGAGATGGTGGTAATATAGGTAGCCCAGTATTGACCCCCTCTTCTACAAAAACAAACACCTTACTGATTCAAAACTAAATAAACACAGTTCTGAGCAAGCAGGTGTGTTACCATTTTATTGTAACATTCTAAAACGGATGCTTATAGCATTGATAATATTTTGTAAGTGGCTTTGAGATCCATTTGAAAAGCATTATAAAAACAAAGCACATGACCCTGTGCTATTTGTATTGTTGTTAACATCTTTTTCTTCCCACTCACTTCGTATTTCTTTTTTTATATCACTGTTACAAATGTCAACTACAGAGGAAGAAGGGCGCGACCTGAGCTGCTGTGTGGCTTCGCTCGTTCAAGTGATGCTGGATCCCTATTTCCGGACCATTGCTGGTTTCCAGAGCCTGATTCAGAAGGAGTGGGTCATGGCAGGATACCCCTTTCTAGATAGGTGTAACCACCTGAAGAAATCTGACAAAGAGGTAATTGGGGTACTTCAGCTTAATAACATACAGAAGAGGTAGCTTATACATTTGAAATGGATTTTTCCAAGGAAATAACAGGATTTGGGGAAATCTCTGAGGGCAGGAGAGCAGAAGAGTGATGGATTGGGAAATGCACAGAGAGATGAGATGAGAATGGGAGGGGTGGAAATGCTCACACCCCCAAGCTACATACAGTGGTACCTCAGTTTACGTACACAATTGGTTCCGGAAGTCTGTACTTGACCAGAAGCGTACTTAACCTGAAGCGAACTTTCCCATTGAAAGTAATGGAAAGTGGGTTAATCTGTTCCAGACAGGTCCACGGAGTACTTAAACTGAAAATACTCAAACCGAGGCGTACCTAAACTGAGGTATGACTGTACTTGCTCCTTCAGATGGCAATCTCCCTGCCATCCAGTCTTGGAAATCTCCCACTAACAGGGTCCAAGTCTTATCTGGATTGAGCTTAAGTTTTTTGGCTCTCATCCAGTCCATTTCCGAGGCAAGACAATGGTCCAGCATGCGCACTGGCACACCAGCAGATGTAAAAGAGACGTAGAGCTGTGTGTCATCAACATATTGCTGCTGATGCACTTTCATGCAGTTTCATGTAGATGTTAAACAGCATGAACCCTGAGAAACTCCACATTGAAGCCAAAGAGTATTCCCCTCTGGAAATGACATCCAAGTAGGATTGGAACCACCACAAAGCGGTGCCACCCACCCCTAACTTGGATAGCCACTCCAGAAAGATACCGTGGTTGTTGGTATCAACAAGCATTGCTAATTTGAGGTTTGGTTTACACAATCAGAACCAGAAGTTATTACCTTCAGGTTGATGCTATAGCGTTTTATCCTAGATGCCCCATCGACACAAGCAAATAATTTCAGGGTGTTCTCATATTTCTGACTATCCTGAGTCTTGCATAGACAATGGTTTCTCTGTGAGACTACAAATTCCACCATGTGACTATTGACATGCTCATTAATCTCATGGTGTCTTATTTTACCAAGAAGTTTTCAGCTCTTTCATGAAATTTTAAACAAATCCGTTTCAGAAGTGGCTCTGCATAAGCCCTATGAAGAATCAAAAGCCCAGAATCATGTGGGGTTAGAACTAGACTTTTAGTTCTAATGGAATTGGTAGCTAGGGGTAAGCTTTGCTATAGCTAGTCTTAGAACCATGCCCTAAAGCCCAGTGTTGGCTAAAACAGTGGTTTCACTGAAATAAAAACTGCAGCCAGTTGAAATCAGGGTAAGAGTGATTTGGGACCCTAGTACATTGGTGCTTTGAAATAAAATTCTCTCCTCCCAAGGATATATATATATCTATATTTCTGTAACCGTGACAGACAGAATCTTAATTTAAGGAAACATTTATGTCCTCTAAAAAACCTGAATGAAGGCAGGCAGAAAACTACTGTATATGGTTCACTATAGTTCACACAGCTAAGTTATAGACTACTGGCTCTAGCCAGAGGTACTTGAATGTAAAGTAGGCATTTCCATATACAGTATGTTGCTCCAGTTTGTACACTTGCTTTGCAGTGCATTTATGTAATAATATTCTCAGCATTGATTTAATGGTGACTGCAGTAAATGTAGGGCTTGAGCAAACTTGCATAAGTCTTCTGTGTGTAACATCTTCCCATCATTTCCCTCCCACTCCAGTCTCCCTTATTTTTGATGTTCCTGGACTGTGTCTGGCAACTGCTTGAGCAATACCCATCGGCCTTTGAATTTTCTGAAGCCTACTTGACGATATTGTACGACAGCACGCGGATCTCGCTGTTTGGTACCTTCCTCTTCAACTCTCCACACCAGAGAGTGAAGCAAAGCACGGTGGGTGCTAAACATTGTCTGACCTCAAGTAGCAGCTGCAGCACATTGTTAGGAAGCTGGAAAATCATGTCCAGTAGTCAAGGTGGAAGCCTCTTAACTGTTGCGTCAACAAGGGAGTATAGCTCACAGCTTTGAGATGGAAGAGCAGTTGGTACATTAAGGACCAAAAAGTAGACTGTGCTGATTTCTTATTTGTATGCACTTTGGTCCTATGGTGTTCTTGCCCTAGATTGTTAACCATCAACTTGAGATAAACCTTCAGCAAAACCATCTGGGAGAAAGCCATTAGGATCAATAGATTTCAATATAGGTGGAAAGTTTGGGTTTTATTTTGCCTTTGTTCCTTACCATTTTTCTAGAATTCTTTGAGCACAAATGCAAAAATACCTTTTAAAAAAGTTAGGATTCTTATGGGATAGGTTGATAGAGGAAGCCAAAAGTGGCTTGTTAGGTTGCCTGCTGTTGATTTTAAGGAAGTCATTCAGCTGAAGGTAATATCATAAATTGGAAAGAGCATAAGAGACTGTTTCAGAGTTGGAGAATTTCTGATGTGTGCATTAACCTACTTCAGGAAGGCTTTAGCAACTGGAAGAATTGTGTTTAAATTCTGGCAAAACTCTTTTAAGGCATCACCCAATTATGTGGCTTTCTTCTCCTCAGATGCCCATGGATGCCACAACCTTTGGCCTCATTCATTTTAATAATTTAATATAAATATAACAAAATCTCTAAGCAGTTCACACAAGCTACAATAATAAATTCACAATGAAAAGAATCAGTCCATATCAAAACCCAATAAATCATTAAGCAGAGCATCACAACAAACTCCTTTGTGTTCCATTACCATAAAGAGAGTGGGCAATGCAGGATCTTATTTTTCTGCAAATAAAGGGTTTCATATTTACTGGTGAAGTCGGGTTGAGTCTGTATATATGTGAACTTACCTGAATTTTCTTTGTTTCAGGAATTTGCCATAAGCAAAAACATCCAGCTGGGTGATGAGAAAGGCCTCAGGTTTCCTTCTGTTTGGGATTGGTCTCTTCAACACACTGTGAGGGATCGTATGCTATTCCACAACCCCTTGTACATTGGGAAGAGTGCGCCATGTGTGAACAATGGGGCTGTGAAATACTTTAAGCGATCAAAGGTAAGAATGGACCAGTGAGTCAGTCCAGCTACACCAGTGGTGCTGCAGTTCCGCTGCTGCAAAGATAGTATCTCATTCCTGTTGGAATGGGATCGATTTTCAGTGCACTGGGCCAGTGCCCTTGTGCAGCCCAGCAGTGTCCTGCTGGAGAAAATCAAAGAACTGAAACGGGCAGCACATCTAGTCCCAACTCACTGGCCAATGCAGGAAATCCAGAATGAAAACATTCCCAGCACAGGGCTGCCCAGTCTCTGCTTGAAGATCTCCAGTAAGGGAGATCCCATCTATGTAACTGGCTCAATAAGCTTCTCCCAATGTTCAACTCAAAGTCCATTAGATCTTGACTTGCCCTCTGGGGTAGGTGAGAACAAACAAGTCTTTGTCCTCTCTCAAGATCTCCAAGTAATCAAGTGGTGATACTTGCGTTTATTTTCCAAGTAATGCAGTTTTCTAGCAGGTGATTCCCCACCCTCAACATTGTTAGTGGTTTTGACCTTAACTACCAAGGAAAGCAGGACGCGGGTGGCGCTGTGGGTTAAACCACAGAGCCTAGGGGTTGCTGATCAGAATCCCCGCGACGGGGTGAGCTCCTGTTGCTCGGTCCCAGTTCCTGCCAACCTAGCAGTTCGAAAGCACGTCAAAATGCAAGTAGATAAATCGGAACCGCTACAGTGGGAAGGTAAACGGCGTTTCCATGTGCTGCTCTGGTTCGCCAGAAGCGGCTTAGTCATGCTGGCCACATGACCTGGAAGCTGTACGCCGGCTCTCTCGGCCAATAACGCGAGTTGAGCACCGCAACCCCAGAGTCGGTCACGACTGGACCTAATGGTCAGGAGTTCCTTTACCTTTACCTTACCAAGGAAAGCAGTGTATGCTTGGTTGCTTCCAGTCACCACATGATGATGATGATGAAGATAATGATGAATGAGGGATAGTGAATGAGGGAATCTGGGGGCTGCCTACCTACTGACAGTGTCTGCTAGGAGAGTCTATAGTTAGAGGAGGGAGAACAAAACTGATGGGTGGCTTCCAGAGAAGCGGACACGGAGCAATGAATTCAAGCTACAAGAAAGAAGATTCCACCTAAACATTAGGAAGAACTTCCTGACAGTAAAAGCTGTTCAACAGTGGAATTTGCTGCCAAGGAGTGTGGTGGAGTCTCCTTCTTTGGAGGTCTTTAAGCGGAGGAGGTTTGACAGCCATCTGTCAGGAATGCTTTGATGGTGTTTCCTGCTTGGCAGGGGGTTGGACTGGATGGCCCTTGTGGTCTCTTCCAACTCTATGATTCTATTCCCCAAATCATTCAGTCCCGATTGGTGGGATGACTTAATACACACTGAAGCCCATGAGCTGGGCCAGTGGGTGTTTCGTTGCAGTGTTTCAGTCGGTGCTTTTCTTCCATTTTTTTTAAGTGCCGGTACTGTGTACCCCTGAGTACCCCCAGAAAAAAAAAGCACTGGTTTCAGTGATTTTTCAGAGCAGTCTTGTCTCTTATGCAGTTGTCCACCATCCAGAGCTCACACAAAACCCTTGCAGAGGGAGGATGGAGTGGTCTCCCAGCCTCCTCTGCACCCAGCATAAAAACAAAGCAGGCTGCCGGAAAAGGGAGCCCTAGTCTTTCACATCCAGTAGAGAAGTTACTTTTATGGCCCTATTTTCAAGGTTTCTTTGTGCGAGTACAGTACTGCATTTATTGCAAAGTTATTTCTCAGAACTATTTCTCAGGTCATGGGATAATAGAAAAATAAGGAAGATAATTGTATTGGACAAATGGCTTTTTCAAAAGTTAACACATATCGTCTGCTGACATAATAAAAGGGTAGCTAGTTTTTACCTTATGAGGGTTTTTAAAAAAAATAATGGAACATTTTTTAGCAAGCAGACAGATTAGGCACAGCACTTCAAACACTGACCTGCATGAAATTCCATATTAGTGTAATTACCTTTTAGAACCCTCTACTAGAAAAAAAATAGTGGAAGTGATTAAAATACTTGCATAATCAGGTTTGCTCTCCATATGACCAGGAATTGTTCACTCTTTTATCCTACCTAATGAAGCTCTTACTGTTGGTGAAGGATTACATATGCTGTTGCTAATGGAAAGTTTCTCATTTCCACATGCAGCTTTGTCTGTCTCATTACCTTTTTGGCCCCAGAAAGTACTTCATTATTCTATGGCATCCGTTATTGCAAATTGTGCTGATTTTTCAAAAGGAGATTTGACAAATTAGAAGTCCATCATTTTGGGCTATATTATCTAGAAGTAGTTATTCCAGGTATTGGGGGGGGGTTCTACTTAACATAACTGGAGCTCTGTGGAGATCAAGTTGAACCTGATGGGAAACTGAAGGATTTTACTAACTTTTCCCTTCCCAGAAGAACTACAGTTCAACACTCAGGGGCTTCCCGCCATCCCTGAAGAACGGTGTTATCAGCAAGCAAGACTTTCTTCCAAGAAGAAATTCCCTAATACTAAAACTGAAACCAGACTTTCTTCACAATATGGATACCACCACCAATGGCATGGAGCAATATTTCAGAGAGTGGTTTTCTAAGCCACTCGACCTGCATGCTGTAATCCTACCCCATCTCTCTGGAACACAAATCAAACTCTGGAAACTCTGCTACTTCCGCTGGATCCCTGAGGCCCAGATCAACAGTGGTGGCTTCATTACTGCCTTCCATAAAATCTCTTTATTAGCAGATGAAGTAGATCTTCTGAACCGGTGTCTGAGGCAACACAGCGGTACCCCACCTTTGCTCACTAACACTTCTGAACTCGATCAAAGCCGAATGTACTTTAGAGCAAATGGGCTCAATGATTCTTCCACAATCCCAGATTTCCTTTCTTCCTCTTTCCCATTTTCTCCTGTAGGGAATCTCTGCCGACGGAGTATTTTGGGAACACCACTGAGCAAATTCTTAAGTGGTGCCAAAATCTGGTTGTCCACAGAGACACTTGCCAATGAAGACTGATGTCTTTAGAGACATAGAAGGGAGACAAGGAAAGAGACTGACACATCATTTTTTTGCAGCACACTGCTAACCACAGCACCGGAAACTGTAATAGCTTTATATACTAAGGTTACTTATGTTTTGCACAAAGTATTTAAAAGCAGCTGTGTCATGCTTTCAGATTGCACAATTTTTATTTTTATTTTGGTTTTGTTTCATTTTTCTTCAGCAGTCCAGTAACTAAGGCACATACCATTTGACGTTAGTCCCCCCACAAACGCACCACAATTTAAGGTCCGATATGGTGAATAATTGTCTCAAAGCTACTATTCCCTGCTGCTGATTTGAAGCACATCTCTTGTCTGCTTGGATGAATTAACAGATGAAGAGAGAAATTAGAGTCAAAAAAGTTGCTGCATCAAATTTGATCACTACAATTGGTAGAAACATAAGAGCCATAAATTTTATCAGTCACGTTTCAAATTCATGGCGTGATTCAGCTGATGGTAGGGACTTTTAAATCCTGTTTATTTCAATGGTACTTTATAAAAGCACCTTTCCCGTTGAAATAATTTAAAGTGTTCATCTTGTACAGGTTGGCTATGGGAATGGTGGAAAGATCTAGTTTGGTCCATGAGCATTTTCCCTCCCCTTTTCATTTAGTATCTGAAACTGCCTTTTAGTTTACAAAATCTGCCTATAGGACAATGTGTGTTGTCAACAGTTGGGTGCTGACCTCACTATCCCAGTCCCTCAACTGGGGTTTGAGATCCAAGAGGAAGCAGCAAGAGGATGCTCTTGCTTTAACTTATGGTTAAGGCGTACACTGGCACCCATGTTAGCTTGGCCTGAAGGATTCCCCCTTCACCTAGGATCAGCAGCTGTGGTTTCAAAGTAGGTGTCAGTTCCATCTGCTAGTTTGAAAGGAGTCCTTAGTAGCACTAACCATAGTTAAAGTGGAGAGAATTAGCTGCCAATCTCATTACCATAGATTGGTGTCATTACAGCTGCACAAACCCCAAAATAATGTTAGTCGATTATAGCCTTAAAAGTGCCTTTTTCTTGCTTTTAAAGCAAGATTTCTCTCCATCATGGAATTCAGTTACTCTAATGTGGTAAGCTAATAGGCTACACATTAGTAGTATCCATTTCCAGAATCTCATTCATACCACAATTTATGGACGTTTCCAAAAGCTTCTCATCCTTCGACTTTGTGATCCAGAATAGAAATCTTAATGAGAATACCTCTGAAGTATATATTTAACTCAATGAGTGCAGAGTATTAGGTGGAAGATCTTAGGCCAAAATTAAGATTGCTGTAAAATGTACATAAAATGTCTGTACATGTATTTAAATTTAAATTTTTAAGTCAAGTTTGGTGCTCAGTGGATGCTGATTTTTTTTTAATGGCCAAAACAAAATGGCATGTGGGGTAGTGTTGTATGAAAGAACTAGAAAACCTTGATATGACAAGAGGTTTTTGGGCTTTATTCCCATGCTAGTAACATCCCGGTTTACTTACTGAGTACCATACTGTTGCTTCATGTCATACATGTCATGAAGGTGGACTAAGATTCACATTCAGAAGTGGTCAGCTAGTTTATGCAGTGTCTTCAGTGCATAGTCTTTTGTGGCATGTGCCAACATCCAGAAAGTGACTTGCTTTTGTGCAAAATCAGCTCTACAGTAGAGCATCATGGCCCCTTTCCCCAGCTACCCCTTCCAAAGTCTCTTAGCTTTTTCACATTCTTCCCCTGATCCAAAGCATGCATGTAAAAGCCAAGTGAAAAACTGCCCTTCTGCTGCTCAATTGTCTGGCAGGGTTTAGGGTTTGTTTAAAGCCAGGCTGCCCAGCCCATTCATTGAGCACCTATAGTCTCCAACTGCATTGGGTGTCTGTAAAATACTGTAAACACACACACACACCCCTTAGCTTCCACTAAGTGAAAGTCAGGTAGACTAGTTTCACTGGAAAACAGGCAATGGCTGATCAGTATTGGCTACCGGTCCAAGGTGCTTCTCTTCACAGGTTTAGTGTCTTGTTAGAATGGACAAAGCTTTGTTCCCCTAGTGTTAAATTTCAGCACATGTCCAGTTTGTATCCCAGTTCTCTTTGTCATAGACTTTATTAAGGTGACTTTATATTGATTTTTACTTAATGCCTAATAGTCTTAATTACATTTCAGATGTACCAAATTTTGCTAATTAACTGAAAGTTGGATGAATATACTTTGCAAGAATTACTGAGTAAGGTGTTTTAACTTTTGAGACATGTGTCTCTTCCTTAAGTCCCTTCCTTACAGAAGTTTTTTTAAGTGCATTTTTGTAGCCTGTGCCCTTTTTATCCTTTTGATGTTACTGAACTTTGCCTTTAAGAATTGCTGCTTATAAACTGTCCATACCCAATGGATTAGAACAAATGTCTTTAAGGCTAGAGAGTAGGCTAAGCAAGGTTTATATGGTTAATTCCAGGCCAACTGTGCCTGGATGGCTGCCCAGGTTCATACTACTGTAAATGAAAGAGACTGGGAAGCATGTTTAGCAGGAGAGCCTGAACTTTGGAGAACCAGGTCTGTGATATCTTTAATTGAGCAAAATGCTGTGAGTTCTACAATCAGAAATCAAGGAAGTAGTGGAGTGGGGCCAGCGAGCAGTGCTTTCTGATCTAGCCTTACACGGTCTTGTAATCACATAGTTATGGTGGAGTTGTTGCCCCTCCCACTCCTGCCCCTGTCATATGACGACATATAGAACAGTCTGTGTGGTTTGACTGAAGTGGGCTGGGAGTGGCTACCCACGTTTCTTGATGCAGTGGTACCACAGGGCAGGGTGCCTTCTGGGTAGTGAGCAGACATTTAAACCTTCACAAAGCCCCAAGAGGTAAATTGCAGCTTCTACCCTGAATGCCTTTACAGCAAGTCCTTGATTGAGGAAATCCAGGCTCCATTGCTTATCTAAAGGGCTATGAACTGCCTTACTGCCAGCCTTCAGCCAGCCCCCTCTGCTATATGCAATGCCTTCACTCAGTTCAAAAGGGGGCTTGTAGGAGGAGGTGGGCACAATCCCAAGGGATTGTACTTTCTAAAACCAGGTACCTTTTTAGGAATTTTTTGTAAGTGTAGAAAAGAATAGATGCTTATTTTTGTATTTCTTTCTCCCTAGCAACAAGCAAAATGCATTGCTAAGGCAGCTGCAATTATTAAAGGATATTTTTTGTTTAAAAAGCAGGGGGGTTGGTGTATGGAGTTCTAAATGGATTATGATCCACGTAGAAATCAATGCCTTTTAGTTACTGTAGAGTGGAAGTTGACTGTTACGTAACTTATCATGGAAGTGCAATTATATTTAACCCCTTGTGCAGGTCATGATCCAAAGAGACACCACTGAAAAGTGTGCGTTTCACATTGGCAGAAGGAATCCTGTTTCTAGAGTGGTTGCTTTTGTAGATTCTCTTTCAGTTTAGCTGTTAGATATCCAAAGAAAAGGTATACATTAAAACCAAACCTGTTGTAAAATGTTTTTTAATTAAAGGCTGATTAAAGTTGTTAATCATAAAATTGACTGCAGAGGGCGAAAGAGCCCCTCCCCCCTTTTGAAATGGAATCTAAAGCCTTGATGCCAAACACAAGGCCTGACTTGTGTAAAGCAGAGCTAACAGGTACACATACAAGGAAAACCCCAACCTGTCAATGTTGTGAATATGAAGTAAATCAGACTTAATTAAAAACAACAAACCTTTCAGTGTATTCTTTGTTGGTGTGGAACTTGTGACTTTTTAAGTATTGTGTGCATTTATTTACTTAGTACAGTTACCATCCATATGTACCTGACTAATGGGACATATCTATGTGAGAACAAGATTCAAATATGTTCAATGCATTCAAAGAACATTTAAGAGGATACTCTTGTGGCCTTTTTGCAACAAATTTATGAAGTGTCACTTCAGCTTAAACATTCCCTACATCCACCAGGATAAAGTCCAGTAGTGTTTTTCCGGGGGGGGGGGGGTATTGGCAGCCAAGCCTCCGTAAATTGGCAGTAGCTCTCAGCTCTGCCCCTGTCACTTGCTTGTCTTTGCAAGAACAGGAAAAAGACTAAGCGCCAGCAGAGGGAAGGAACAAACTTTCTTACAAAGTCTTGAAAAGTAGGGGGGGGGACCTTGAGGACTGTTTTCAGTCACATGCTTGAGTATGGAGGGAAAGCTTCTGAAGTAGGGATTTACCTGTTTCCGGTTTCTGCACTTCAGAATTCCCTTGCTGTAGTCTAGAACTTAACCCTAGTTCACCAATTCTGCAGATGACCAAACTGGGAGGGGTAGCTAGTGCCAAAGAAGACAGAATCAGAATTCAAAATTACCACAGCCTTACTTGAGTTAGATTGGAGAACAGAGACCATACTAACAAAATTAATTTCAATTGGGACAAATGTCAGCTTTTAGGCAGGAATAATCAGCTGCAAAAATATAAGATGAGAGACACCTGGCTTGCCAGTAGTACATGTGAAAAGAATCTAGGGGTCTTGGTGGACCACAAGGTAAACATGAGCTTACAGTGTGATGCAGCAAAAAAAGCTAATACTATTCAAGGCTGCATCAACAGAATTCTGGTGTCCAAATCAGGGCACTCTCTTCTGCTTTGGTCAGACCACACCTGCAGTCCTGTGTTCAATTCTGGGCACCGCAATTTAAGGAGGATATTGACAAGCTGGAACGTGTGCAGAGGAGGGAGACAAAGATGATCAAGGGTCTGGAAACTAAGCCTTATGAGAAACGCTTGAAGGAGCTGGATACGTTTAACCTAGAAAAGAGGAGACAGGAGATAAGATAGCCATCTTCAAGTATCTAAAGAGCTGCCACATGGAAGAGGGAGCAAGCTTTAAGTCAGTGTTTCTCAAACTTTTTTGGGCCACGGCACACTTGTTCCGTGGAAAAAAATCACGAGGCACACCACCATTAAAAAAAGTTTAAAAATTTAACTCTGTGCTGCCCTATATTGACTATAATTATGACTGTAAGAAACACTTGCCAATTGCTGTGTTGGTTGCAATCTCCTGTAATAAGGCTTCACAAGCCGTTCGGCGGGTCAGTGCTGTGTATTGGCGGCCGCCAGGCTCGTTTGCACTGAGCTTTGGGAAAGAGGAGGAGAAATATTGCTTTCCGGCGGGTCAGTGGTGTTTATTGGCGGCCGCCAGGCACGTGACAATGCAAATCGCCCTTCTCGTCGCCGCACGTCGTGGCACACCAGCCAGCGTCTCGCGGCACACTAGTGTGCCGCGGAACAGCGGTTGAGAAACGCTGCTTTAAGTTACAAGACAAGGAGCCTCGGACTAAACATTAGGAAGAACACTCTGGTGGTAATACGAGCTGTTTGACAGTGGAACGGACCCCCTCCAGAGGTTGTGGGCTCTCCTGCCGTGGAGGTTTTTAAGCAGAGGTTGGATGGCTATCTGGGATGCTTTACCTGAGATTCCTGCATTGCAGGGGGGTTGACTAGATGACCCTTGGAACCCTTCCAACTCTACAATTCTATGATTCTAGTTTAAAATACCCAAAAGCTACATGTGTTAAAACACTGCAATGACAAAAACCTCTTAAAAGCCTCTCTGCTAAATAAGAGGACATTTTTTTGCTTTTTAAATAAGGCTTGCATTAGTTTAACAGTTTTTGTTTAAGATGGGCTGTCAGAGGTTGTTGTTGCGACTACTCTACAGTAACGACGTTCCACATTCTTGTCTTTAGACAGTTTTATTTAGTGCAGTCTATTTACAGTGAAATGAGTGTGTAGAACATGTCTGCTCAGTCTGAGCCAGAATCCGGGAATGGCGCGCCCCTCATCTTCTTCCAGCATAAGAGTCTTGGGACGGCAAACCTTCTTCCCCGCCTTCTCCTGCGTAATTCCAGAACCAGAGGGGGAAAGGGTCTACGCTCCATGTTTTCCTTCTCCCCCCTTTCCCCCCCTCTCTTCCTCCCTCACGTGTAGCAGGGGCTCTTCTGTGTTGCCGGAGCCCTGCATCCCTCTTCCTCCTTCCTCACTGGACTCCTCCCCCTCCCCGCTGGCATTGCTGCTATTGGAGGAGCTGCTCTTGATGATGGGAGGGGGATCTCTGTATTCTCTTCCCCTTACATGGGCTATACTGTTCTTTAACAAAACTCTAAACAAGCAAAAGGTAGCATTCTCTCCAAGTCATTCTCAGATCCCTGCAATTGAGGACCTTCAGCATGCTGGCCCAACCTGTGGGCCACATGTAGCCCACAATGCCTTTTTGGTGGCCCTCGGAATTCATCCAGAACAGCAGCAGCTGTGAGGCATGAGTGAGAATCCTGTCTTTTCAAACAACTAGATGCCTCTGCCGCAGCCCCCAGCCCTGGAGAGCCAGGCAATGGAGCAGCTCTTGCTGTTAGGTAGATAGCTGTACCAGAGACTGAATTGTTATGGCCTGTGAAGGACAACATTTCCTCTCTTCCTCCTTTCCAGCACAGCGCTGTACAGCAACCAAAGTTCCATGTTTATGACTTGTATCGTGGGTTGCTTCATTTCTTGCAGGTGGCTTCTTGGTGGCTTTCATCCTTGAACCAAGAGCAGCTCGGGTAAGTGGAGGGGAGAGAGCGGGATGGCAAGCCAGTTGGCTGTGCATGCTCATACAGACCCTTCGGGCTGCTTCTCTATCATAAGGCACCATGGATGAAGCTTTTCTTAGGCCACATAGGCTGTAATCCCAGGCATTCTTTCTGGTGTAAGACCCATTACGAGGGACTACCGGTAGTAAACAAGTACAAGTTCAATAGGTAACCTCTGGCAGGGATGGCAATGCTCAGCACAGGCTGAAATGAGCCGCATGGTGTGATGGCAAGGTCACCACTACCACTTTGAATTGAGCCGAGCGACTACCCAGCAGTGTTGTTTCCAGAGAGAAACACAAGCCTGCTGCATTTTGCCTAAACCCGTGTAGCTGAGACATTCCTCATAGCATGAGACAACAGGCAGCTGCCAGGTTTAGCTGAGGCAATGCTTGATTTCCAGAGGGCTGTTGGAACAAGGAGAATCAGCCAGGGGTGCTATGTACAAGAAAGGGTGTAGAAGTTAACTTAATTCAGAGGATTCCCATGAAAATGAAAAGTCACATCCTTTCTCAGAATGACATCTGAGTATGTGTCGTCTTAGCAGCTGCATGCTAAAGGAACAAAAACACTGAAATGTGTCAAGCTTTTATTTTGTTACTCTGGCCCTGAGCCCAGCCACCACAATAGAGTCTCAGCTCAACCGTTTACTTTTAGATCCACTTGCAACCACATGGCAGACTTCCACTGCTGCACCCAGCTTCTGCAACTCGGCAAGCCATATCATCTGTTTGTGAGAAAGGCGGTCATTGGGGCCTTTGACTTCCACCAGCTGAAAAGTTGATTCAGAGAGAGAAGGAGAAGTTTCTCAGTAGGTTTCAAAGAACTGCTTTAAGGGAGTGGGCTGAAGGAGGACTAAGGGTTTACCGTTTTTTACATCCTATGCTCTGAGCCATGCCCGCCTTTCCCACTTAAATCACATGAAACCTGCCATGTTAATCTCTAGGTCCCTAGGGAGAGCCTTCCAACTCTTTTTAGTTACATTTCCATCCTAAACAGAAGTTGCAAGTTGCAAAGATTTGCAGCCAGTGCCAAATCAAACCAGAGCCAACCTGGGAAATGGGTTAGTTGCAAAACCATTGAAACAAATGAGCGCAAGCCAGGTGGCCTGTTGGCTCCAACCAGAGGAAAGCAATGATAGTGGCTCTTACAAACACTTTTAGCAGAAGGCTGAGTCTGAAACCCTGTCTTTTGTAGACATCACCCATCAGGAAAAATGATGGCATGGTTTCCTTATTTGTGGTTTGTGTGGAGAAAAGGGTGGGAAAAGGGGATGGGATGCAGAACTCAATTACTGGACATGTTTCATATTTATTTTTTGTAATACTGAATTGTTACAGGTGATATCCAAACAGTCCAACTTGGACCGATGCATTTTGAATCAGTGGACTTCACTGAAAAATTCAGATGCAATGGCTGCCTGAGGAAGCTAGTTTCATAGTATGTGTCTTTTGTTCTTCCCACAAGGGGAAAATAAAAACAAGTGTGCTTTCCTAAAGGTGCACAAGTTTTGCAGCCTGCAAAACACGTTTTTGGGGAGGAGGATTATTGGGATATTTGTTTAGCTGAAAAACAACAACCAACAGGATGCAAAATCATTATTCTGAGGATTTTTATTCAAGACTTGCAGCTTCATCCAGAGAATAATGATTGATATCTAATCAACTACTAGTGCTACCCATAATAGTATTCCATGGAAAACCACAGAATCAATAAAATTACAAAGAAACAAACCCAAGAATATGATACAACTAACACTTTAAAAAAAAAACCTGGCAAGCGAATCGTGCCTGCCAAACCTCTCTGAGGAGCAAGTAGTTCCACAGCATTGGGGCAACCACTGAAAAGGTTCTGCTCCAGCCTAATGCTGCTCCCTCCACATTCAGGCGCTGCCACTTGCTCCAAAGCAGCTCATGCTCAACGATAAAACATTCCAGCCTGGCTCCAACCACCTTCCAGATAGCCTGAGGCAGTTGGTGCTCAGAGCCCAGGCAGAGCTGCTGCTTATCAGCCTCATTTCTTGAGATAAACTGCTCAGATATCCTTTATACTGATGACTGCAAAAAAAATTTTGGGGGGGGGATTTCATTTGGCTCCACCTGTTGGACACTCTCATACATCACATCCCTGGCCTGTACACTCTGCAACTTTTAACAATGCAGCTGGGGTCAAACCTTAAAATGGTGATCTTCAGTTCTCCAAACGACGAGATCAGGGAGGCCGCCCCTGCAGTGACGCAGATCTCTGCTCAGCTGTCGACAAACTCCACTCAGGAAAGGACCCCCAAAGCAACACGCCAGGTGCTACAAAAAGAAAGACCACTTTTTCTCCCTTCTCCCAAACTACAAGGGGCTAGAAGATGGGGTGGGAACTCTGGATCATGAGCCCCTCTGCCCCCAACTTCATTCTCCAATGATAAGTGGTGGTGGTGGTGTTTAAAGGCTTGGCACAATGGAAGGATTTTGAGAAACCTTACTGCTGCCAAGAGGATGCCGACAGGAATCCACAAAGATCATCTCCTCCTCTGGGGAGGCTGGGAGCAGGCGAGAGAACAGAGTGGATGAATGAGCAAATGGATGTGTGTATGTGAAGCAGCATATATAACGACTGTAACTGTACACCAATGAGCACTAATTGACTTATGCAACAACCTTATTTGTTTTTGGTTTTCTTTTGTTTAATTTCATAAAATTTATTCAGGCACCAAAAAGAGTGCAATGAAGGTGCCTGCCTGATTTTTGACTGGCAGGGAGCTCCTAAGTGCAATTCTAACGATTCATCAACCAATTGCATATTCATTGATGTGAACACTGATAAGACTTCCATAGATTCATATTGCCACATTATTACATTGCTTGCCAAAATCCACTAACACTGCTCAGGCAGTGCTTAAGAACACGCCCCCCAGCCCCCCTCCAGAAGGGTTTTCTGCCATGCCATGGCTGTTGGGCTTTGCTTGCTTGCTTTCTAGCCTTAAATTCAGAGCAATTCAAAAACATTATGTTATAACTCATATACTTCAAATGCCATTTTTTCCAGTAAACTATAGAAGAGGCACAACGCCTCAAATTAAACTGAAGTATATCAAGCAAGATGGACACCTTCCCCTTTTCCTGTAAGAAGGGAACCAGCCTGAAATGAGCCAGGGCTTGATGCCTACCTGAGCCTGCTGGAGGGAAGAGAATCGGTCCCAGCTGATTAACGCTGCTGCTTTGCCCTCCTGAGCATTCCAGACATCCGCAATCCACTTTTCCAGGGTTTCAGGCGAAGCCTCATGCAGTAAGTGCAGCCTGGATTCAATGGCCTCCCTCCGGTTCTCATAGAAGCTGTCCGTGTACAGATCCAGGGGGGAAGTCTGCAGGAAACAGACAGTCAGTGCGGCCCAGTCCCTCACCTACTGCTTCCCCTGCAAGAAAGAGGCTGGCAACACAAACCACCTTCAGTTGCCAGGGTGCAGTAAAAGGCAGAGAAGCACACAAGTGGTAGTTTAGGGCTCATTTGGGTACTTAATACACTGTCCTCCTACTAAGTTAAATAAGGCAATCCATAAAGTAACACAGTCCTTAAAATACACAACAACAACAACAAAAACTAATGATTTTCTAATACAGTGGTGCCTCGCTAGACGAAATTAATTCGTTCCACGGGTCTTTTCTTATAGCGAAAAATTCGTCTAGCGAATCCCATAGGAATGCACTGAATTTTTTTCGACTTTTTTTTTGCCCATAGGAACGCATTAATTGAATTTCAATGCATTCCTATGGGAAACCACGATTCGCTAGACGAATTTTTCATAAAACGCATTCGTCTAGCGAGGCAAGCTCCGCTCGAAAAATCCTTTCGTTAAGCGGAAATTTCGTTAAGCAGGGCATTCGTTAAGCGAGGCACCACTGTAGCAGTAGCAACTAATCCATATATCCAGCCGGGTCTCTTCTCCGCAAACACCCACAGAAAATATGCATCTTAACCAGTCACCTAAAACTATGAAGAGATGGGACCAGACACATCTCAGTTTGGGAGAGGGGTCCACATGCAAAGAGCAACCACCAAAAAGGCCCCCACTGCACACTTCATCCAGGTGGGTTCTTTGCCTTTTGTGGGTCAGAACGGCTGGCTGAAGAACCTCAGGACCTCCACTTCATTTCCTCAGGGAGTCTGGCTCACAACTGTGTCTGGATGTCATCAAGTTGGCCCCAGGCTACACTTGAGTTGTGCTCTCTGGAGCCACAGAAGTAATGGCTCCTGGAATATGATTGGGAACATCTGGCAAGTA
This sequence comes from Zootoca vivipara, assembly GCF_963506605.1. Classification (NCBI taxonomy): domain Eukaryota; kingdom Metazoa; phylum Chordata; class Lepidosauria; order Squamata; family Lacertidae; genus Zootoca; species Zootoca vivipara. The sequence continues at coordinate 3,593,344 of NC_083289.1, read as the reverse complement.
TTCTGGTGCAGCGATAAGGAAACAGGAGCCTCAGTTTTTGACTCGGCCATGAAACCCACATGGACATAAAAACATAAGATGAGCCGGTCCAGCACCCCAACCCCAGAGTGGGCAACCAGAAGCCCCTTATGGGAAGCCCAAAAGCAGCACAGGATGGCAATAGCCCACTTGGGCTGTTGCTCCCCAGCTCTGCCTCTGATCTTGGATGTAGCAGAGAGCCATCCTGGCTAGTATGTGGCAGCCTTAGCCTGATCTTCCATGAATGTGAACATTAAAGCTGCCATCTAAGTGGGTGGCAGCAAATTCCACAGGTTAACTACACTGACATTCTTCGGTCCTGAATCTCCAACCTTTCAGCTTCATTAGATAAACACAAGGTCCGATGTGATAAGAGATGGGAGTAAAACTTCTCTATCCATTTCCTGCATATGGTGCTTGAACCTAGACACCCCCACTCTGTCTCCCCTTACTCAGGTTCTTTTCTCACAGGGGAACTGCTCCACCCTCTTGACCTTGGGCAGGTTCCTATCTCTGAGCCCTATCTTGCCTACCTCACAGGACTGATTTGAGGATCAAACAAGGGAAAGATGTATGTAACTAAAGAGAGAGGGAGTGAAGGATAAAAATGATTTATTATTATTATTATTATTATTATTATTATTATTATTATTATTATTACTTTTTCTGCAAGTTGTTGTGCGAATTAGCCATCACAATTCAGTGGCCCCTGCTCAGCCAACGCGTTCTCATAATTGCCTCCTCCTTATAGTTATTTTAAAGAGAATAATGAAGATGCAACTCAAGGCCACCAGCCCTACTCCAAAAACAGCCAGCAAATGCCAAATCCATCGTGCACAGGTATGCTTCCCGAAAGCTGTGTATTCTGCAACAAAATTCCCAAAGTTGTTTTTGAGGTGTTTCTCTGGGAGAATTCTGCAACTTTAAAAGAAGCTGTTTTCAATATCCTTTTCAAACATCATCTACAAGAATAAAAAGCCCTTTAAAAATAAACAAACATACCTGGTAAGGATTCCTGAAGACATCAGGGATGCCATCCATGAAGAGAATATCCCACATCAAGAGGCTGTAGAGGGTGCTGAACGTAGATCCTTCGCCATGAATCCCTGAGGAATTATCACAGCATCACAATCATGAAAGCCACTACAGGGTATTTAAGTTGCCAACCAAAAATTGTTACCTCTGACACCCAGTTTATCAAACACAAAGCTCTAAGATGCACAGAGTACAACCCAAAATGATTTGAAAATCGGCAATAATGGGGACTTCTGGGAGGAAACACTAGTTGTTGACTGCCGACACTCCTGTTGGCAGAGATAATTATGTGGTGATTAACGATAACCAAGACATAAACTTGCTTGTCATGCCCTCCCTTTTTGAGATAGTGAGACCTGGGATTATCCTCACATGCTCTGAAGAAAGTCGTTTGTCACACTGGACACAATAATTTTTTGTGTAATCAATTTTTATTGAAGGTTTTCCACATAAGATACTATAAAAATAGAGGGGGGGAGATGGGTAAAGGAACAGAAAAAAGAAGGGAAAGAAGAAAAAAGGAAATTACTAAATCTTCCTTCTTTGGTGTCATTTCTAGAAGGTGTTGTAAGTCTTCATAGAACTGATCGATTTCAGTTTCTTCAGAAGCAGTAGTTGGTGCATAAACTTGGATTAAAGGACCCCTGACCATTAGGTCCAGTCGTGACCGACTCTGGGGTTGCGCGCTCATCTCGCATTATTGGCCGAGGGAGCCGGCGTATAGCTTCCAGGTCATGTGGCCAGCATGACAAAGCCACTTCTGGCAAACCAGAGCAGCACACGGAAACGCCGCTTACCTTCCCGCTGTAGCGGTTCCTATTTATCTACTTGCACTTTGACGTGCTTTCGAAACTTGGATTACAGTGATGTTAAAAGGTCTGCCTTGGATTCATATTGAGATCATTCTATCATTTTTGAGAACAAAGTTGGTTAAACAGTTCAAAAATGTAGAAAATCCAAATTCAATGTAGTTTCTTCTTTTTACCACTGGTGTCGCTGTTTGCAATTTACAGATCCTCCTGTCTCTTTAATGGCATCGATTTTTCTCGTCTTTAACTCCACCTCTCGTTTTACTCTTTCTTCTTCATTCCTCTTCCTGTGCTCTCAGAAAGACAAGCCCATTTCAAACACACGCTACGCCATTTTCCAGACCATGTGAGTCATTTCTTAATTAATACTCCCAATTTATACAGTCTCTTTCTCTTTCTACTTCTTTCTTTCTATTTTCTCTTTTCTGTCCCTTCTCCCTCGCTGTATGCCCTGAAGTTGTGATGCACTATAGTATACTTCTTTTAACTGGCTCTTTTTTGTCCCAAACTGCTACAGTATTCCTGTTATTTTCCTTTTCTTATTGATATTTGTTTGTTTAGTTATCCTGTGATGATTTACATATAATGAGCAGGATTCCGGTCAAGTTCTTATTAAAATTCTCCCTTTGTCGGTACTCTGCGTCCTGTTCTTTGGGATGTGAACATGCAGTCTTTTAGACCACCGCTGTCTGCGTTTCGTCTTATCGAACTGTGCAATCCAGATAAATTCCCTTTTAGCCTCTTTATCAATCCTTGGTGGACTTTTAGCTTATTGTTAGGGATTAAAAAGCTGGAAATTACCCTCGCTTAGCTCCTTCGGGTCTCAAGACTTACTGCCGGGGGTTGCTCTCGTCCTGGTGTCTGGCGTTCTCCATCTTCTCACCTCTCTTATGACGCGAGTTCCGGAAAACCCTTTCTGACACCACAGGATTTTCTCGGTCTTGGGTCACCCCCTAGACCTTTCCGGGGTTCGTGTAGCCCTCACGTTGCCCCCCCTTACCCCTTTGGCAGCTTCTTTGTCTGCGGAGCTCCCGCAGAGCTCACCCGATTTGGAATGCGAGGAAACCGGAAGTCCTCAATCTGATAATTCTATCAACTGTTTGTCCAGTAATCATCGCATGGTACCGATGAGAAATGAGGCATTCAGCAGGATTTTTGCCATCTAATTTTTGCCAACTAATTACCATATGTCAGTTTCTTTAGTTCTTTTGTTCCACATTTTGTTCCCACACAGATAAGGCTGAGTTTCGTTTTTCACATATAAACTACGGAGAGCTAGATGTTATAAGTTATAGGTTTAAGTGAGAATTAGAACTTCTTGTCAGTTATTACCTTTTGTATTAATCTGTGATTAAGGTAAGCTTTTCCCCCTTGGTTTTAACCTTTAAAAGGAGGTTAGTCGGCCTGGTGCCCTAATTTAAGGGCAATTATGCAGTGCTTTAGAGTCTAATGGATGTTTCTTGCTTGAGATGCTTCTCTACCCCCCAGAAAACTTCTTTGTTCTTGGGGTGACAAATGTCTTCTTCTAAGCATGTGAGGCTAACTCAAATGGGAGTTTTGGTAACCAAGATATATAATGATATATAACCCAGTTACCTTAAATTACCACATAATTATCTCTGCTGACAGGAGTGTCAGCAGTTGATGCCTAGTCCGCCATCACCTTCTCCAGATGTCCCCAGAGACAAAAAGGTTTTGGATGCGGAGGAGCATCTTAGGAGCGAGAAACCGCCATCGTGCCCAGATGTGACATAATAGCCCTCAAGGTTAGCCTTCAGGGCATCAGGTCAGCAAAACCTCCCTTCTTTCAACTACTTTAGAACTTGGAAGCAATTACAACTTGGGTGACTTAAGTGCCAGCTAATTTTCCGGACACAAGATGATTGCTACATAAGAAGAGGCATTAACAAAAGGCTGCAAAACAAAGCAAAAAGTTTGTCTTAATTATTGGTGATTAAGAAAGTTTACGAACAGAAAGTCGGCCATGATTTACCACTTCCTGGTGATTCCATTCTGTGAGGAAATTATCTGTTCCCTAGTATCTGGCAGGGGGCGGGGTTTGTGAAGGAGGGGAAGGAGCTGCACTGAAACTGCAGAATCCATAAAACCTCCTCGCTGTAGGGCGTTTTTAACCAGCTTCAGCTTGACCGCAAGTTTTTTCATACATTGGTTACCTTGAGGTTTGATAACTGTAAAGCATGCTTACATAAGGCTGAGGTCAGGGCCTGGTCTGGAAGCTTAATGGCGGAGTGGGAATTTGAACCCTGGTCTTCCAGGTCGTAGTCCAAAGCCACACTGGCTGCTTCTTGGTCACATGGCAGTGTGACAGAGCATGGGGAGGGAGGGGCAGAGTGCTGGCTGATAGCTTTCTATAGCAACGGCCAGCCATTACCTTGATCAAAGCCATGCTGCTTGTAGTGGGCTAATGCCAGCTCCTCGACAGAGCACACCACAGTGGAGGGCTCAAGGTCTTCTCCCGGGTCTTTGCCACCGACGTCTTCCATGATAAACATAGACTTCCCCATTCCAGTCTGTGGGCACAGCTTTCCTTTGATGGTAACCTGAGCAAATCAAAACTACTGTATTGATGTTTTTACTTTTGCTACTACAACACCATGCTTTTTCCCAGTGTGTCACCATGCTATACAGTCATTTAGTAAAACTCAATATATCCAGCTGGTTTATACCAACTCAGACTATTTACTAACCCCCCTTCCAAGAGAGACTCTTTTTCTAACTGCAGGCACACGATGGGTTGAACTGGGAACCTTTTGCATGCAAAGAGCAGGTGCTACTACTGAGTTATCTGAATGGGGCAATATGCCACACACAAAAACACTTCCTCTGGGATCATGTTAGTTTGCATCAAATAATTGCTACCACCCTGCATTGTGACAATAAAAGCTCCGGCCCTGCATCCTGCACCCCCTCCCCTAGCTCCTCCTGCTCAGACTTTTCCCCTGCCTTCAGCCCTGGCTCCTGCCTTGCAGCAAAACCCCATAAACCGCTGCCCCCTTCCCCTGGGTCACTCTCTGGCCCCACAGCCTCTGCCACCCATTCCTCAGTGCCCTGCCAGTCCCTGACACATGCTGGGTTCACATGTACAAACACACCACCTTTGGCTAAACAAACCATGGATTAGCATTATGTGTGAACTGGGTGTGAACCATTTTGGAAGCCAAGATGAAAAAAAAAAAAACACAACAGTCTGGCACCTTTCGACATTCCCAATTTATAAATGTACACCAGACCACAAAAGAGAGGCTTCTCCAGACATCTAATAGCTACTCACATGGGCAACATCTTCCACAGAAAGAAGCGGCAGATCTTGGAGGAGATGCCCTATCTTCTTACACGCTGAGGAATTTTGTATCCTCTGGGCTCGCTGGGAGAGGGAGAGTCGATGGCCTGTGCGAACAAATGGGTCCTGGAGACCTTTCCTGATGCACCTGATGGCCTAGCAGACAAGCAAGCATTGCAGAGAGGTGAGCAAATGGACCCCCCCCCCAACCAAACCAGGAGGGGCAGGTGGATGTCCTCAAGCACAAGTTGCCCCATCCAGGGCTGACAGCCAGATGGAAGGTGCTTGTGGGAGAGGAAGGAGAGAAGACATCACCCTTCCAAGCAAGGTACAAGGGGCAGAGATGGGTGCATTTACCTCCTCTGTGTCTTTCAAGTGCTGGTGCAAGTTAAGAGCCAGGCGATCCCACCACCTTCCTCGGCTGGCGGAACAATAAACGTCTTGGGCCAAAAGATCCTGAAGCTGTTCCACTGCCTCCTAGGGCAGACACGGGCAACGGTCAAAAAAAGGTGTGTAGCTTGGTGACCAAGGGACTAAGCCAGGGATAGCTAACCTGTGGCCCTCAAACCACGCTGGACTCCCAGATCTCACCAGCCCTGGTCAGAATGGTCAATGGTCAAAAGATGATGCGAGTTTAGATATCCAGTAACACTGGAGGGGGCCACACTGACCATTCCTGGACACTGCTGTGAATTGGGAAACTCCTATCTCACTCCTTGCCTCTGCCACGAACTCTCTAGGTGGCCCTGGGGCAAGCTGGAACGCCAGCTTTCTATAGCTGCATTATGGGTGCACTCAAGTAATAGAGGCCTCTCTTACAGGGTCTGTTGTGAGGATTATGGCAAGGGAAAGTATGTGAAGCACTTCAAAGACTTTAATCTGCAATACAGAAAAGCTTAGTAGTAAAACGTGGCAGTGGCCCTGCAACAAAAGTTGCCTGAGTGTTAAGCAGTTTTTTGTCTCTACTTTTAGCAATCTTCAGGGTTTCCACCAAGCCCGTTGACACCTGCCCGCTTGTGCCCTTTTGGCCACAAAGCCTGAACACTGGAATTCGACACCAGTTGCAGCCAGGACAGGTTGGTCCTCTCAGAGCTTCCAGTTGGCTTTATGACTTTGTTACAGAAGTGCTTGTTGTCTGGCATTCCCTGGCCCCAATGGAATACATCTCAATCATTTTTAATTCTGGATTTTTTAATTGCTGTAACCTGCCCTGGGACCTGCTGGTGAAAGGCAGGTAATGTATTTATTATTAATTATTATTAATTACCTTATACATATGTAGTCTCTGCAAGATCTCAACACCCTGGGAGAAGATATGTGTGTACACCCACCCAACAGTGAAACGCCTCAAGTATTCCGGGAGGGCTGCATGGTACCTGTAAAGGGTGGGGGGCCAAACACAGTCTTTGTCATGGAACTGCCCACTCTAGCTGCGATTCCTGTACTGCATGGGGTTTGAATAGATGACCCCCTGGATCCCTTTCAACTCTGCAATTCTATGATTCTATGAAAAAGCCTGGAGATGGGCAATTGCTTAGGAGAAGCAAAAGCTGTAAGACAGCCACCATTTCCTGCAATGCACAGGTATCCCTCCTATTGCTATGTCAGGAGAGAGTCACAGCTCAGTGGTAGGTAGAGGACCAGCGCTGCACACAGAAAGTCCCAGGTTCAATCCCTGCCATCTCCAGGTGGAGATGGGGAATACCCCTGCCATACCCCTGCCTGAGATCCTGCCTAGAGTACAGTATAGGCATTACTGATCTAGATAGGCCAACAGCCTGGTACAGTACAGCACAGCCTTCCGTCTTTCTAGGAAGGGGTTATAGCTTAGTGCAGCTGTTCTCAACGGGTGTGGCAGGACAGGATGGCAACTGTGGTGGTAAGATTCAGGAACAATCAAATAAACACTTAAACATTTCAGTGTGTAGCATGCCACTGGACTCTTTTTGGATATACAACCAGAAACAGTATCCATGCCTTGGCTATTCTTCTATAGTTCTCTATGACATATTGTTGTGAACAAGGATTTTCAACACTGACAAATATGAAAGATCAGAAAAGAGAAAGACTTCTTTGTAGTGATGAGGAGACAAGAGTTTGTCTCAAATTAGACCTAATACAAATGAGATTACCCAAGGTCACACACACCCCTCATTGAGTTAAGGTACATATGTAAGAAGCTTTTTTATAATTATATTTTGGGAAGGATTCATGTTCTTACATAGCTGTATTGCTATATATTTTCTGGATGTCCCATGAAACAGTAGTGTTCTATGTTATAAATCAAGCACTGCTAGGAGTCATTTCTTTTTGTTTTCCAATGTATGTCAATAAAAAAAATTGGAGTGGCCTGAGCAATTTTTTATTCTGGATGTGTAACCCTAAGAAAATATTTTGAGAACCACTGGCTTAATGGTAAGAGCATCCATTTTAAACACAGAAGATGCCAGGTTCAATCCCAGGCATCCCCAGGTCAGGCTGAAAACGTCCCATCAGAAGCCCCAGGGAGCCACTGCCAGGAGCATAGACTAAAGGGAGCAAGATGCAACACTGGTCTGGCTTGAGCTAAGGCCACTTCCGGCAGCCGGTCATCCCAGATCAAATAGGTTGGTTCACTATGAAGTCCAGCAAGGGCAGGGGGAGGAGATACTGGGTGGAAACAGTAGTGAGATGAGGATGCATACAACAAACAATTATCTGAGCTCTGCTGGATTGGAACGAAGGAGCCCCATCTAGTCCAGCAACCTGTTCTTACAGTGGCCAACCAAAGGCCCATCATGGGAAACCAGCAAGCAGAACCTGAGTGCAACAGCAGCACCCACTGCCCACCGCAATTACGATTCAGAGGCCTTCAGCTCTCTAAAATAAAAGACATTAAAAAATTGTCCAGTAGCACCTTAGAGACCAACTACGTTTGTTCTGGGTATAAGCTTTTGTGTGCCTGCCCACTTCTTCAGATTTATTTCGACTGTGCCAGACCAACATGGCTACCTACTTGAATCTAAAATAAAAGAGTTGTCTGTGTTCAGCATAAAAGTAACATGGAAGGAAGGCAGGACTACGTTTTGAAGGCAGTTGGCCAAATATCCAGAGCAGTTCACTGTAACTCTACAGAATCCTTTTGGAAGCAGAAGAGTCAACATGAGGCTGGTTCCCATATGCACAGGGTAAAGAGGTCTTGCAAAAGGCCTCCCACATGGCCAAATCCCATGACAACAAAGACTCGCCAGGGTACTGAAGAAAGCTTATGCCACAATAGATGTTAGCCTTCTCAAAGGAATCTTTTGAACTATGAACTATAAACTGTAAAATGAGGCCCTTCATTATTCCCTTGAATTTCTGGCCAGGAATAATATCCTAAGCTATTCAAGGGCTTTACTGTCAAGAATAAATTTGCCTGCAAGCTCTTTTTCCGGGGGAAATGAAAACCCACTTCCCAATTCACCTCTGCGGAGCTGAGGAACAAAAACATGGAACTGTAACAAATAAACTTATCAATGCTTCCTAGAATACCAAAGCTGCAAACAAAACAGACTCTGGTTTATTTTTAGCAGAGAACATGAGCCACTTGTCAAAGGCAGGCTACACCTGCCCTGGAATCAGCCCTGATCCTGGATGCCCAGGTCTCTGCAGTGGCCAGGATTGCCTTTGCACAGATAAAGCCACTGTACCAGGGGCATCTATTCCTGGAGATGCCTGATCTGTCCACAGTGACACTCACCTTACCAATAGTTACATCCCATTGGATTTCTGTAACACGAGGGGCTGCCTTTGAGAGGTCCTCAGAAATTTCAGCTGTCCCAAGGAGCTGCAGCCTGACTGTGGAACAGGGCTGGTTATAGGGAGCACAAAACTCCCTCATGAGAGCAGCTCTCCACTGGCTGTTTCTGGGAACAATTCAAAGTGCTGCTTATGACCCATAAAGCCCTTATGGCTTAGGCTCAGGCTATTGGAAGGACTGTATTCTCCCACATGAAGCTGCCCAGCTCTTCAGGCAAGGCCCTTTTCTCAGTCCCGCCTCCCTCCCAGGCAGGGCCAGCTCTAGGTAGACCCCCGGTGGTGCGGTGCGCCAGGGCTTCGCCGCACGGAAACCATGCTGCGCCCTGCGAGGGCAAGGGCGCTGGAGCGATCTCCGCCCCTCAGCACCAGGGTGCGCGACCTGCTCGAGACTGCCCTGCTCCCAGGCACATCTGGTGCAGACATGGGAAGAGGGACTTCTCAGCGGCTGCTCCTAGACTCTGGAAAGCCTTTCCTGGAGAAGCCAGATTGGCTCCTTACTTCTTGTCCTTCGTCCATAAGGTGAAGACTGCTTTATTCCTGCAGGCTTTGGGGAAATGACTGTTTTAAAAGAAAGGGCTTTTAATAGTGCTGTGCTATTTTTACATCTTTTAAATGCTATTATAGTTTAATGACTTTTTAAACTGTATCTTATGTTTTGAACTTTTGGTGTTTTATCCATGATTAATCGGGGGGTCACCTTGAGTCCTGCTTCTGGCAGAAAGGTGGGAATAATAATAATAATAATAATAATAATAATAATAATAATAATAATAATAATAATACAGAAATGAGATCACACTTTGTTTCAGCCCCCCCCCCCCGCTTTTTTGAGTATAACTTGCATCAAGCCGTAGCCCACAAATGTGTTCACTGCAGATCACCCCCCTCGCCTCCTCCTGCTCCACTCAGCCTTCATACCACAAAGAAAAATGTTCCTTCAACTCCTGCCAGCTTTCTTTGGCCACCTCATAGAGTCTGTGCGCCTCCTTCCAGTTCCCACGAGTCACAGCCACAGAGATGTCGTTTGACAAGTACGCAGCACTGGCATACCTAATAAGAAATAATAATAATAATAATAATAATAATAATAATAATAATAATAATAATAATAATTTAAAGCAATTCTTTCAAGATGAAGGCCACCATCTTAGAACAGATGATGCTGTAGCATTTGTTTATGCAATAGATTTATATCCCAGCTTTTAGAGATGAAACCTTTCTTCCAAGGTGCCTCACAATTATTAAGCAAATTCACACAACAGATTTTAAAAGATAGTTTTAAAACAACTACTTAACAATAAAGATTACTACTATAGCAGCAGCCAGCAATTGAATTAGAACAGCATTCAGCCTGGTAATTCCTCAGAGTTACAGAAGGATGTACCACCATAATAACAGCCACCCAACTAAGATCTGTAAAATCTACCTTCCCTTCCTAAAGCACCCCAGCCAGGTGCCCTTCAGGTGCTTTAGGAAGCAACTTCCATCAGACCTAGCTGACACAGCTTGATCTGCATCTAGAGAGCGCCAGGTTGGGGAAGACTGCCTACAATTATGGTAAAAGTAAAGAGAGCCAGTGTGGTGTAGTGGTTAAGAGCGGTAAGACTCCTAATCTGGGGAACCGGGTTCGCGTCTCCGCTCCTCCACATGCAGATGCTGGGTGACCTTGGGCTAGAGGTGGTTGGGTAAGTGGACCTCAACATATGAACGTTCTTTTCTTTTCCACATACTGTGGGTTTCAGATATTTAATGTTTAAATTTGCATGTGGCTTTTAAATTTGCATCACTGTCGGAACAATCAAATACCAAAACATTTCAAAACATAATATATCAACATATTGATCAAGTCAATGGCCCATCTAGTCAAGCATCCTGTTCTCACAGTGGGAAAGCTGCAAACAGGATCCGAGCAGCAGAGCACTCTTCCCTGACAATCCAAAAACCGACTCAGTTGGATTAGAGGAACATTGCAACATTTTAAACTCATCATAAAGCAAACGTAGCAATTCATGAGAAACATGTCAATGGATGGATGGAAGGAAGGAAGGAAGGAAGGAAGGAAGGAAGGAAGGAAGGAAGGAAGGAAGGAAGGAAGGAAGGAAGGAAGGGGAGGAGGAGGAGGAGGAGGAGGAGGAGGAGGAGGAGGAGGAGGAGGAGGAGGAGGAGGAGGAGGAGGAGGAGGAGGAGGAGGAGGAGGAGGAGGAGGAGGAGAAGAAGAAGAAGAAGAAGAAGAAGAAGAAGAAGAAGAAGAAGAAGAAGAAGAAGAAGAAGAAGAAGAAGAAGAAGAAGAAGAAGAAGAAGAAGAAGAAGAAGAAGAAGAAGAAGAAGAAGAAGAAGAAGAAGAAGAAGAAGAAGAAGAAGAAGAAGAAGAAGAAGAAGAAGAAGAAGAAGAAGAAGAAGAAGAAGAAGAACTACAGCAAGAAGGGGGGAAACAGTATCCAGGGCCTTCTGGATGCCTCCCTACCGGATGAAATCATCCCGATCCTGGAAGATCTGGGTTTTCCTGTTGACTGTGTAACTGGGGAAAATCATGCGACCCATGTTCACCATGAGGACGGTGGAAAGTTGTCCTTGGCCACCACTTCCAGCTTCTTCATCCTCCACTAGGTCAGTCAGGGAAAAGAGCAGCAGCACCCGTGAGAAGACTGTCTGGGGAACTTTATGAAGCCTGACGGATCTGCCAGCCACATCTTTTGCTCTGAGGAGTATGCAACAACAACAACAAGGAAAAGGAAAGTCAACATGAACTAAACACCCTCAGGTCTTCTACAGAGATGCTTGCTTAGAATTATGTCCCAGCGTCCAATGGGGCTGACTCTTTAGTAAGGGATTTTAAAGTAAAAAAACCATGTTTTTTCAACTGCTTCTCTGGCAGATTACTAGGCTGCCAGGGAAATTCACAGCTTAGGCCAGGGGTTGCCAAGTGGTTTGGTTTTCCTTTACCAAACCCAGGCCCACTATACCGTGCAGCCTACAAAATATTAATTCAAGAGATTGTACAGGACTCTAGCCCCCTTAACGTGACGCCAACAACTTAACAAAATGGTAAGTGACCAAATGGTTTAGGGACTGAATCAGTTTTTCCCTCCCCTCAGCAAAGCACACACAAACCAGGAAAAGGCAATATTCCTGTTCCAAATTTTATTTAAAAGGTTAAAACAAGACAACTTAAAAACCAGTGCACATTTCTTAAAGAGGTTAGACAGGAAAATAACAAAAGTACATAATTTTCCTAGCTAATACATATGTATAGATCAGAGTTCCAATACATGAAGTCGTAGGGTGACGAGGGTCCGCAGACCACTCCCTCTCACAGCCTCAGGCTGAGCAGAGTCCTTGGCAAGCTGCAGTTTGCAAAGTGCAAAGTTCCATTACCGGAGCAACTATTCTTATCCAATTTGCCCCCGTGGGGTTCTGTTTTTGAACCAATCAAATAACTGGATTAATTAAGACTTGCCAATGACTTTAGGTGTAAAGCATAACTCACAGCTGACCATAGTTAGGCAACTAAGTGGACCCTGGAATGTCTGAGGGTGACTCCTCATTTCTTCTCAATCTAATTGATGTAGGACAGACCTTCAGGTGGAAAAGGGTCTCCTGATCTTTTTTTGACCTATTCCACATCCTCCTTTCGCATACCACAGCCCAGCTATTCGAATGTAAGGTAAAGGTAAAGGGACCCCTGACCATTAGGTCCAGTCGTGACCGACTCTGGGGTTGCGCTCATCTCGCATTATTGGCCGAGGGAGCCAGCGTATAGCTTCCAGGTCATGTGGCCAGCATGACAAAGCCGCTTCTGGCAAACCAGAGCAGCACATGGAAACGCCGTTTACCTTCCCGCTGTAGCGGTTCCTATTTATCTACTTGCATTTTGATGTGCTTTCAAACTGCTAGGTTGGCAGGAGCTGGGACCAAGCAACGGGAGCTCACCCCGTAGCAGGGATTCGAACCGCCGACCTTCTGATCAGCAAGCCCTAGGCTCTGTGGTTTAACCACAGCGCCACCTGGTAAATCAGGGCTAATCAGATAACAGATGGGCCTCTTTACAGCTTTGAGGCAATTAACTCACCTTCTACAAAAAGACTAAATGTGGGGGGGGGGGGAGAGAGAGAGGGTAGAGACTGGCTCAAAGAACCAGTTTGCATTCTTTACTATGGAGTTTCCCCTTTCTCCCATCATGCCCCACGATAAATGAACCAAAGTTTCTATAAGTTCTATAATTCCTATTTCCATGACAGCATCTTTTACTGAGGTTGCAGAATCCAGCTGTACCCTGGATGGCCCTGGTGCAGAATTCTGGTGTTTTTATTTCTTCATTTTAGCAGGGAAGGCACTCAAAAGTTAAGTTACCTTTTCAGAATCACATTCCCAACGCCGGCTTGGTTCCTGCTGAAGACTGAGCGCTGTTTTGACAAGTGAAGGAAATCTTCCAGGAGCTGCTGTTTCTGTGCATTTGGGTTTGGCAGGTGGAAGACCTTTGCTAAGGTTTTCAGCTCAGGGGCAGAAAGCAAGTCAAGAGCCTCAGACAGATCTTCTAATTCTGCCTCTGCAGGTACACAGGGGGAAATGGAAGAATAATGCAAGTGACTCCCCGTAGATACCCAAGTCCTTTGCTACATGGAATTACAAAGAATGCCACACAGACATTGTGTAAGTTACGACACATCCTGTGCTTAAAGCCTGAGGTTTTAGTGCCTTATTACACACACACCACACATATTTGTTGGATGTCAAACTCAGCCAAGAGCATAAGGTCAAACAGATTCCTCACTGGCCTTGTAGACAATTTCATTGTCCAGGAAGTAGGATCAGCCATTTTAGATCTGGTCCTAACCAATAGGGATGACCTGGTTAGTGGGGTAGAAGTGGCAGGATCATTAGGTGGGAGTGACCATGCTCTTCTGGAGTTTATTATACAGCGGAAAGGAACAACCAAGCATACTAAGACTCAAATTCTAGACTTCAAGAAAGCCAACTTTAATGACAAAAGGGAAGGGAGTTCATGATGGTTGGGAATTCGTTAAAAGGGAGATATTAAATGTACAACTTCAGGCAATACCAATGAGACGGAAACATGGAAGGTGCCTAAAGAAGCCAGAGTGGCTATCTCAAAAACTTTTAACTGAGTTAAGATTTAAAAGGGATATGTACAAAAAATGGAAGAAGGGGGAAACCACCAGACAGGAATTCAAACAAATAGCCAGCACGTGTAGAGACAAAGTCAGAAAAGCTAAAGCACAGAATGAACTCAGGCTTGCTAGAGAGGTTAAAAGCAACAAAAGGGGCTTTTATGGGTATGTCCGTAGGAAAAGGAAGAACAAGGAAACAGTGGGGTCACTTAGAGAAGATGGTGAAATGCGAACAGGGGACAGAGAAAGGGCAGAACTCCTCAATACCTTCTTTGTCTCAGTCTTCTCCAAAAAAGAAAACAATGCTCGACCTGAAGAATATGGAGCAGATGATTCAGCAGGGGAAACACAGCCCAGAATAAGTAAGGAGGTAGTACAAAAATACTTGGCTAGTTTAGATGTATTCAAGTCTCCAGGGCCAGATGAACTACATCCAAGAGTATTAAAAGAACTGGCAGAGGTGATTTCAGAACCACTGGCTGTAATCTTTGAGAATTCCTGGAGAACAGGCAAAGTCCCAGCAGACTGGAGGAGGGCAAATGTTGTCCCTATTTTCAAAAAGGGGGAAAGAGAGGACCCAAACAATTACCGCCCAGTCAGCCTGACATCAATACCAGGAAAGATTCTAGAGCAAATCATTAAGCAAATGGTCTGTGAGCACCTAGAAAGGAACGCTGTGATCACTAAAAGTCAGCATGGGTTTCTGAAAAATAGGTCATGTCAGACTAATCTGATCTCATTTTTTGACAGAGTCACAAGCCTGGGAGATAAAGGGAATGCTGTGGATGTAGCTGGGCATGTTTAGCCTGGAGAAGAGAAGGTTAAGGGGTGATATGATAGCCATGTTCAAATATATTAAAGGATGCCATATAGAGGAGGGAGAAAGGTTGTTTTCTGCTGCTCCAGAGAAGCGGACACGGAACAATGGATTCAAGCTACAAGAAAGAATATTCCACCTAAACATTAGGAAGAACTTGATAGTAAGAGCTGTTCGACAGTTGAATTTGCTCTATGATTCTATGATTCTGTATTATAAACCGTGCTATGAATACCACAAATTTAAAAAGCTATTTGTGGTGGAGGGGCAGGAAGAGACTAATTTACAAAAGGTAAGCCGACCAAGAGATGCTAAGAAGGACAGAGTACAAGCTGCAGGGGCTGTTTTGGGGAAAGCTTTAAAGGTCTCTCCTGATCCTCTGAGGAGCCTGTGGCCCAGTCATTCAAGTCTGGTGGCAGAGGCACCTGATTGGTGTGCAGGGCATGAGATGCAGGCTCTGAAGCTAGCAGATCCCACCTGGGAAGGACCAGGCAGCAGATCTGCCTCCTCATCAGGGCTACTGTTGTACTCAAACCCCTCTCCCCAGCTATGTGATCCTTCAGTGGGAGATACAAGGGACTGAACCCAAGATGCTATGCATGCAAAGTATGCAGAGTCTCCTGCCTATAATTTAAGCTGAAACCCAGCAAACTGCAACAGGGCATTTCACATTGACTTGTGTCCGTGTCCTTCCCACCTTGCAGATTTGGGGCAGGTAACAAGACCCTGAGGAATATCAAGGAGAGACAATACAGGCAACTCTCAACTTACACAGGGGTTATGTTCCAGGGATCGCGTCTAAAGCAATAATTGCATATAGTAAAAACACCCAATGGTGGGTGAGACTGCCAAAGTCTTTCCCCCCAGATGTCTGTTCCCTTTCCATCCCCTTTTATTTATTTATTTTTATTTTTGCCACACAATTTCAATGTGTGTATGTTGCAAGTTACCTGCAGTACAAAACTGAAGGCACAAAACATCCCAGTCCTACGCTATCTCTACAGGTGAGCAGGAGTGGCTGAGATCTTCCTGGATTGTACCATTCCAGAGTATATGCAGGGAGGTCAACTTTTTGAATGCTGCCTATGTTTAAAACAACCCCCAAAACTCCTATCTTACGGAAAACATTATTACCTCTCCCTCTCCCTGATGTTTTGTTTCCTTTTCATATGGAGCTACTTTTTAATCTACTCCCTCCTCTAACAAAAAACCCCACCTGCCGTGGTGCTGTTCAGAAATTTTATTCCTCATTATTTTATTCCACATAACTGTCATGCAAACTTTTAACACATACCTGACTGCAAGAATCCTGTTCCAACAAGCTCATTGATGTATGATGAGAGATCCTCAGCAATCTCCAAGTATACTATCTTGTTCGTTTTTATCCAACTCCGCTTGCGTTGGAAAAGTCTGACGTATAACTTCTGAGCGCTGGCTGCAGTGGCATCATAAACCAGGAGAAGGGCAGAGAAAATTCTAAAGGTGCTTTCAAAGTCAGGAATTGCATCTATGTCTACACCAGTGGCTCCCAAACCTTTTCAGGCTCCTGTCCCCTTAGTTCCATACTCATCCCCAATGCCTCCCACCCTACCCTATAGAAAGCATTATTCAGAACAGATAATAGCTCAATAAAATTCAAAACAGTAACCATCAATGGCACAGTTAGTCAAAATCCAATCAAAACTATTTGGTTAAATTAATCCAACAAAACAGATGAACTTGATGCAGTGCTACTAGCTCTTCTTCTGGTAGTCATTTACAGCTTCACCACTGCCCTAACACCCACTTGCCTCTTAGTGCCCCTCTAGGTAATTCCACTTCCCCAGGGGGAGACACCACCCACTTTGGGAACCATTGCAAAATACTTGGAAGACACACAGCAGCTTTGCTGTCAAAAGCACATCAACTGGCCCTGATCAAAGTCCAAACTCATCCCCAACTCTTTTGATATGTGACTTTTTAAAAAAAAATGCTGAACAATGGTGGCTGCAAAGCGCACTGGGATTGGCCCTGCTCAGGAGTTCGGAAAGCGGGAATCGCATCACTGCCGATAAGCTGCAAATCCTGATTGGCTGCACTCAGAACTTCTATCCCAGCAGAGACTGCACCTGGCGCCAAATGTAAAAGGCACCCAATATAAGCCCTGCTTGCAAATCAACAACCAGGAGTGCGCTCTGTGGTTCCTGGTTCCAGCCCATGATTCAAAAGGAGAAAGGAAAGAATCAGGATCCCAATTATTGCCTTTCAAGTCAGGTCACCTGACATCACACAAACATCTGTAACTGACAAGTGGGAGGCCCTTGCCATCTGTCAAACTGACCAGCAAGGGGTGGGGGAGCTCAGGATCTAATCCGCCACTGCATCCTGTTCCGCATCCCTGAGATTTATCTAGGTTGCTTTACTCACTTACAACTGGGGTTTTGTTATATCTTGCCATTCTTATCTGCCTGCTCCTTGGTTTTATATGAGATGGGGGGGGGGGTTAAGTCAGAAAATGACTACTAATTCATTTTTCCTTCTGGTTCTTAAACTTTTTTCACTTTTCCCCAACATTTCCCTCCACCCCAGGGTGTCACAGAATTTCATGCAACCTTCTACTAAGAGGAAGAATATACTCAAAGCCCAGGTTGTCATTTTCCCAGTGGGGATGAGGATCCTTTGATGTTCTTCTCCCTCTGATGCTTCCCAAGTCAAAAAGCCAGAAATAATGCTGATTTTACAGATCATCATCCCTCTTTCTTACTTCTCCCTTCAGCAGTGGTATTTTAAGATTTAATATACCATTTTGTCCTGCCATTTTTAAAGAAAGCAATCTCAGTGGCAATATTACAGTAAAGCAAAACAAAACATCCTTTTCTAATTTGGGAAGGAGCCTGCTGGAGCAGATTCCTGCTCATCACGGGAGACCAAATAACTGAAGTTGCAATCAGGATACATGCTTACCTGAGAGGAAGACATACCAAAAACATACAGAAAGTCACCAGCACCAAGGATCAGGCCTGCTTCCCAAAGTGGTCATTCAGGTGCCTCTAGGAAGCCCACAACCTGGGAAGCTGAGTCTGAGTCAGACCATCGGGCCATCTAACTCTGTATTATCTATGC